>NW_022196895.1:35755612-35776306 GCF_008632895.1 Mastomys coucha | reverse complement strand
GGAGAAAGGACCAATGGAGCTGAGGGGTTTGCAGCCCCTTAGGACGAACAACAATATGAACTAAGTAGGCTAGGCATTCTTTATCCATGGAGATCAGTCTTCGGCTATATAACAAGAGTCCGATCTTCCATCATTTGCCACAGCCTCTACCACCAACCATGGCTTCCACATCAACCATTGCCTGCACCATCAGCCATAACCTCTGCTATCAACACAACCTCTACCGTCAACACAACCACCTTTTATCATCACCATTCAGCCATGGCCTCTACTACCAGTCACGGCTTCTGCCACCAGCCATAGCCTTTCTCACCAGTCATGGGATCAGCATCCAGCTATGGCTTCCACCATCCACATCCTTCACCATCCTCAGACTCCATCATCGAAAGTGGCCCTCCATTATCAACCACAGCTGCTACCATAAGCATGGGCTCTACCATCTGCCATAGCCCCTGCCCACCCACCTGTTCTCTTTCCTCCACCTCCCTTGCTATTTATCTTTAATTCCATTCTCTTTCTTTCCCAATAATATCCTTGCCAACTCTCTTGCCAATTTTACTGTGGGCTTTCAACTAGAAGTGTCTAGGATAGTTAGTTTTTGTCCTTGTTTTGAAGCTTCTTTCTTTCAACTTTCCACATGTGGTTCCCAAGTTCATGAGGGCTAGGCAGCAAGTCACCCCTTAAGCCTTTTATTGAAAAGATTAGGGCTGGATGACTGAGCACAAAACCGAGAGAGGAAAGCATTCTGCCTATGTTTTAGTTTCCAATTTCCAAGGCACAGTCAGACCTACCCGATTTCATCCTTGAAACGGCTCAGTTAAGTGGGCAGAAGAAAAGTGATGCATTTATCTTCAGAGGGGACTTCAACTCAGAAGTGAAAGTGCTTTTCCAAAGGCTCAAGAGGCAGTGGTCAAGAGAATATGGGTTTGTGTCCAGCCTGATCCAAGATGAATCACCCAATCTCCCCCTTGGCCCAAGACAGCTCTCATATAAGCCCACGAGGCTTGTCTCTTTGTCATAGAATTTTGTTCCAGGAGAGCTCAAAACAAATTGTGGGTGCCGAGGACCTTCTCATTAAATGTTTGCACCTCACTGGTTTCCTTTCTTTTCTTCCACAACTAGCTGTTGAGGTAGCCCTGTGATAGCTTGGCCCCAGGATAGGGTCCGAGGATAATGACAGGCGAAAGGTCACTCAAATGCTGTGAGACCTCCCGATATTTGTGTAAGTCTTGATTTTTAGTGTCCCTTCTGTGGTAATCCTGCGTGCTGAACGCAGACCATTTTACAGGTGGAATTTAATCTCTGAGCAGTGAAATGGCATCCAGCTGGGAAAGGGTGAGGCTAAGACAGAAAGCCAGGTCTGAACACTTTGGGTAGGTTGCTCATTTCATTCTGGTCCTGCTAGACCCTCGCAGCACCTTAGACATAGTACGTGTTTGAGAAAAGCTCACTAAACATAAAGCAGCACCGCACCGCCTCTCTAAATGACTCAAAGCACCTATCAGTATTTCTCCATTGCAGTCAGAAACAAGGCTTCTTGGGAGTTGCTCGGTGAAATCCAGTAGTTCCTGGAATTAATCTCCATTATTTCCCCCTAAAGTAACAGATGAAGGTAGAGATGAAAATCAAACACCTCTGAGGAGGACAGATGCAAAGTTTTTATTCTTAGATTTGATGATGATATCATTCTTTGCCTAATAAGAATCTAAGTGGAAAATGTTTTTTTTTTTTTTTTCTCATCAACTTCAAACTAAATTCCAAGTCTGAAGTCCTGTGATAGACAGGAGATAGTAAATTATACAACTTGCTTAGGTCCCTTTTCCTCAAGTAAAATTACAACTCTGCCAGCGAGTTCACGGCAAATTCCCTTCTGTTTTGTAATCTGTTTTGTGTCATGCAGGTGTGATCCATGGGGAGAAGTTTGATAGGAAAATTTTGACCTGGCATGGTTCACTATCAATATAAAAGATGGTGTGAGTGCAGCCAAGGCCTGCTTCACAGTTGGAATGAGCCCTGCTGGCTGCCTGGCTACCTGGCTGCCCACATCTCTCACTTGGAGCAGTCCAAGAGGACCAGCTGCCTGCTACTGCTCTAGTCTGCTTGCCTTTCCTTCCACGGGGCCAGGCCTGAGTCAGGTCTCCCCTGGTAAGGGCCAGGTGGACACTGGCAAGTTGCAGAGGGCTGTGAGGCCGCTGGGCTCCTCTCCATTTTTTGGTCTTCCAGCCTTTCCTTTGTGCAACATTTTCACCTCTGTCAGAAGCCAAAGACACATCATGGGGAAATGCTGATAGGAATAACCGAAAGGAAAGCATGCACCCAGAAATCAGGACTATGTGTGTAATATATATCACTCTCTGGCCTGTTGTCTCCGTTCTCATCCTCCCCTGTCCCTTTCTCTCTGCTGTGCATGTGTGCAGCGAGAGGTTGACCTCAGGTGTTGTTGTTCATCGGTAGCCATCCACCTTGTCTTTGAGACAGGTTCTCTCTCTGGAGCCTGGGATCACCAGACTGACAGGCAAATAAGCTCCACAGATCTCCCTGACTCTGCCTCCCTAGTACTGGGATTCAAGTACCTGCCACTGTGCTCCTCTTTGATGTGGGCTCTTGGGTTTGAACTCAAGACTCTCGTGGTTGGGAGGCAAGCACGTTTGGCTGAGCCATCTTCTCAACCCCATCCTTCCCACTCCTGTCTCTATTTCCTTCTTTGTTGAACATGAGCAGCACCTACAGCTTGGTCAGAAATGCAGATTCTCAGGCCCCACCCCAGACCCACTGACTGTCTCTAGGTGAGGCCCCACTCTGCAGGAAAATCTGGTTCCCATGAGTCCAAGCAGCTATCACTGTGCTGTCTTCTTCCCACTGAGCAGTGTTCTCCTGGCTCCCCTGAGCTCTCTGTCTTCCAGTCACATGGACAGAGATCCAACAGTCACACTCATAATAAGCATAAGTCCTCAAGATATAATGTACAAAGACAGTCATGGTGGCTTAAGTCTGTCATCCCAGCATCTTACAGATGGAGCATGAAAATCATGACTTCAGGGCCAGCCTGTGCTACATGAGATCATGTCTCAAACCAGAAAGCTAAAATAAATAAATAAATAAATAACACATATTAAAACACAATAAATCAGCATAAGAAATGACTCCCTCTGAGATTTCAGCTTTAAATGGTCCGTAAGCCACCCTCAAGGGGACAAGGACTCTGCTATCAGATGGCCCTGAGTTCAGGTCAGCAGCTGTGCAAGTGCACAGCTGCCGGATCTTAGACAAGTTAGGCGCAGCTTCTGGACACTAGGAAGCAGAAAGGGAAAGATCCATGTTACAGGTGTGCCATGGAGAGGAGGTGTCACAATACATGTGGTGTCCTCTGAGGCACCCAGGAAACCTCTGCGTCCCCCTCTCTACCCCCTCTGCAATAAATCACAACAAACAATGCACACTCTTATACGTCAGTCTTCCCCTGCACTTCAATCTCCCTCTCATTCCCTCTCCCAAGGTTTTGTCAAAGGAGGTCTCCTGAGACCTATCCAGTGCCACGCTTTCTCTGGACCCGCTATCTGGGCAAGATGGCCAGCCTCTGACCTCAGGTTCTCTGCCCTATTTTGAGATGGGGTCTCTCATCAGACCTTGGGCTCACCATTTTAGTTAGACTAGCTAGCCAAAGAGCCACCAGGGTCTACATACCTCTGCCCACAGCGCTGGGGCTGCTGAGATGCATTTCCACGCCAAGCTTCCATGTCATTGCTGGAGGTAAAAACTCGTGCCCTCGTGCCAGATCACACGCTTTGCTCACTGATTCGGATCCCCGGCACTTAAGAAGCATTTTAAAACACTGTACAATCCTATATTAGTATGCTGATCGGATACTTACAAGCTGAAGGAGGATGGTAGGAAAATCTCAAAAGTCTTTTTCCACAATTAAGCTGTTATGCTTCTATGAAAGCAGAAAAACTAGTATGTACAATAAAAAACTGCAATTGCTAACACGCAGTAGAGTCCCATCTTATCTGAGGTACTTCAGACAGCCTGAAACACACAGAGCATCATGTCCGCGCTCTACATTCAGAGCTAAGGCTGCGGTGAAGCCACAGGCCATGCTGCCAGAGACACCTCAGACTCACTGCACGTTTGACTTTGAATACTGCTTTTTATCTCTGTGTGTTCAGAAACCTTTTATTGTCGCCGTTTCTGCAATTCTCCTGTTAATTTGAAAAAATTGGGTCCTAGACAAAGCCGTCTTTAAAGATGTACAATTCCAGTGTAAGGCAGGAATTTAAACATTTCCTGACTTCATAGCAGGTCTTATCCCACGTTAGTAAATGGTGTGTGTGCACACTGAGAGAAAATGACTACTTTCTTCTCTCTCAGTGTGAAGATGATGGCATAAGGCTAAAATCAAATAGGCTGAGTGCATGGAGGCCTTGCTGCCAAGCTCATGGCCACCAAACCTCCAGCCTATAATTGAGTCTCCCAAGAAGCCCTTTCCTAAGGAGGAAATCTCTGGACCAATAGAAGGCAGACCATCTAAGCCTGCACAATGAATCAAGTGATAATCGATTCCATCCAAGTCCTGATAAAACTCAGAGGGGGAGAGAGATGATTGTGTTAGAAAGAGTGAATTCTAGGAGCCCTGAGGATGTAGTGAAGACAAATACAGACAGAAACTCTTATATGATAAATCTAACCAGTACATAGTGGAGAGTTTCTGAGTTTCACAATAGAAAATACCACAATTGATTAGCCACGTCTGCCCTGTTCCCAGAAGGATAGACATAGGATGCCATGTGCCAAGCATTCATGATCTCTCCGTTAAATAGTAGGATCCTGGGTAATGCTGGTGATTGTATTGAATGTAGTATCTAACTACCATTGGGGAAATATTTACCAGTCATAAATTACATGAAATCACCACAGTCTGAGAGAATTCCTGTCAGTTCCTGTGCAAACATCATTGGTTTTTTAGTTCTTCTGTCCTTGGAGATATGTTCCTTCCATGGCTTCATTTAAAAAAATTTTTTTAAAGAAATCTTTCAGTATAAGAAATAGGAGCATATATTTGGAAAATGAATTTTCTTGAAAACAGAAGTTGGTGTTGCTTGGGAAAGCATGTCTTTTTAGCCATGTATATTCACAAAATCATACAGCAAAAATGATAAAAAGAATTTTTATTTAATTTTTGTAATGGAAGTATGTCTTTTTCTTTCTGCCTCTCTGTCTGGTTTTGTGGTTGTTGTTGTTGTTTGTTTGTTTGTTTGTTTGTTTGTTTTGAGGCAGGGAGGAATCTCACAAGCACGTGGCTGAATGAAATAATCCAGACACAGAAGCACACTCTCACTAACTCACTATATGATCTGCAGAATTACCTTTGGGTAGATTGGGAGTTGATCTGGGTCTCTAACTGATTTCCCTTAAAGCTTGGGACTGGGGAGGGTACAAAATGGCTTCAAGGTGCTGCCCAAGCGCAACACACAGACACAGACCAAGCACTGCTCTAAGCACTTTACAAGAATCTTTTCTTTGACTTCTCATTTGTCCCACTAGTCCTGTTATAACCTCACTTTGTATGTGAAGAGTCTGAAGACCCCCTCCAACAGTTAGGGAATGGAAAAGCTGGAATTCCAGACCCATGGTCTGTTAATATTGGAAAAATGAAATTCAATTAATGTTTCTAGAAAAAAAGAAAGATATCAGAGAGAGGGAGAGGGAGAGACAGAGAGATAGAGAAAGAAATAACAGAGATAAACAGATATATAGAGAGAAACAGAGAGAAAGAGAAAAGAGAGAGGGAAAGAAAGAGAGAAGAGAGAGAGGGAAAGAAAGAGAGAAGAGAGAGGGGAGAGACAGAGACAGAGACAGAGACAGAGAATGCTCTGATGCCTGGTCACACATAAACTCACAAGGTTCACCCCGGCTGGCACTTCTCTCAGGCCCTTAGAAGGATGCTGAGATTTGCTTATCCCTTAAGCCAGGCTGTCAGTCTTCAGGGTTGAGAGGGGTGGCTTTGTTTGCCTTGGATCTCAAGGAACACTGTTGCTGGCACTCTCCAGATTTCCTGTAACTGGAAGAGTGATGTAATGGTTTTCAACCATGGTAGAAAGCAGCCCTGACTGAGAGCAGTGTGTGAGATCTCCCTGTGTCACGCTGGCCTCAGACAGGCCCCTCGGTAGTTCAGCAGCAGCCTCTCACACAGCCCTTCTCATCTCCTCTCTGAGCCCCTGGAGACTATACTATTCCAGAACCCCAGGACTGGAAATACCAGTGTTTGATTTTGCCTTTCATCAAAACCATGAGGTTGTTTACCATCCTAAGATGCTTGCTTACCCAGCACTGAAGATAGATGAGGTGATCCTCCTGATCTCTTGGGGGAGATCTGCCAGAATTTCTCAGACCCTTGGCACTCAGTGACAGATTTCTATCATATCATCAAGACTGTCCCTGAGCCTACGGAAACAGGAGCCAATTAGGTTTTTGGAGACAGGGAAGTATCAATGTGTTTCCAGTCAGAGGCCTCTTTCCACACAGGTAGAGAAGCGGGAACCAGGGTCAGGAACACCTTCAGAAAGGTCTAAGTGTGCATGGAAATACAACTTAGGAGAGCAGAGCAAAGACTGGATATATGTTTGCATACTTTCTCAGTGTTCAAGAATGAGATTGCTTATTGCTCTTCCCGGTAAAAATGCAGCCAGTTCCCAGGGCAATCTTAATATTACTAGAAAACACCAAGATTCAAAGATTCAAAAAGATGGCTCACTGCATCTTGTAAGTTTTCCTGAGACCTCCACAAATGTGTCACAGTGTACACAGTCCCACACACATACACTAAATACGTAAATAACAGGTGTTCTTAAACTTTAAAAGAATGAGAAAATAAATGGTTCTCTGCATTTAGACTCCAAAGGGCCACACTCAACATTTCTCTACTCATTAATTATCTGGGAATGAGCTATGAGCAAGAGGCCCTCTTGTCTTTTTCCAAGTCATAGACTAAGTGTTTGCATTTCAACTTCTAAATATAATTATACATCTGTCTTAATTTGTTTTCTGTTGCTGTGATGATTAAAAAAAGAAAAAAGAAAAAAAGCAACTTGGCAAAAAAAAAAAAGTGTTTCTTTGGCTTACATGTCCCAATCAGAATCCATCATGAAGAAAAGCTGAGGGAGGGACTCTAGGCAGGAACACAGAGGCAGGAACTGGAGCAGACCATTGAGGAAGGCTGCTTACTGACTAGTTCTCCATGGCTTACCCTGCTTTCTTATGCATCCTGAGACCACCTGCCCAAGAGTGGCACCACCCACAGTGTTCTGGGTCCTCTCTTATCAACCATTAATCAAGAAGATGCATACAGAACATTCTGATGGAAGCATTTTCTCAGTTGAGGTTCCCTCTTCCCAGATGACCCTACCTTGTGACAATTTGACAAAAACAAACTGACCACCAAACAAGCCAATGAGCACAAAATCTAGCATCCATTGGGTTATTGGGTCCCTATTATTTACTGAGCATATTTGAACCATTTTACATATATTATCTTAATAATCTGCAGAATTTTCTAGGAGGATTTCTCCTTTTTTCCAGGCAGGGAAACTGAAGAAAACAACCCAAAAGTCCCCTTCAGTTCCATAGTTATTAAGTGGTACAAGTAGAATAAGAATCAGAAAATTTTATTCCATAACTGGTTCTTAACTGATTAATATGTCTATATAAAGCAATAAAATAAAAACAAAAGATCTCAAAAGCCAGAAGCCAATATCAATACAATTGTGTTATATGGAGGGCGGAAGAGAGTCAACTGCCTGGTAATATTTATTATTCACACTTGCTAGAAACTACTCGCTCCCTATTCTGCTTCTTTCCTATCCCTCTCTCCTCCTCCTCTCTGAATCTCTTGATTCTGTGTGACATGTATCACCAGAAAATCCTGATCAAGTAACCGAAGCCTTTACAGAACAGGTGTGCTGGAGTGCGGCACCCCAGGGAGACTGAGGGACCAAGTTCCACAATCTCTGCCTCCCACAACTGGACAAGAGATAGAGGTGAACCCTCACTGCAGGGATTAGTCAGCTCCTCAGCAGGAAGGCCTTTCAGTGACATTGCCTGGTGTTTATGAATAGGAAGGTGGCAAAGTAAGGTTTTTAGTGATGGTACTGGCCCTGTAAGAACAATGTGTGCTTAGGGAACAAACATGTTGCGTAATCGCCAGCCCAGTGAAGGTTAAATGCACAAAAATACCTGCTTTGGAGAAGGCTTGGTGTCAGCTCAGATGCTCTGACAAGCTACCAATCTCCTGAGCCGTAGAGTTTCTTCTCTCAGCTATTATCTTGCTGGGAACTAAACAATCACATTCTTATTTCAGTGGCTTCTCTTATTCTTTTGTCAGCAAGCTCATCTTCAGTCAAGAACCAAGGCTGTTTATTTGCTTAAAGGGAAGAAAGAATCAAATGTTCATTTGGGAGCAGGGAAAACATGTCTCTTGAGTCAGATGGAGTAGGGAAAATAATGGCCATGCCCATTTTACAGACAAGAACACTGAAGCTGGAAGAAGTCAGAGTTTGTCAAGTTCAATCTTCCAGGAAGTAGTCTAATAGTCAAAGGGATACTTGTTTTTTTGTTTTTGTTTTTTTTTAAAATGGAGTGAACTGACTGGTCCCAAAGATAAATGGAGATGAAGAAAGAAGACAAGATTGACTGCCATTTTTTTTTTAATAATCCCCTTGCTTTTCATAAAGTAGATCTGATACCTCATTTAGTCACATAATATGAGCAAACCAAAGTAATGCCTCCAATAGGTCAATGTGGTTAGGTCATGTTTGTTAGCTGTATTTTACTCTGCCTGCAACAGGAAGCCATTGAAGGGTTTTTGGCAGAAAATGACCTGGTGTGATGTGTGTGCAGCTAGCTCTGGGTACCAAGGGATAATGGACTGAGTGTCTGTCTCCCTGATGGGACAGTAGGCACTGTTCCTGTTCACTATTTATTCACTTGTAACTGTCTGTGTCCATTCAAATTTCAGCTCCACCACAGTCAAGACCTTTAGCTTTTCACAACTGTGTCACCAGTGGCTGTAACAGGATCTGGCCTGGAATGGGCTCCTAGTAAATATTTATTGAGTGAATGTGTGATTCAGTTAATAAAAGAAGAAAGGAAGGAAGGAGACAAATGAACAGGAAGTAAAGTGAGTGCTTGTCAAAAAAAAAAAAAAAAGTAAGAGCCTGCCATGAAAATGTGTTGAAGGGGTCAATTGGAGATAGAAGGTTATTGCTTAGAGGGACATATCATTAGACTGGGGACACCTTTGTGACATAAAACTGATGGGGCTTGCTGATAGTGGGGCTGGAGGAGGGAAATGCATCAGGTACCCAGGCAGGCTTCATCCCCTCAACACTGCATGGTGAACAATTTGGTTCTCCAAGATAAGTGTACCACTATTTTCCAAATCATTGGCTGGTTTTCAGCATAGAAAAGCTGCAGATTCCCAAGCATGGCTTTCTAGACAACACTGTTGGTGGACCTGCTTGGCAGCAAGCGGGCAGGCCATCATGATTTCTTCAGCACTTCTCCTCTCATTGCCTGACACTTCTATCAGGTTCCCATGGCTAGGTTTCCATGACACCACAACAGTAAGTTTCATCAACTCTGTCAAAAACATGATTGGTCAGGAGGAAGAGGATGCATCTCCTCTACACATGTACATACTCATGCACACACACATATACATATACACATGCACATACACATATACATATACACATGCACACACATATATACATGCACATACATATATGCATGCACATGCACATACATATACAATGCACATGCATGTGCATACACACATACATATGCACACACACATACACCTGAATATACAATACACATGTACATACACATATACATGCACATATACATGAACCATACACATGCACATACACATATACATGCACACACACATACAAAGACATACACACCTGCATATACACATACATACACACGTTGCTTCTAGCATGGTGCACAGAAATTCACAACCACAAACTGACTTGTGCACTTGGGTTATAATCACTTTGTAATTGTAGAGATTTTTGTGTACCATTTATAATTAATATTTATGAAGAATAATTTCTAAATAAATTTTCACTCTAGATTCAAAAACATATTCTCTTGAGACTAGCCATTAAATAGGTAGAGAGTCTTGTTTGCAAGTTATAAATTAAAGTTATTGTCCTCAAAGACTTGTCATGTCAAAAGCTGTACCAGAAGAGACAGCATTCACACATGTGTGTGATACATATACTTCCCTTTTTTCAACATCCGTGTTCTGACTTTGTTGACAGACCACCCCCTTGGAGCTTGCCCAGTGACAGGCTTTCTTCAGGATTTCCACATTGGTGATGTGAATATTTCAACTGAGTTCACAGAGGATCCATTTATATATTTTGGGAAGTCTGGACTCCCTATATTTAAGATATATCTTTCTGTGTTGCAGTGAGCTATTGGTTCCCTCCCATGGTACCTCAAGGATGTATGTCATTGTCAACGTGTTCAAATCACAAAGCTATGCCTTATGGTCCCAGTCACACCAGGCATCCTCCCCTGCCTGTGGCACACTGGCTTTCTATGGATGAGTATGTCTCTAGATGGTGGATGACTCCTTCAAATAAACTTAGAAGCTGAGGTCTTCTCTAGCCAACAGCTTCCTAAAGGAAGTCACCACATAAAAAAATCAATCATACTCATCAAAATTATTTGTCTGCCAGGCAGTGGTGGCATACACCTTTAGTCCCAGCACTTGAGAGGCAGAGGCAGGCAGATTTCTGAGTTCAAGGCCAGCCTGGTCTGCAGAGTGAGTTCTAGGACAGCCAGGGATACACAGAGAAACCCTGCCTCGAAAAAAAAAAAATATATATATATATATATTAACAGATATATATATATTATATAATATATATATGTATTATATATTATTATATATATTATATATATAATAACATATATATATATATATGTTATTCAAATAAAAGGATGAGGGTGCAGTGGAGTTTCTTAAACCCAAAATGTTTGGTGGTCCATAGACAACCTCATGTCCCACTGTATAGCATAGTAGCTTCTACTGAGTTTCTCATTTTTCTCCATAGGCATGAAGTTCCTATAGTTACAAAAGTACAGCAAAATGCAAACAAAGCACTGGGATCTCAGAGGTGCAGCTGGGAATTCTGCATCTTCTTTCTGGTGCTGGCACGGTGGTCATATGCACTCCAGTGTATCAGCTTCACAAAGAACTCAGTGAAGGAATGCTATGACGTAAACCTCACAAGGTTGAGCCTCCTTGGAAATGGCGCAGTTAGTAAAGTGCTTGCTATACAAACATGAAGATCTGATTTTTCAGTCCCAGCACTGTGTGAAAAAGTCAGATGTGATAGTGAACTTATAAGCTAGAGCTAGAGACCTGGATGCAGGCTGATCCACAAGGTTCACAGACTAGCCAGCATGGCTTAGTGGTGAGCCCCAGGTCAGTGAGAGACTGTCCCCAAAAAGATGATGAGGGCTCGTGGCATGGCTCAGCAACTAAGGGTGTTTGCTGCCATACCTGAATACCTACCTCCAGTTCAGTCAACTGAACCCACATGGCTGAAGGAGAAAATCAACTCCTGCAAGTTGTCCTCTGACCTTCACATGTATAGTTACACACACACACACAAACACACATGCACGCACGCACACACGCACACACACACACACACACACACACACACACACACACACAAGGAGAAGGGACATGAATGTGTCTTTTAATGTCTGTGTGTGATTGTTGAGATAAAGAATATACCTGCTCATCCTTAGAATTCTTTATCCTGGTCCACTTCTGTGTATTTCTTATTGTGCTTTTCAGGGCCCTGAAGCCCGATTCTCCCCTTTCCCACTTTCAGCTTCAGTCCTCTGATCTTCTCTTTTTGTAGTCCAGCTGCCTTTCTTTTTTTTTTTTTTTTTCGATTCTTTGACATTTCATTTTCTCCCCCATCCAACGCTTGACAGTTCACACACACACAGACACAGACACACACACACACACACACACACACACACACACACTCACACACACACACACACACACGCATGCGCACGCACACATGCATGCACGCACACACATGCAAGAGCTCCCACACCATATTCACCAGCACCCATAATTCATCTTCACATATACCCCCACTCCCAGCTAACCCTTAGACCCTCAAAGCCAGCCCTGACTTTCACAGGTTACCTCTAACCTGCAGGTTAGCTCTGATCCTCCCTGATTCTGTCTGGACACTCTCATGGAATGTCCTCTTTTTTCCCCCCTCTGAGCACTTGACTTTGCTGATAATCAAATAGTCACTTAGATAATTCTTTATTAAAGGTGGTCTCCACCCTATCTTTTGTAAGCCTTCTGAGAGCGGAGACCGGATATGGTTTTGTTCTCATTGTATTCTCAGCTTCACATAGGAGCCTGGACCATAATTGGCTTGAAGTAAATATTGGCTGGGTGGATGAACTGATGCATGCATGAATGAATCACTTGACTGGCCCGATACTTCTGAGTGTATGTGTCTATACATTTCCATGTGTGACTTTTGGGGAAATAGCAATGTTACTCACCAGCATGCACAGTGGGTTTATTTTTTTTTTTATTTTATTTTTGGTTTTGGTGTTTTTGTTTTTGTTTTTAATTCAGACTGCCCTGAAAGCAGAAGAGTAGAATGGCATTCTTCAGATGAATCAGTATCTTTGCTAATTCTGCTCAAGGAATTCATTCAGTGACATAAACGTTATGAATGATTCATGGGCCTCTGGTTAGCAGTCAAGAAGGAAAATTGTATTTATGTAATTTACAGATATCATATAAACACCGTGTCTTGTTATCTGCACGTCTGTACTCCTTACCTCTCAATCACAGAAGCAACAATTGCTCCTAATACCACTAACAAGTTTCCAGTGTGCCAAAGATAAATTGCTCACTAAACAAATGTTTAAACATATTAACGGTGACCCACTGAGTGTTACATTGTGCACCCTGTCGCCCAGCAGCCGCCTTCCTTCACTTTCACCTTGCTGTTCATCTCCCACAGTGAAACAGCCTGTGGTATTTGGGACTAATCCAAATAGATAGGAGGAAGCAGAAAACACGTACATCCAAGCAATACTGGAAGGGCCCATCACTCACTACTGACTAGCACTACACAGCTGGGAATGCATTTTTGATCATGTACCAGATAATTCAAATAGTTGCAGAATGGAGAAAAGTTGATAAAAAGCACATGGGGAGTCTCAGAGCTTAAAATAGTCAAGATCATAGACCAAGACCAGATTTCAGTCCTAACAATGCCTGGTACACGTCCACCCAGAAGCCAGCTTAAAGAGGGATGAGTACAGCATTATCCTGATGATAAAATAATTCAATATAGAGACAAAGGCCTTTAAGAATTACTTTATCTTTTGGTACTACAATATCTATGCTGTTCTTGCCTAGAGGGCCAAATCCATGGAGTCATGGAACATATGTTTTATGATTCCTAAACAAGGATATCCTACAGAAATATATTCATGAGTTCTAGGGGAATTGGTATCAATCATGTACACTATAGGCATTCATTTTAAGATGTCTGGCTTAAAATAACTCATTTTCTAAAGCCTGAACTATTTTACATAGACTTTCTATCATATGAGTAATACTCGGCATCCATGCCCGAGACACTTCTCCATCTACTCAGCACTGAATCCACACTTCCTTCTATGCAGCAGATATGCTACCATACACCATTGTCTACTTCCCAGTTCAAGGGTAGTGTGAGGCCATGTGCATGTTGATGGCTGACCAGGACCAGAGCCGGAAGGAGAAGGTGGTTACCATAGATACCTGGATACAAGGCTTGCTTAAGCCCACTTAAGTTTGAGGATGGAGACCTCACCCTTTACCAACCTAATGCCATCTTGAGGCACTTTGGCCACTCTTTTGGGATTTATGGCAAAGACCAGAGGGAGGCTGCCCAAGTGGATATGGTGAATGATGGAGTGGAGTACCTTCGCTGCAAATATGGCACTCTGATCTACACCAACTATGAGAATGGTAAAGATGGCTATGAGAAGGCCCTGCCTGAGCATCTGAAGCCTTTTGAAATCCTGCTGTCCCAGAACCAGGGAGGCAAAGCTTTCATTGTGGGTGATCAGATCTCCTTTGCCAATTACAACTTGCTGGACCTACTGCTGATCCACCGCATCCTAACCCCTGGATGCCTGGACAACTTCCCACTACTCTCTGCCTACGTGGCTCGATTTAGTGACCGGCCCAAGATCAAGGCCTTTCTGTCCTCCCCAAACATGTGAACGGTCCCATCAATGGCAATGGCAAACAGTAGTGGAACAAGAGCTTGTTGTCTCCCTTTTCCCAGGACTAATAAAGTTTGTAAGACAGAAAAAAAAAAGAATAATTCTCTAAATTTACCATTTGTGTTGTTTTAAATGTCATGTATCCTCTTTGGATTGCATATCTATATATCTATATGTATATCTTTATGAGTGGATCAATATAGAGGTCACTACATTATAGAAGGAATACTTACAAATATATAAGTATTTACATATCCCTTCTGTATGTATAATAAGCCACTCTCCTTATTCAGTGCTCAGAATTTAATGCATTTGCTTTTATTTTGACATCAATAAGATCTTGCCATATATGTTCTTCTTCAGCCTGTTCAGTTGCCCTTAAGGCATGTCATTAAATATGTCTTTATAGAAGGCTGCATGAAGTGTATACAGAAATTACCACACTCTTTTTCTTAATGTCAAGTCAATCTACAAATACTTAAAATGCAATATTTTATAAGCAATCAGTGGAAAACTTATCTCTATTCAGAGTACCACTCATGAATATGTATCCCATGATGGTAAGTATTTTATCATTAGTGTACAAGGGAATTTGTTTGGCCCATCTCCTGTTGCAGGGACATTTTATCTATTTCCCTACTTTCTTATATTGCTAGAATTATATTAGATATAAGAAAACCTTCTACTTTGCTTCCAAATGGGATCCAGTTTGGTGGACTAAGATTCTTAGCTGCTTTTACTGTTCTGAAGTGTGAGAAGTGTATTTGAACTTTGCAATCTGGAGCAACTATGTCAGGGAAGTTTTAGACAGAATCAAAATTGCAATCATTTTATAAGAAATTTTCCGTCAGAAAATTACTAAAGGTCTCTGTCTGCTTCTGCAGAGTGGCCTCTACCTTTCAACCACGCCCTCCCCGGGAGGAGGCACATGGTCGACAGACACCTCCTTGCATGTTTTGATGAGTCCTTCACAGCTTTACATGGCTGAGCAGCCTTCCACCCTGACACAGAAAACAACACCATATGCAAGTTCAACAGAGAAGAAACAAGGATTTCCCTCCAGGTTAGTTAAAAACAAAAGTGAAGAAATAATGAATGCCTAAAAATAACTTCTTAAAAACCGTGTAGTCACTAAGTCTTTGTAATTGACTTATCTTCCTGTTTGAGGATCAGTGACAGGCTTGGTCAGAATTCAATGTCCCATCTCTAGGATGAAGCTGTGCTCATCTAGAATATTAATATTTGTCATCTTACTACACATACACTTTGATAATTAATGGAATGCTTTTATTAATGCTTGCAAGGTGCTGGGTACTATGCCATCCATGAGTACTCAGATACTAAGACAAATTAGACCTTTTGTGCGCCCCAAAATATTCTGCCTAGACCAATGATTTTGGTAGCTTTTATTAATTACCTTTCTTACTGTTATAAAATATCTGATAAGAAACAACTTAAGTGGGGAAAGATGTTCTTCGGCTCACAGTTTAGAAAGTTATACTCCAACATGGCAGGGAAGACATGTTGATGGCAGTAGAATCATGTAAATGGGACTCTTCATATGTAAGAAGACCAGAAAGTGGAGAACGGGCTCTTCTGATGCTCTTTTCTTTTTTCATTCAGCCTGGTACCTCAGCCTATGCAACAGTATTGCCCTCACTCAGGACAAGTCTCCCTTCCTCAGGTAAACCTCTCTAGAAATGCCCTCATAGACAAGCCTAGAAGTGTGTCTCCTAGGTGATCGCAAATCCAGTCAAGTTGACAGTGAAAATTAACTGCCACAGACCCTGTTACAACATGAAAGCTGAAGAACTGAAAAAAGTGTACATGTACATACAATATGTACACAAGATGTTAGATAGCTCACCTGGTAACCAAAATTGGAATCCAAGCACTCATTTGTCTGGTTTTAGATTCTTGATAGAAAAAAAAAATGACCAATGGAAGAATTAGATATCACTAATGAAGACTAGTCTCATACCTACACACTTACGGCCCTTCTTCCCTTTATATGAACTACTTTCCATATAGACGGCCTTCTCTCTTCTGTGTCAGACAGGGCAACAGCATCAGAGGTATCACAATATCCAAGGCCACTCAGCTGGAATCCCACACAACTCAGACAGGAATCAGGTCTATAGCATATGCCATATTTACCCAAAAGGGATGGATGACTAGCATGAACTGCCATGGAGGTGAAAAAGTTTAGTCAAACTAAAAGTTTACTTCCAGATATTGTTATTTTTAGAATCTGCTTCTCCCCCCCCCCATATTCTTTTGCAGTGATTCTCCCAATTAAACCACATATTGCTGGAAGACAGATTCTAGTTGCTGTATTTCCATTTTTATTTCCATTTGCTCAGTGTTTAGCGAATGGCCTGGCATACCCTCGGCATTTATTGTCCGTTATGTGAATGAAGGCTCCCTGTACAAAGAGATTAGAGAGATTGGTTTCCACTACGTGTGTTCCTCTGATCTTCTTGTGCCTTCAATGGTGATTTCCAGGACAGAAAAAGGATCCTTGGTTCACCAACACATCACTCATTGCTTCTCTTGTATGTGTTCTCCCTCACCCTCCCCTTCTTAACTATGATATTTGATAAGTGGAACCAAGCTGGATTGAGTCTAGTTTAAACATCTAACACTAAGTGGTCTTTCACTTCTCATAATGAAAAAAAAAAAAATTTCCATCTGGTATGCCAAACTAGAAGAAATCTTAAGCAATAATTTAATTATTTAAATTAGTTGCAGGTTTTTTTTAAAGCTGAAAACTTATTTGAAAAAAAAAAATAAGAAAAAGGCCAAACTGTAACTTACTGCCCACCCCAAGCCAAATAACAACTTTGGAAAGCAATGCGGTTGCTAAAGCAATAAATGAATGGTTTAGCCCCTCCTGGGTCTTGGAAACTGTACCCACCCTTGCCAGGAAGGAATAAAAAATATGTCTGTATTTCATTTAACTGTATTGAACTCCCTAAGGGCAGAAGCTATTCCTGATCTGTCTTTGTATTCTAGAAGGTTCTCTGGCATGTGGTGAATGCTCAGTAAATTATTATTGAATTAAATTGGGGTTTTGCAAAATTTATACGTCTGTATGTTTATGCATGTACATATGATATGAATATTCCAAGCTATGCCTCATAACTTCTTACATACAAACTATAAAAAAAAAACATACTATTAATTTGTGTGTGACCGCAGCTAGAACTGTGTAACAGAATTCTATCTAGAACATGTCTAAGTTGGGTAAAGTCACCCTGTGTAGGGTAATACCAGTTCTTTATAGTTCTGTCTCTGAAATATTTTCCTAAATAAATGTGTAAAATTCTCTACTATGATGTGCAATACTAGTGCATATTTCATCCTTAAACCCAGACTGGAGACTGTTATTCAGGCTTAGCCAGAAATCTCTACTATACTATACAGTTCCTTCTCAGTTGAACTGGGTATGTGGTGCCTTATGTTGGGTAAGGTCTTACATTGTAAAATTACCCCCTATGTATGGCTTCCTCCTGCATTCCTGTTGGCTGGGTGGACAATTCACATCCACAATGGCTGGCGAAGGTAGACGTGGGTTACATATAGATGTCATGTCGAAAGGAAGGTATAATGGGATGCTTGCAAACAAGTCTCACAAAGTCGTCATTTGTTTTTAAAAGAAATGGTTGAAAAAGCCAAGAACAGAGGTCAACAGGTAGTTGCAGATTTGTGAATGTGTTGTGGAAATACAGGAAATGTCCCTGTGGCCTGAGAGGGTGGCTTATAGTTGGGAGCAATGGCTTGAAGTAAGGCTGGACGTAGGAGAATTAAGACACCAGTAGAGCAATCTTGAAATCACACCTCAGGGTTAGACTTTACTGATACAGCTCAATTGAAATATGATATTCAGAAATGTATTCACTACTGAACATGTAAGGTTATTACCTTTCCTAACATTGAAAGCATCCAGTCATTTCAGGGAAAGACTAGGAAGTTCGGAAGTTCCTTTCCTATATTCTAATCTAAATTACCTGTGCAATAAAGAAGGTTGATGAAGAAAGGGGAATATGGGCCATTTAATCCTCCACCCACAATGACAACACTTTCTCCATAACCCTCTCGCCCCACTTGGAAAGAGAATCCTACAGGCTCTCAGAAAGGGAGCCAGGTCTCCTCTACATCTCTAAAGACCCACGTTGGCTACACTGAAATACAGTCCCTCTCTCCAGCAGCACCTAGTGTAGGACCCTGGCACTTAATAAATATTTAGGACTTTATGTAAGGAAGGCTTTTAGGAAAAGCTTGGACGTATATGCCTCATCTTTGAGCAGCTGCTTGAGGACCATTCATTTTGCAAAAACTGATCTTCCTAACAGACTGTTCCATGTGTTATGTGGTATTCTTTCAAGGTTAGTTTCAAAGATTTAGGCTCCAGAAAGAAGCTACCTTAAGAAGAGACTAGGGGGCTGGAGAGATGGCTCAGCAGTTAAGAGTACCATCTGCTCATGTGAAGAACGGGAGTTCCCTTCCCAGCACCCACATCTGGTAACTCACAACCTTCAGGAACCCCAGTTCCAGAGGATTGGATGTCCCTTTCTTCTGATCTCTGCTGTTAACACACCACACACTCACATACAAATAAAAATAAAGCAAAAAAAATTTTTTTTTGTTTTTATCAAGACAGGCTTTCTCTGTGTAGCCCTGGCTGTCCCGAAACTCACTCTGTAGATCAGGCTGGCCTTGAACTCAGAAATCTGCTTGCCTCTGCCTCCCAAGTGCTGGGATTAAAGGTGTACACCATCACTGCCCAGCTGCAAAATATTTTTAAGATAAGAGAACAACTCAATTAATTGAACAAAATGAGAAAGGTCCACCTGTGTGTTGAACAAGTGTCTGACTTTATGTCATGTACTCCATTTTATCATAAGCAGCAGAACAGAGTTGAGAAGAGGTAGGCAAACTTCTATGGTGGCTACATTCTGGGAACTGAAAACAAACAAAGTCATATGGCATAGGAAATGTCATGAGCTATACAGAAAGAGAAACGGAGACAGGGATATAATGATAAGAGATGCTGCTCTACAAAGGGTAATGTGACATCTCAGAAGAAGTGGCACTCAAGGAAACACTCAAAACAAATGCTAGTTCAGGCCTAGAATGAGCAGTGGAGAGCGGCTGATGGCTAAAGAGGAAATGCAAGGGCCCTGAGGCCTGAGCACAGATGCAGACCAACAGCAAGGAAGCCACCATGTTTGGATGAGCCGAGTGGAAAGTCTGAGACGCTGAGGTCAGAAGGCAGTAGGAAGTCAGAGCTGCCAGGCTTTGCAGGCCATCTGATAGTGGAAAGTTACTGGAAGCCTCTGAGTAAGACATGGTGAGGTGAAACTTTGAATGAGACACCCCTAAACCACATGGGAACCTTCCAAGTAAAGACTTCTGTTTTGTGTCAAAGTGGACTAGATATGTAGACTGTCTTGGCTTAGCACACCTAAAGATGCTGCACACACACACACACACACACACACACACACACACACACACACACACACATGCATGTTGAGCTGGCAGAAATATAAAAGAATTCCTTAGAGGCTAAAAATATAACTCCAGAGGGGTGAGCATGCTCAAGAGGTGTTTATGAGGGGATTATTGGGCAGTTCCGACAGACCAAGACTCTGCAATTTAGAACTCCTTTCCCCTCACAGATAGAAAGAAAACCCTAAGATCTAAGCAGGATATCACACAGGAGACACCTCGTAAAGTCACAGTGCTCATAGTTAACACCTCGATGGTAAGGAAGAGAGGAGAAGAGGAAAAGCAGGAGGAGGAAGAACACTCCTGAAGGACACTGAATACAAAGGTCCTACATGAGCAAACAATAGGTAAGTCTAACGACCAATTCATTAGAGTTACAGAAAGATCAGAGTGAATGAAAGTTGAAATATTTGAAGAGCAGAAAGTCTTAGAATTGCTGGGCAGTGGTGGCACATGCCTTTAATCTCAGCACTTGGGAGGGATAGGCAGGTGGATTTCTGAGTTCAAGGCCAGCCTGGTCTACAGAGTGAGTTCCAGGACAGCCAGAGCTGTACAGAGAAACCCTGTCTTGAAAATAAATGAATAGAGCTGGAGAGATGGCTCAGTGGTTAAGAGCACTGACTGCTCTTCTGAAGGTCCTGAGTTCAAATCCCAGCAACCACATGGTGGCCCACAACTATCCATAATGAGAAAATAAATAAATAAATAAATAAATAAATGAAAATGAATAAATAAAAAAAGTCTTAGACTTTTCCAGAGTTCACAAAAACATAATATTCAAATCAGAAAACCTTATGTATGAAAGAAGAAAAGAAGAAGAAGAAGAAG
>NW_022196895.1:35749099-35755454 GCF_008632895.1 Mastomys coucha | reverse complement strand
AGGAGGAGGAGGTGGAGGAGGAGGAGGAGGAGGTAGAGGAGGAGGAGGAGAAGGAGGAAGGGGAAAACCAAATAAGAACTGAACACATGACTCAGAGTTACCTGACAACCTGAGTTGGGTTCCTAAGCCTCTGCAACTTTGTCCTCTGACCCACACCCACCATGGCACACTAAGGCAAAATAAATAAAATGTAAATCATTAAAAATAAAAAGGAGCAAATTAAAAGAAATAAGCCACAGGCATACCAAATAGCAGACAACAAAGAGAAAAGGTCTGATTTCCATCATTTCAAGCATCAAAAGATGGAGCTCAATTCTTTGATCATGATCCATGCACTACTGCTGATGATTAGAATGGATATGTGACCCCTAAAATACTAGGAAAAGCTCTGAATCACCCAGCTTCACCTCTACTTCAGCAGCTAGAGAAACAAAGTAAAAGTGAATGAAGATAGTAAACTTAAGATCACACACACACACACACACACACACACACGCACGCACGCACGTGTGCACACACACACACACACACAATACCCACTAACAAGGAAAGTTCTAACTACAACTTCCAAGGATTCTAAGATGCACTACAGCCTATATCCTTACAAACAATACAGACCCTCCTCAGCACCACCCCTTCATCTCTAAAATCCCTGGGTGGGATGGAGGTGAATGATTGACTCCTAGATTGCACTCAGCTGGTTAAAACATTAATTTGCAACCAGCTTGTGTGCCACAGAGCAAGCTCATTTAGATATGCAGAAGGCAATTCTAATAGTTCCCGGTGCTGTACCTCTATCTAAATAATTTAAAAAGTAATGCTGCTCCACTCCAAGTTTTAAGGAAATGTGTAGTAGCCAGAGGAGCACTGGACATGGAGAGCTCAGGGAGATACAAGTGTGAAGTTGGGTCTCCCAAACCTTCAGAGCCTCATATTTCTCATCTTCAAAAGGGAGATGATTATAAAATCATGGTTCTCCTCTCAAAGAGAACAGGAAATAGTTTACTCTTGAGCCAAATAGGAGTGACATGGCCCAGGAACACAGATTCCCAAAGGTGAGTTCCTATATGGGCACAGTTTCATGAAGCGTTCTAACTAACAGAAACAAAGAAAATAATAATTCAAGGTACTTTTTAAGTGATTAATGGAAACATCAGATAGGCAAAGTATGGCAAAGCAGGGGAATGTCTGTTACAGTTCTCAGATACTATCTGATGACACTCTTAGCCTTTAGATTGGTACAAACCAGTGATGTTTGTACATTCAAAAGGGATTTATTTACCTCACAGCCACATTAGGTTACACACAGAGGTGGGCAGTAATTGACTGCTGGGGAAGGGGAGAACTAAACAGAGCCCAAGTTAATACTTACCTGCAACATTCTAATTCTGTCTTGTAGAGTATTTAAGATGTATGTGGCTTACCACTCCACTAGACTTCAATTCATGTGATAGTGTCATTTACCCTGTCTACCCCATTGGCTAGCCCTGAATGGGGATAGCAAAAGGATCCTGCTCCAAGGTCATGTTTATTACTGAGTAACCACCACAAGCTGGCTAAGCATGTCCGCATTTCACGTGCTTGAATCATCTGAACACATCTTGTCTTTTACTCAGAGAGAGCCAGCACTTGTAAGGCATGCAGTCTTTGAGGACAGCACTGGGTTTAAAAGTACTAAGAATCATCCATCAAGGAAATTTATCATCTTCCCTCAGCATCTTTCAATATTGTTCCAAAATCTATTTTTTAAAAAAAATAAGATAAAACTATAAACACAGCCAGTGCTATTAAGTACAATAATTGCATCTGTCCTAGTTACATTTCCTCCTGGCGTTGTTTTACACAAGCAAATTCCTCACTTTTGTCCATTGCATACCTAAGGCTCAACTATACTAAAAGAGCATGTGGGACCTTAGCTCACAAAAGTTATCAACACTAAGCACAAGTGTGACATAGGTGGTGACTGAACTCCACAACCTCTTTAAATTCCTGTCTACAGGAGCTGGAAATGATCCCCCATCTCTCTATGACAGCTCTCCATCATTCAGACTGTGAACGGAAATAAAATTGCAAGACTAGGGATGTATGTTTACTAATGTGAAGAGATCTACTACATGGTTAAATAAAAAAAAAAAATAGAATCAGTGGTATGGTGTGATTTCAGGCTTGGAACAAGAGAAGTGAGCTCCAATTATCACCCGGCTTTGAATGAAAGCAACCTAGGGTTGTGCTTAAGTCATAGATATTAACATCAGAGTAACAAGGATTCAAATTCATTCTCTGCCTAGCTGGATTACCTTGGACAGATTGCTTAATCTTTTTGCCTCATTTACATTTTTCATTTTATTTATTTTATACAAAATAATAGATGTCATTATGGCATTATCATACACGTCTGTCATTGTACTTTATTCATATCCCCCCACATGCTTCCCTTTCTTGTCTCCTTCTCCTGTCCTTCCCGTCCTCTCCTTCCTCACATTCTGCTTTAAGGGTGTGTGTGTGTGTGTGTGTGTGTGTGTTTACATATACTTGTTAGAGTGTACATGTATATGTATGTGTGAGCATGTATATGTATGCATGCATATATGTGTATGTGTGAGTGTGTATGTGTGTGTATGTACCTGTGTGTTTATAATAATGAGTGTGTATATGAATGCATATGAGTGTGTGCATGTGTATGTATTTAACCATAATCTTCATATGGAAGAATAATGTACTGTTTCTAATATGAATATGGCTTTTTTCACTTGACATGATAATCTTCAGTTTCACACATACATGTGAAAAATATATATGAAATATATATTTATATATTATATATGTATATACATATATATGAGTGGGAAAGCTAAACCATAATGTTTTAGAATCTTCCATATTTATTTCCATAGTGACTGAAATTCTTTATCTATCCATCAGCAGCAATAAAGGCTACTTTTCCCATACCTTCACCAGCTGGGATGAGATGGAATTCCAATGTAGTTTTAATTTGAATTTCCCTGATGGGTAAAGTTGTTGAACATTTTAAATTTATTTACTAGCTAATTGTATTTCTCCTTTTGAGAACTTTCTAATCCATTTGTCCACTTATTGATTGGGTTGGGTGGGGATGTTTGATTTTACTTGAGTTCTCTATATATTCTACATACTAACCCTATACCCAACATATAGCTGGCAAATATTTGCTCCCACTTGGTAGGCTGTCTCTTCACAGTCACACTGTCTTCTTATAGTATTGGAATTCACTTCCTGAGATCATGAGTGTTACGTGAATAATAGAAATAGGTGTTTTGAAAAAATAAAAATTAAAAATTTAAAAATTAAAAAAAAAAAAAGAAATAGGTGTTTTGAATATCACGCAGCACACAGAAAATGACCTAGAATCGATAGGCATTATTACTGCCATACAAATACAAAATGTCAGAGGTTATCTCCTCCAAGTAGAAAGAGAGAGAGAGAGAGAGAAAGAGAGAGAGATATTATTTTGCAATATTTTCAAAATTATGTGAAACTGTCATCTCTCATCACTAAACTTCCTTGTGCTGGCTAATTTTATGTCAACTTGACACAAGCTATAGTCATATGAGAGGAGAGAACCTTGAGAAAATGCTTCCATAAGATCAGGCTGAGGGCAAGCCTAGAGGGCATTTTCTTAATTAGTGTCTGATGGGGGAGGGACCATTCCATTGTCAGTGGACCGTCTCTGGGCTGGTGGTCCCGTGTGCAAAAAGAAAGCAGCCTGAGCAAGCCACGAGGAGCAAGCCAGTAAGCTGCACTCCTCCATGGTCTCTCCATCAGCTCTTGCCTCCAGGTCCCTGCCCACGCCCTTACCCCGACTTCCTTCAGTGATGTACTAGGCTGAGGAAGCGTAAGCCAAATAAATCCTTCCCTCTCCATCTTGCTTTTCGTCATAGTGTTTCTTCATAGCAATGGCAACCCTTACTAAGTCATTCCTTTTCCATGATGCACTAGTTTTTGAGGGCGACTGTGGCGGTGAATAGTTAATCCTCTCTGAGCACCTGACACCCTTCAGAGTTCTCTGGATTCACGAATGAAACACACACACACACACACACACACACACACACACAGGGCAGCTTAATTTTGATATACCTAACTTGCTCAATGACTGGGCACTTCCAACCTCCCCCCCATGGCTAAAACACACCTCCGATATTCCTGAGTTAACACCTTCTAAATCAATATTTTATCTGGGCAGCCCCCCAGTGGGATCGCTTTCCCTTTACACCCACATGGCTAGATGATTTCTCTCCTGCAGCTCTTAAATCTGATCTCTCTACTTTTGAGTCCTGGTGATTCTCCTGTTTTTCTTCTCCCTTGGTCCCTTGCCCTCTCCATCTCCCTCCCCAGCCATTGGCTGTAAGGCAATTCTTTATTACCAATCAAAGCTAGTTGGGGGAAAAAGAACCTCAGTATTTGGACATGCAGATTCCCATGTGATTTTGGGAACCGAAGTAAGACTAAGCATTAGACTCCATCCTCAACAGGTCACATCTGCCCTATGTAGCTGTGTATGCATCTTATCCATTCTTTCTCAATGCTACTTCTACAACTCACATGTACGTCCTCAACATTGCTGTTCCCTCCAGAATTGAAGCCATGTGTTGTTTCACAGCTCTAAGTAAAATTGCAATAAATATCGCCACGTAGTCTCTCTCAAAAGCCAAGCAAGAGAGTATCTAATGTAAGTATCTGTAGTAGAATGGCTGAGTTATATATCTATAGCATTAATTTCCCTAAGCAGTACCAGATGTCTTCCAGGAAAGCAACAGTTCCCCACCAGGAATAATGAGACTCCTGCTCCTCATATCTCCACCAGAATGTGAAAGATGGACTTCCTCTTTCGTCTCTCAAACACTTGCCAGTCTAGTGAGTACGGTGGGCAAACTCATTGCGATTCTCAACGTACTTAGGACAGAATCATCCCTTCTTTTAGTGTTGTAATTTCAGGTTCTTCTCAGTCCTCTTTGTTTTCTTTTTATTTTCCTCTATTGGGGGTTTCTTTATTTTGTTTGTTTTTTTGTTTGTTTGTTTGTTGTTTTTTGATTTTGTAGAGACAGGGTTTCTCTGTATAGCCCTGGCTGTCTTGGAACTCACTCTGTAGACCAGGCTGGCCTCAAACTCAGAAATCCACTGCCTCTGCCTCCCAAGTGCTGGGATTAATGCCTTTCTCTATTCATTTGCAGGGTTGTTTGTTTGTTTGTTTGTTTGTTCATCCCTGCAGCTTCCATGGATTTAAAGCAATTATAATTCTCTACACATTGTTGTCAGTGTAATAGACTTGTCTGTAGTGTCTTCCTTGAGCAGGACACACTAATGTTCATGGACTCTGTGCCATCAGCACCTTGCTCTATGACTTATGTTTTCTGAAACTGTCAGAAGCGCTTTTCCCTGTCTTTATATCACCAAGTCATCCTCCTACCTCAGGTTTCACTGAGTGTGCAGATGTGCATACTTGGTTTTTGATCCATGTGAAGTCCACATTCATATGAAGAGCAACAATCCAATTTAGTGAACAGACAGTGAGCCAGTTGTCCCATTGTCCCTACAGGATGATGGTGTGAGGCACACTCTTTGTCACACTTGAGCTTCCGTCTAGACAGAAGAGTCTGAGCTCTCTGTTCTGTCTTGCTATTCCCAGTTGTCTTTAGTTTGTCTGGGTGGATGCTCTATTTGGTAGGTATGGTTCTCCTACCTGGCACTAATTTTGATGTTACCCTTTGATAGATATGTTCATAGCTGATAAGGTAAGATTTCCTCCTGTTGTGCTTATAATTTATTCATAGACTATTTTTACTCCAGTAAAATATTAAGTATTTTTTTATCATAGTCTTTTAAAAATATGAACAAAAGGCTTGGGGCATATCTCAGTGACAGAGTGCCCACTGAATATGGGTAAGATCCTGGATTCATTCCTGTGGTGCTTTGGATAGGTATGGACCCCATAGACTTGTGTGCTTGGATGCTTGGCCCATAGGGAGTGGCACTATTAGGAGATGTGGCCTTGTTGGAGGAAGGGTGCCCTTGTTGGAGAATGTATGTCACCTCAAAGAAGGGCTTTGAGGTCATAGATGCTCAAGGTATCTCCTGTGTGGCATACAGTCTCTTTCTGGTGCCTGCAGATAAAGATGCAGAACTCTCAGCTCCTTCTCCAGCACCATGTCTGCCTGCATGCCATGCTTCTTGCCCTGATGATAATGAACTAAACTTCTGAAACTGTAAGCCAGCCCCAATTAAATCTGTCCTTTATAAGAGTTGCCATGAATTTATTGTTTTTAATAGCTGAGTACTACTCCATTGTATAGATGTACCACAATTTCTGTATCCACTC
>NW_022196895.1:35732785-35748205 GCF_008632895.1 Mastomys coucha | reverse complement strand
ACAGCAATGAAACCCTAATGAACACAGTTCCCAACATTATACATAAAAGAATCTGAAGAGAGGCCTTTTTTATTGTATCCTAACTCATTTATAGATTAAACAGGATCATTTATCTTCCCTATATAATATTATCTCATCTAAAAGTCAATTGCTATTTTCCATCTTGGATGTTTTTCATTATTATTTTAAAGGCTTTTTTCTTTGACTATATCATTCACCTTTTTAGTAATATAATGAATTCCTATATATTGAATAGGTTTTATGCCAATAGGAATAGTGATTATATTTTCTTTCTGACTGGTTATCGCTAATGCTTTAAAAATATTGACTTTGCATCTAACAGTTTTACTTAGCTTATTTACTGCTTCTAGTACAGGGAATTAGGTTTTCTGGATTGCTGGTCAAATACACATAAGAAGGTACTTCCCTCTGTCTATATTACCTAGCTCTCCCTAACTTATGCTGGGATGACAACGAGTTCCCTACACTCAGTGATGTACCAAAAAACTCTCTCTCTCACTCACGTAACATGTCAAATTGACACTGGCTGCAATGCCGCTCATGTTTCTGTGTTTTTCCTTACCCTGGTATATAAGCTGAAGAAACAGCCCCAATCAAGAACACATAGTTCCCAGAGCAGGGAAAAGCCCTGAGAGCCTGTTAATCTACACTACAGCTGCTGAGGCCGCTGCTCAGAACTGGAACACTGGCACTTCTCTTCCAGCCCATTGCCCAAAACAACCCGGTGGTTAACATGTCTGCTTCCCAGAGGACAGCTCTCCAAGACACAAGACAATGGGCAGACAAGTGGAAGCTTACAGATGCTGGATGACTGAATGGAAGTTAGAGCGTGCCCCTCTTAACCTTTAATCTATCAGTCTCCCCTTCAGCTTTAAAAGACCTCTCGTGGTAGCTGAAAGCATGCCTTTTCTCTTAAAGGGAACTATACTAAAGGGTTAGGCACAAACACTTAGTTGAAATAAACTTTATCAAGTAAAAGAACATAGCTTCAAATAACCTAGTATTAAGTAAAAGAATTCTAACTTCCTAATAGCATTGATTATGCCTTTTTTTTGTTGTTGTTGTTGAGACTAATGAAATTTTGGTCTTGGTTGATAAAAGTCATATCATTTTTCTTTCCTTCAGTTAGTTAATGCACTGACACACTCAAAAGTCTGTCATACTAGCCTTATCTCTTTTTTTTTTTTTTTTTTTTTTTCCTTGGTTTTTTGAGACAGGGTTTCTCTGTATAGCCCTGGCTGTCCTGGAACTCACTCTGTAGACCAGGCTGGCCTCGAACTCAGAAATCCACCTGCCTCTGCCTCCCAAGTGCTGGGATTAAAGGCGTGCGCCACCACCGCCCGGCGCCTTATCTCTTTTAAAAAGTAAGTTTTATCACCCTGATATTTGATTTGTGGTTTTTGGATGCATAATGTTAAACAAATTGGCCTATTATTGTCCTTCACACGTAATCCTTTATCTAATTTTGGAATATATAAAACAACTCTTATTGCACATAACATGTTTGTGTGGATTTTCGCCTTTTCATAATCTCCAAAGCAATTTAAATTAGATAGGAATTAAAGGGGTTGAAATGATGGCTCATAGGTTAAGAGCACTTGCTGCTTCTGCGCAGGACTCAGGTTAGGTTCCCAGCACCCACACAATAGCATACAACAATCATAGCTCTAGTTCCCGAGGATCCTACAGCCCTCTCCTCACCTCCAGACACCAGGCATGCTTGCGGTACATAGACATACATGCAGCAGAACACTCATACATATAAAATAAAATTTTAGAACATACCAAAATAAACTTAAGATAAAATTTAATATCCCCGGACAGTTTAGAAATTTCAAGATCATTAGAGTCCTTGTAGAAAGGTACCAAGTCTTTGTTGGTTCAAGTTATTTAGTTTACACGGATATAGTCACCTTATGTATGGAATTGTGCAGGTTTGGCATTTAATCTTTTGTCCTGAGAATTTATCCAATTTATCAATGTCTCTGAACTTACCTCTCTGACTTTCAGAGAGTTATACCTGGGGTCTTTCAAGGGCAAATCATAACAGCATAAGATACGTTGTATGTGGCCCTCAAGCTCCATGTGTACTGTCAGCATTTCATACATAGTAACAATTGCCAGTGCTGCCTGACAAAAATCCACTGACGGTGGGGTCAAAAGCAGTTTCGACCCCTCCTATAGTCTCTGCCCTTTCTGTTTTAGAACAATGTTAGATTGCATTGGCATAATCAAAGACAACTTAATTCTTGCTCTGTACCAAAATGCACCTATAAAAGTTACCTGGTTTCAAACACCTGTGCCCTGTTGAGATCTGCTCTGTGGTGAGCCAGGGGACAGGGTGGGGGAGGGGTGACGAGGAGGGAGCACTTTAGATTTCCTGACTGTGAAAGGCATTCATAAACAAGCACAGACTTCCAGGTACACTAACAATCTGGATGTGGCCCGGAAGCTCCCTGTGGGCTTTCAACGTTTTATAAATGATAATTAATAGGCACTCTCTGGCCCTCTGGGGTTTCTATCCATTTATTGTCTATCAAAGGGCATTTGAATCCAGCCCTCTCTGGTACATTGTTTTTATTTGGAACTGAACTCTTGGAACATGAGTTGCTTGTTCTGCTGCCTTTGCTCTCCTCAGGCATGGTCTCTGTTAAGTGTGTACATGTCACTAAAGGCCTTGGAAATGTACCTTCCGAGAGAAAGGCTTTTTCTTGGTATTTTGTGAGCGGTGCCTTATTCCTGCTTGGTGTCTAAGGCATATTGCGTGTGGGCCCCGAGGATTCTGATTCCGTGAGGCTGTTTTCTTTTGAGAAAGCTGTCAGACAACACAAATTAAATCCAGTAATTGAATAGACTCAGTCAAACAAGTTCAGCTAGTTCACGTACATTTTCAAACAAATGAGAGAGAAACACGGGCAAGGATGTGTTGGGCGAGGTCGGTAGCCTTCTCTCCTTTTTGCTAAAGGTCTTTGGTTCTCTGGGGAAATATCACACATGCTTCAGGTTGCTGTAAGATTCAAATTAGTTAGCACATTAGTTGGAGGCCCATAACACAGACCCTGGAACAATAATTAGAAACCATAAGCCAGCTCCGTTTGTACACGGACCCGGTCTTGACCTGCACTTCAAGGAATCCCATTTCCCTTACAAAATCATCATTGCTCTGAGAAGAGAGATACAATATACTGCCATTGACTCAAATCCTTGTTCATAGACATTCTGGGGGTTCACTCTGGGGCTTTCAGCTTTTTACTACCCTAGAGCTACAGCAATATGCTCCAAGCCCCTTTAGAACTTCAAAGCAGTCAGGTCTGGCCTTTCCTTTTACTCAGAAACTGCCCCTCACCTCTCCCCCCCAGACCAAGCCTTGGTCAGGGCTTGCTCTGCAGACTGCTTCTGTATTCCCACTGTCTTCCTCAGTCCCTCCCCAGCCAGGCTGACCAAGCCAGAGCAGATGCCACCCAAGCTGTAAGAACTGACTGCGATGCCAAAGGCAACGGGCATTGAGACACCGTCATCCTGAAGGCACGCTGCCGTCAGGACTCTTGGTTAAGATGACTGAGGAAGCATGCCAGGAAACTGTGGACTATTCCGTGGAGACAGACAATGCCCAGTCCCTTAGTCCTCACTGTTTCAGCCATGGACCACTAACAGGGAGGCCTTGATTAGCAGAGAGGCCTGTATGTTCTCACAAGCTTCACTTGGCTCTGTTACACACTTGTGGGTTTTTCTGCTGAGCTAAATGACATTGTGGCCAGATCAGCTGAGCTGTGATTTAGCCAAGCTGTTTGGATTAGTTGAATTCCTAGAACCAGCCATTTCTAGCCAGGTGTTTTACATTGTAAAGACAGATTAAAATTTCCCTTTGACATTCATTTAAGCTTGCTCAGTTCCCACTGGGTATAGGGATGCAAATCGATCCATTCTTATCTCCTTGTACAAAGCCTAAGTCCAAGTGGATTAAGGATCTCCACATAAAATGAGGTTCACTGAAACTTATAGAAAAAAAAAGTGGGGAAGAGCCTCAGGCACATGGGCACAGGAGAAAATTTCCTGAACAGAACACCAATAGCTTATGCTCTAAGATCAAGAACTGGCAAATGGGACCTCATAAAATTGCAAAGTTTCTGTAAGGCAAAGGACACTGTCAATAGGACAAAATGGCAACCAACAGATTGGGAAAAGACCTTTACCAATCCTACATCCAATAGATGGCTAATATCCAATATATACAAAGAACTCAAGTTAGACTCCAGAGAATCAAATAACTCTATTAAAAAATGGGGTACAGAGCTAAAATATGAATTCTCAACTGAGGATAACTGAATGGCTGAGAAGTACCTAGAGAAATGTTCAATATCCTTAGTCATCAGGGAAATGCAAATCAAAACAACCCTGAGATTCCACCTCACACCAGTCAGAATGGCTAAGATCATCCTGAGTTGAGGAGAACACACATGGTATGCACTCACTGATAAGTGGAGATTAGCCCAGAAGCTCGAATACCCAAGATACAATCCACAAACCACAAGAAACTCAAGAAGAAGGAAGACCAAAGTGTGGATACTTCCATCCTTGTTAGAAGGGGGAACAAAATACCCATGGAAGGAGTTACAGAGACACAGTGTGGTGCAGAGACTGAAGGAAGGACAATCCAGAGACTACTCCATCTGGGAATCCTTCCCATATTCAATCAACAAACCCAGACACTACTGTGGATGCTAACAAGTGCTGGCTGACAAGAGCCTGATATAGCTATCTCCCAAGAGGCTCTGCCAGTGCCTGACAAATACAGAGGTGGAGGCTCACAGCCAACCATTGGACTGAGAACAGGGTCCCAAATGGAGGAGATAGAGAAAGGATCCAAGGAGCTGAAGGGTTTGCAGCCCTATAGGGGGAACCACAATATGAACTAACCAGTACCCTCTGAGCTCCTAGAAATCAGAAGTAATTAAGCATACCCAAGTCTGAAACTGAATGCCATGTAACACTTCATCATCCTGAAGCCTAAGAATTGCCATACCCATTTAATAGATAGACCTACCGAGGCAAATTCCCCAAAGTCATTTAACCAGTCAGAAACCATGCTGATATCTAAATCCAAGTTAATGGTACTCCATAATGGTGCCCTTTCTTCTTCAACTCTTGCCTACATCTATATGCCCAAGCCACCAAAGCTCAGTCTGCACCCATCCACCCATTGATAGTTTTATCAAACAGTATCAAGCAGGTGACCATAGACATGAGTATAAGGAATGGTGTTGAGGACAGTGAAGAAAACATCATCCATTCACTCTGTGAGAAGTAATGTGCATTCTGGGTGCTCCAGATATGGCTCAACTGGTGGAGTACTTATCTACCATGTACAAGACCCTGAGTTCAATCAGGACAGTATAAACCAGATGTTGTGGCAACAACCCTGTAATCTCAGCATTCTTCAAGAGAAGACAAGGAGGGTCACAAGTTCAAAGCTACTCTTGAAAACCTAGCAAATATGAAGCCACCTGTGTGCTATATGGGGCCCTGTCTTAAAAACTGAAAAAGAAAGGAAGGAAGGAGAGAGAGAGAGAGAGAGAGAGAGAGAGAGAGAGAGAGAGACAGAGACAGAGACAGAGACAGAGACAGAGACAGAGACAGAGAGACAGAAAGACAGAGAGACAGAGAGATCCTGCCCATGCAGTTGTGCACAGCTCACCTAAGCTTTGGCCTCAGGGCTCTGACCACAAATTTTGTGCTGCTAACATGTCATGTCAAAGTCCTGCTCAACCATGGTCTCCTAAATAGGTAGCTTCATCTAATAGGAACCTGATAAAAGAAACTGACATTGGGAATTCTTAGATACATATATTCTGCATGTGAGGCTCAGAAGTATTCAGACACTTTAAGTTAATCATTGGCTGCCACACTTCAGCTGGGCTGTTTCTTGTCAGCAAGCATATGCAGATTCTGGGACACAATTGCTCTCTGCCTCACATCATATTTTTTTTTTATTATTAAGCAGCCATAACTAATAAATAGGCTCTATTGCTAGGAGACAGCCATTTTTATAGAGTTGAAGATTATATAGATGCCTGACCTAAATCATCTGGAGAATTTCCTCTGTCTTTTCAATCATTTACCATCAGATTCCCATCCAGTCCACTCAGATGTAAGTTATGGCACAGAGGATTCTGTGTCTCCTGACAGACTGAGGAAGAGTAAGCCAGAGCTGAACTCTGTACAAGGCCCACACACTCCCCAAACCTGAATCTTTATCTCTACCTTCTTGACAGGAAAAGGGTTGCCTGCTTCTCTCCTCACTATCAAAGGTCAGGGTTACAGTGGTGTGGGCTTGCTGTGTGCCAGTCTGCATGAGAGCCAAGCTGGCAGCAACTGCACAGCCAAGTGCCATGGCACTTCTGCTTCAACTGACAGCAGGCTTTATGTAAGAGAGATGGCAGATTCTTATTAGCAAACACACGGTTCATCCCGACTCCTTTCTTTCTACAGTTGAAGCAAGAGCCTGTTATTGTTCCAGTATCACTTTTCATTGGTGTGTACTAGGCAGGGTTCTTCAAGAAAACAGAGTACACACACATACACACACACACATTATTGCAAAGAATTGACGCCTGACATTCTGGAAGCTGAGTAGTCTTACAATCTACTATTTGCAATCTGAATACCCAGATAAGTAAATGGTATTGCTTTCCTCTAAATTCAAAGGCCCCTAGAACAAGGAGACTAAATTGCATACATTGAAGTCCAAGTCTGAAGGCTTAGAAAACAAAAACCCAAAGTTATAAACTTCAGTCTAGTCTGAAAGAGCAGGAAGCCAGCACGCCAGGGTCCCAGCTCAGTTGCCTAGGAAAGGAAAATTCTTCCTCCCTCTACCTTTTCTTTTTATACAGTTATTCCACTGTTAGATGATGCTCATCACGGTGGGCAGGGCAATCTACTCTTCTCTGCCTACAATTAAAATGCTAGCATCATCCAGAAATTCTCAAAGGAAACCCCATAACCCATGCTTTCTACCTGTCAGGAAGTCACTGTGTGAGTTTGTATGTCGAAGGCTCAAAAGCACCCTGTGTTATGTTGACTTTGCTTGGCCCAATCTTATCTGAACACCCAACTGAGGGCTCTTCCCATAATTTGCAGCATGCTCCTGCCGCATACATTAGGAAGGTAGGGCAAGGGAGGGAAGCTGGTCAGGGGAGACATCTACCTGTTGTCTTGCCAGGTCTCTTGTCAACTTTTAAATATATGAAATGTATGTAAACCACTTTTGGAAGCAGTCCTGAAAGGTTGCTTTCATATTGAACTTTGTCCATTGGTCTATTTCTTGTGAAAGTTTGAGTAAAGCTGTCTTGGGACTAAGATATTGGGCTAATGGAATCTTTAAGCATCCTGTTGGCCTCTGGACACTACATGCATCATGTCTATTACCCTTGAGACAATAGGCACTTGGGGAAAAGTGGCTTTACAGAATAATGATAATCCCTCTTCAGAAAGAGTTTCATGCCATAGAGTAAATTCCATCTGTATAAATATTCTAGCGGTCATGTTCAGTTCAAAGTTCTCAGTGCCTACAACATCTGGCCTATACAGGTGGTCTACAAATACTTGCTGAAGGAAGACGTAGAGGAATGGAAGAGTCTGTGGGGAATAGACCATTCTGCTGACTCTCAATCTGTGTAAAATTCCTCTTGGCCCTCTTCTCATATATGAGTTTAGAAACAGAACAATATACCAAAGACTATGAAGTGAAAGTCTTTACTACCTCTGTGGTCAGTTCCCCCTTCCCCTGAGTCACTGTTGGGACAGTACACTGACAAAAGAATAGGACTAATCATTTGTCTGCCTCTAGCTAGGACCAAGCTGTGGGGTCGACTCTAGCTGCCAGTTCATATTACTTGTGAAGGATGGCAGAATATTCTCTCTCTCTCTCTCTTTCTCTCTCTCTCTCTCTCTCTCTCTCTCTCTCTCTCTCTCTCTCCCCCCTCTCTCTCTCTCTGAAAATTGGGTTAAAATAGTACCAGATGCCCCCTCAAACATTGGGCACGTGTTCCAACCTGCATTTAGCACATGAGGTTTAGCTAAGACTTAATTTTCTTTTAAGAGTTGGAAGTAGAAAACAAGACTCTGGATGGGAAATATCAAGCCAACTCTTGGTCATCGAACTCTAGAACTTGTGTGAGAAGAAGACTGAGAGGGAGTGACTCTGATCCCTTTCTGAGAAAGGCTGTTCACAGGCTGTGTTTTCTGTCTGCAAATCATATGTCCTTTGTGTGTGTCAATGTCTTTATTCCAACTATCCCTTGTTATTTTCAAACTTTCCTTCCCAGTTCTTATGCCTGTTCTACTTTTGCAGTCATAATTATGGGGGAGGGGGGAGGTTTGTTCCAAGAACAATCAGAAAACAGCCCAACCCATCAAATAACCACAACCATCATCATAAATCACCACTACCGTTATTATTACCCTTTAAAGTTGGAATGGGTGGCAAAGATCATGGTGGTTTTAAAAGAATGAATTCTAGCAAGTCTAAAATCCTTGAGCAACATCAATGTTAAGTTGAAACTAAAAAAATAAAAAAAAATAAAAAACAAAAAATAAACAAAATTACATTATCTTTCTTTTACCAGATCTACTTTATAGCTCAAGCAAATAAGCTTACAGGCACTTTTTTGGAACAACTTAAATGGCAAGTTGGAAATCAAATGCTTTTGACACAATAGCAATTTTGATGAGTGAACTGCCGATGAATATACCATATGGATGAATTCCTCTTAAAGAGCATGTGGGTGTATTTAAGGAGAAGACATCTGGGGCAAAACATGTTCAAACTCTTTCAAAAACCCAGACTCTCACCTCCCCACCCCCCCAAAAAAAATTCATTTGAGGTAAGTCCAGATACCAGGAACCTCTATAATGTCCAAGTCTACAAGCATAGAGAAGACTAGAGAGAAGACACCCTTAAAATTCAGTATCAGGGTAGGTGGCCACGTGAGGCCACCCTGCTCATTTCTAGCAGTCCACCAGAGTTCTCGAACATTCTTCAGCCACACAACTTTACTCATGCATGTTGAGTTGCGATCAGACCTTGTATCTATCTATGTATGTATGTAGCTTCTATCAAGCCGTGTTTCTGTGACTTCAAAATGTAGCCTATTCCTCTAATTTGAGCTTAAATGTGAGACTGTGAACAGTTCCTGACGGTCTTCATCTTGCAGGTTTTGAGTCAATGACTTAGTGTGCTGAGTAATTGTAGTTCATCCAAACCCTCTCTGTGTTGTATCACACTTGCGTTAGGGGGGTCCAGTGTTTTCAAGGTTTAATCTGTTAGTTGTGGCATTCTATGGAAGGCTCAGACCTGCCCTGTCAGCACCATGCCTTCCCTACCACACCACAGCCAGCCCTGCAACCATCCAGTCTGAACCAGCTTTTGAGATTGAAACCTGTTAGAAGGCCTATTCTTACTGTTCCTTCACCTCATTCACAAGTGGGCAGTCAAAATCATCACTTTTAGTGCCAATTTCTCTTGATTAAGGTCTATGCTGGAGCTCTTGCCTGATAACAAGCCCGTCCCAGTCATCTAAAAGCTGTCTTCCCAGACTCTAAGTAAGTGTCCCAAGTCCTCTACCATTAGTCAGATCACTGTTCCCAGTGTCTCACCTACCCTCTCCTTAACCATCATCATAAGCTTGTTGCTCATAGGGTAAATGGGAATAGTCTGTGGTTCCACCACATGCTGGCTGAAAATAAAATCAAAGCAAATCAAGAATGGATCAAGCTACACAGAAAAGTGGAAAAGTAAGGAAGCATTAACTCTAGTTGCTGTTGATGCCAGCTAGGTAGAAAATGTGGAGCATGCTTCCTAGAACAGAATACGGCAAGCAATAGCAAAGAAACAGTGCTCCTTCCACTGTGTATCACAGCTAAGAGTCTCTGCCAGCCATGTGTTAGCAGCACCAGTGAGACAGCTCTTCTTCTCTCCTGTCCCAGTACCAACCTGATTTTGTTTGACACGTCTAAGTATATCTATATACGCTCTCAATTTAGCGAAAGCTAGACACATCCTAGACACATCCACACCCAGGGGCTGAGCAAACCTTGCATGTATGTGACCCTCAATTAGTCCATGCTAAATGGATAAATATGAGATTAAAATCTTTCAGCATTCCCTACTGCTTCCTCCTTGGAAGTGTGAGGGAGCTCCCACCATGGATTTTTGCACAAAAAGCGATTTCATTAACAAGTGAACAAAGATGCTAGGCCTACAAAATGTCATTCTCTGAGGCTGGTGAGTCGCAGGGTCTTACATTGAAAGTAAAAGCAAAAGTTAATGATTTCTAGATTCCTGTATAAGATGTAAGCGTGCATGCACGTGTGTGTACATGAGTGCACACCCACACCCACATGAGGGGTGGTGGAAGAAGTTTAGAGAGAAAATTATTTTGTTCAATAACAAGAATGGATTTGCATGCAGGGTTATTCATGTTGTTCCTCTGTTGCTTCTCATAGAATGGGGGTTATTTTGTTTGTTTGTTTGTTTGTTGTTTGTTTTTCCTTTCTTAACCACATATCTGGTGTGGAGAAGAGTTGTCAGCTGTCTCTGGAATCAAAGAGGAATAAAGTAACTCCCGCCAAAAATTAAATCACCAGAGTAATTTTGCTGTCAAGAAACCAGCAGAGCTCTATCTCTAATAAATAATTGCCTACCCTTCTTTTGTACATCTCCAAGAAGTAGTACCTGATTCCAAACAGCAGAAGAGAATAAACTGATGGATTCCTCCCCCATTTGTCTTTCAAGTAAAAGATAGAATGCAAGTAGGGCCAGTGAAATGGGTCAGTGAGTCAAGGTTCTTGCTGCCTGATAACCTAGGTCAGTCTCTGGAACCCAGATAATGGACGGACAGACTGACTGGTTAAAGTCATCTTCTGACCTCTATACTAGCACAGCAGTGAGATCACACACACACACATGCACACACATACACACACACATACACACTCAGAGAGAGGGGTTGGGGAGAGGATCAACGTAATACAAGATGTATTGCAAGGTCAGATGTAATATGGAAAGCAGAGTTTGGTAAAATCATTGTAACTAAGTCACTTTGAATATCATACGTATTTTTTTTCACATTCCTGGAGCTTTCAGTAGAGACATTACAGTAACTAAAAACCTACGTGAGTCTCCTGGCTAAGAGCACAGCCCCTGGAATTAGGCAGACCTGAGCTTGAGTTTGTTCTGTCCCTTCCTTCCTGTATTTCCTGAACTTTCTCTAGGCCTCGACTTCTTTTGTTGCAAATGGGTTATTGACAAATTCTATTTCACAGGATAGTGATAAAAATTTATGGAATTGCCCAAGGGGAACACTCACCTAGTGCCTAGCACAGAAAATAAAATAAAATTTTACTGCTAGAGCCATGTTGCTTGCAGTGCATCATGCAATGAACCTAAGAGGCAATCATTTTCACAGAAATTGGTGGATTAGATAGAATCCATATAGCAGGGTCTTATCCAGGAGAAAAATATAGTTATTCCAAGAAAGTATCCAATGAGCAACTCCAGTAGCTAATTACAAGTCATTTGGGATGAAATAAAGACAAATATGTAGGTGGCTGTATTAGTGTACTGTCAATATGGTTTAGGAGGGTGGACTGGGACAGAAAAGAAGCAAGACAATCTAGTGTGCTGTGGATAGACTCCAGCTCCCTGCTCACAAACAAAAATAGCCTCTAGAAATTTTCATGGCTCCACCAAAAAGCTGGCTCAAAGCCCTGAGAAGGTAATGAATTTTATGTGTCTACCCTTTGGTAGCAACAAAATGGGGTTTGAGTCTCAAGATAAGCATTACACACACACACACACACACACACACACACACACACACACACACACACACAGGCATAAACCCCGAACTCGAGGCTCTCCAAGGTGCTGAGAAAGGCTTTCCAAAGTCAAGCTCCTCCCTATGGAAGTTAATACAACACCCTGGTGTGGTTATCTTTCATTTCTTTCACTAGAGATCCTGCAGAACTCATAGGGCACATGTGCTGCTCATGTGTTTCCTGTCTTATTGAAGGAGTAACAGCACAAAGTGCTGATCCCTCAGAAAGGTGTCTGGGTGGAGTATTTGTGGAGATCAAGAAAGAAAGCTGAAGCCAGTCCTGGCAAGGGTCTTTGTAATGAAAATGTCTATAACTAGACATAAGAATACGTAAGGTTAGGAAGGCAGTAGGCTCATGTTGGCAGGAATTCCAGTGGACAAGAGAGCATGAGCGAAGGGCCAGTGGGGATGGAGAGGGGCATAGCTAAGGTGTTCCGAGATGGTTTGCGGTACTGCAGCAAGGAGCATTGGAAACTCACTCTGCCGGGGCCTGGGACAAGAGGACCTTGTAGGAGAGCTTGAAATCTGAACTGCAATCACAGAAGCTAGAGCTGTTGTCCACTTTGTTTCACGAGTGGGGAAGTTCAGAATTAGAGACATTAGAATTCAGGATACGAAGTTCTGAGCCCACAGCCTCACAGCCTGTGTGTGAGTTGGGAATCCCCACTCAGCAGTCTGACTGCTAATGATGTGCCTTCCCAAAGGCTCAGTCTAGGCTCACCTCCACAAAACAGCTGCCTCTGCAAAAGAGTTCTAAGACATGGAATGGAACTGGAAGGGACTTTAGTGCAAAGATTTGTTTATGGTTTTCCTGAAGTAAGACTTAAGTGATATTTCAACAACAACAACAATAATAATTAAAAAAAAAAAAGATGGGGCAAGTGGATAGAGAGATCTTAGCAGTTAAGAACAGGAATGTTTCTCTTGCATGGGACCTACAACAGCCACAGAGGGTAATTCACAATCACCTACAATTCCAGCTCCTGGGAGACCTGGCACCTCTGGCTTCTGCAGGCATGCACACACACACACACACACACAGAGAGAGAGAGAGAGAGAGAGAGAGAGAGAGAGAGAGAGAGAGAGAGAGAGAGAGAGAGAGAGAGAGAGATGCACACATACATACATGTACACCTACACACACTTTCGAAAAACCTAAAACTAAATTTTTATTATTTATTTATTTATTTTTGTTTTTTGGAGACAAGGTTTCTCTGTTGTAGCCCTGGATTTCCTAGAACTCACCATGTAGATCATACTAGCCTGAGATCTACCTGCCTCTGCTTCCCAGCTTCTGGGATTAAAAGTGTGCAGCACCACTGCCCAACAAATCTAAATTTTTAAAAGGCAAAAAGTCTACCCAACCATATCTCTGAGTTCTAAAAGACAATGACCACAGGCATTTACAGAGTTTTCACACATGATTTTGCATCCACTGTCTCCCAGTTCTCATAAGGCCTTAAGAATATTGTTTAAATTCTGCAGGCAGAAGTGTCCCGCCTAAGAAGAGTGTTTATCTTGGACTTAGGCAAAGTTTTTGGATATGTCTACTAGCCAAACATCAAGAGGAGAAGTTTCTTGTTCTGTTGTTACTTTTATTATTTTGAGGGTTTTAAATAATATACATGTATAATATTCTTTCCCAACACCCAACTCCTCCCAGATCCTTCTCCATGCCTTACCCATATAACTTCATATTCTTTCTCTAAAAAGAGAGGCAGACAGACAGACAGACAGGCAGGCAGGCAGGCAGGCAGGCAGACAGACAGAGAAAGGATACAAACACTAAAAGTTCATGGAGTCCGATTTGTGTTGGCCAACTACTCAGAGCATGGAGCCTCCCTGGTGTGTGTTAGCACTGGGTACAGTGTCAGTCCACTGAGGAACTGATTTTTGCCTCTCTGAGAAGGTATCATTTGAGACTAGCCGCCTGGCTAGGGGTGGCACTCTGTGCCTACTTCCCCTACCCTGTTCTGGGATTTTGCCTGGCTTGCTCCTAGGACTTCATGAGGTTATATGTGCATGTTATATCAGGAAAATGCTATTACCTTACAATCTTTCACCACCTTTGGCTGTTGTCAAGATTATTGGTTGCTTTCCACAAACTGACAGCAAGGTCTCATCACTGAGGGGGACACCCACACGATGCAATAAACATGAAGAAGTCGAGCTGATGCTCACAGAGAGACTCCACCCCTATGTTCTAGTGTCTGTTACACAGGAAGGTATTCTGCATTGCTACCAAAACAGAAACAGAAACAACCAGTTAGCCATAAACCCTTTGATCTACAATGGCCCTGCCTGCAAGATACAATAAGGCAACGGTGGCACAAACCAGTGCGAGGAACCAGACAATAACTGGTTTGACTTAAGGCCCACTACACATGATGGAACCCATATACAAAACTGCTTGGCTGAACAAAAAAACAGAGACTAGATATCCCAGGGACCTGGGGTAAAATCAAATAATACTAATCTTTAATAGAAGGGAAGATGTAGTGATAAAATGACTCAATGATATTCTGCTCTTCATAGATCAGCCACTTTTTTGAATAATTAGGTGAACTATTCTGTCCTGGTTTGTATCTCACATTTATTATCAAGGTGAGAAAAGTCTCTGCCTCCAATAAGAAGCCATAAGAATTAATAATGCACATCTATGACCAAAGAGTCTGGTAACCTCAGAAGGATGCTCTCATCTGTGTTCCTTACAACATCATCTACACAGAAGAATCCACATCCATGTTGAATAAATGTGTAGGTAAAAATTTAGTATTTGTTAAGTTTGATATGTGGTGTATATACATGGAGTATAATATATTATTCAACCTGGAAAGGAAAGAAGATTCTGTCACATGCTCTAATATGAATGGACCTTGGAACATTATGTTTAATTTTAAAAAGCCAGTCAGGAGATAAACTGCATGATTCCACTTACAGAAGGTAGCTAGGTAGATGAATTCAAACTGATAGACATGGGCTGATGGTTGCTAAGAGGTGAGGGTAACAAAGGGTGGGAAACTACGTCTGATGGACTCAGAGTTTCAGGTTCAGAGAATAACATTCTGGAAATGGATTCCAGTGTCGATCACAGAGCAACATGCGGAACATGCTTAATATCATTGAACTTGTGCTTGAAGCTGTTTCCAATAGAATGCCATGGTGTGTATTCTTTACTACTATTTTAAAAGAATTCTCAGGGGGCGTTTATTTAGTTTAGTAGTGGAGTGCTGGGTAGTGGTGACACACGCCTTTAATTCCAGCGCTTGGAAAGCAGAGGCAGGCAGATTTCTGAGTTCAAGGCCAGCCTGATCTACAAAGTGAGTTCCATGACAGCCAGGGCTACACAGAGAAACCCTGTCTCAAAAAAAAAAAATACATATATATATATATATATATAAAAGAAAGAAAGAAAAGCCCAAAAAACAAACAAACAAACAAACAAACAAACAAAAACCACTTCCTTTTGGGCAGTGGTCGTACACGCCTTTAATCCCAACACTTGGGAGGCAGAGGCAGGTGG
>NW_022196895.1:35725892-35732775 GCF_008632895.1 Mastomys coucha | reverse complement strand
TAGTGGAGCATTTGCCTAGAATGTACAAGGTTCTAGCTTTGATTCCAGCACCACAAAAAAAAATAATTTAATGTGAAAATTAAGACATTTCAGACAAAAAGTAATTTGAATTACTACAACATGATTATAACATTGAGGAAATAAAATGTTTTTAAAGTATTTTCCACATGTTAATATTTTAAGGTAAATAAGCAACATATAAGGACTCTTCACATAAATCATATTTAAATAAGACTAACATCTAGTTACAAAGCCCAAATAGTAATTATAATAATATATTAATAATATCAACATATATTACTACCATTACATTATACATAATTATATGCTATATATCGTAATATATAATAATAAATAGCTTACTACCCGTATAACAAAACACCTGAGATAAACAAATTAAGAGGTCGAAATGTTAATTTTGGTTCATATTTTGTCCCAGGGTTACTTGACCAAACAAAAGGATCTCACAGTGTAGCTCAGGCTGAGCTCTAAGTCAGGTCCCATTTCTGCTCTCACTTCTGCCTCCCAAGGTCTGGGACTACAGACGTGCACAAGAAAACCCAGATTTCCCCATCTCCCATAAAGACAGAGACATGGACCACTACAACACTTTTACAGAAGGCCAGACAGCTGATAATCATCAATGTAACAAATACATTGAGCCTTAAAGGGCTGTAGATGTCCACGCTGACCTTTGAAGAACTGACTGGCCCCTATAGAAAAGGTGTCTTGCTACATCTAGCTTTACCTGTCTTTTGCACAGTGAAAGCCATTACCTCAGCCCCCTAGGGACAGGTCTAACAGGACAGAGGCAGCCAGAGATCTAAGCAGATACTCACCAATTACCTAAGCACATCCCAGCTGGAATCCATTCTCATCTAAGAAACTAGTCTAAAGCTGGTTTAGGAGTCTGGGCTCCTAACAAGTCTCAAACACAAATCATTCACTAGCAACCTTCATGCTGGCCCATCCCTGGCAGCTACTAGCCCAGTCTTAAGAGAAAGAACTATGGGGGAAGTACAGGCAGACTGCTCTCAAGCCTAAATCCGAAAAGCCGAAACCAGAAACCCAAGAAAATGAGGCTAAGATAAAGAATTTTTCTGAGTAATAGCAGCCATAACCAACATGTAGTGAGAGCTATCACATACCAGGTAGAGTACTAATGAATCAAGATATTTATTTCACTCACTCGTTCAGCCCTACAAAGAAAATACTTCCATTTGATACAGAGATACAAGTCCACCAATGTACAGAAAAAAAGAAAGGGAAAGAGTAAGAGAGGGAGGGAGAGAGGAAGGAAAGAGAGAGAGGGAGAGAGGAGGGGAGAAGAAATGGATGGGCTAATGGACAAATTGAGAAGGATAAGAACAAATAAGTAAACACAGCTCCTTCTGAATTCAACGTATGTTACATATATGTAGGGAAATGACATGATGTAGCCCATTGTTTTATACTGTTTATATATGCTAATAGTGTATAAAGAGACCTGGAACAAGAAATCTCCTAAGGATCCAAAAATACTATGAATGAGGAACTGACCATTCATTCAACTTCTTTTGAAATAATAGAAATAGTCTGGACATTAATTTGTTTCATGTTCTGTAAACTAGGATTAAAATGGCTAAATTTTAATCATCTCCAAATTACACACATGCATACATGCACACACATACATGCATACACACACACACACAGCCCAAAGATACAGGCTACAGTTTTATCGCAGGTCAGTCAGCTGACATGTAGAGAAAGGAGAGAGAGGGAGAGGGGAGGAGGAGAGGGAGAGAAGGAGAAGGGGAGGAAGGAGGGAGAGGGAGAGAGAGGGAGAGGAGGGAGGGTGGCGAGAGAGTTTGTTTTGTTTTTTTCATTTATAGCTTCTTGGGAGCGATGGAAAATTTGGCAATCCTATTAACCATAGTTTACAATAAAATGTCACTAAATGGGTGTTTTATATGCCCTTTGTTTCTCATTATCCTTGGAAGATTATCAAGAGTTAAATGAAACTAATGCTTTGGGATTTCACCCTCTCGTAAGCAGAACCCAGAGCCTCTCCAAGGCTAACAGCTGGAAATGACTTGTTCATGCTGCGGGTGTGCTGGGGACTAAGCTTTGTGGAATGTCCTCTGGGCCACAGAAGCCCCTCTACAGCCCTCCAGCGCAGGCACAGCCCATGCTTCCATTTCAGAAGTAGCTGAGGCTCGATACCCTTATGTAACTTGCTCGAGCAGCAAAGCAGAGGAGTTAGACTTGGAAACCACGCAGCTGTAACTCTGGCATTCCCCTCTTCAAGGCTAGCTAAACACTAAGCTGAGTAAACTTGGAACACACAGGGAGAAAAATCTCATCTTTCAATCAGATGAACCAGTTGCTTGGTGTGAAAATAGAATAATGTGATTTGGCTAGTTGTTTTTAGTGGTGTCACAGACAATCTCTCAGAAGGACAACATCCCTCACTTACCAGGGTGGTCTGACTTCCACCCAGAAAACTCAGATGAGAAGTGGCTGAGATGCCAGGATGTTACCAAGTAGGCATTGCATCCACTTGATCATTCTACATTGGCAGGGCATACTGAACACACAGGCCACCACATGGGTCAGGTCACATCCACAGGGCTGGTTCACTTACTTTCTCCAAAGACTTTAGCCAGCTTACTGACCTGTGAAAAAACTGTAGCCTGTTATCCTTTGGGGCTATTATTTAATTCTCACAGAACCCTGTAAGGCAAGCACGTTATTACTTCTGCTCACAGAGGGGTAATCAGAGATTTGATTGGTTAAGTATAGCTGGGATTCTTAGCAGCTCTGCTTGTTGACCCTGGAGGCTTCTCTCTCAAGCAATAAGTGAGAGTCTGCAGGAAAATATAGACATAGTCACCCCACTCCTGCACATAGACACACAGGATTCTAAGTCAACATAACACAGAGAGATGCATACATCGTTGATATTAGGTTATTAAAGCAGCATTACTCACAATAGCCACACTATGGAATCACCTTAGGTGTCTGTCAACGAATGGATGGATGTAGATGATGCAGATGATGCAGGTGATGCAGTCTGCAACCACAGTGGAATTTTATTCAGCCATTAACAACAAACCTGTGTTGTTTGAAGGCAAAATGGATGTACCTGAAGAGCATCCTCCTACGTGAACTAAGTCAGACCCAGAAAGAAAAATGTAAAATGTTTTCTCTCACTTGTGGATACTAGATTTTACATAAACTTATAAACTTGTATGTGTACATAAGGCATGAAAATAGATGCAATACTTGGGGAATGAATAGGAAAAAATAGGAAGTAAAAGCTAGGAAGACAGGGAACATGAGGTTGTCATAGCCAAAGTACATGGTACATTGTACAAAAATGTCTTTATGAAACCCTTTACTATGCATAATGAATTTGCACCAATAAAAATGTTTAATTGTTAAGCCTCAAAGAACACAATCTACGAAATGAAAACTAATTCACAATGGGGGAAATAGGTTTATCCTTTGTATCTGAGAGGAACTTGTATACAAAATTTTATATGTAAACGTTATGTTGAAAAACTGATAGTGAAAGAATAAAATCCAGTGTGACGCTCCACAGCGTTACCAGCACAGACATTCATTGAGATGTGTAGACTTTGGGTTTGGTTAATTTGGGTGTGTGATGTTTGTTTTATTCACAAGGGTTTTACATCAAGTTTATTTTTGTAAAAAAGAACTCTAATAATTCTTATAACTTAATACAAAACAAAATTTTTTTAAAAAAGTTCAAGTTCCAAAACTAAGCAAAGAATTTAAATAAACATTTCTTCAAAGAAGGTATTGAAATACAAACACATAAGCAGGTATTTAACATCATCTTGCAGTATGCACATTAAAATCAGAATCATGCCTTTAGGGTGGCTATAATAAAGGGATCATAAATGGATGTGATAGTTTAAACTCTCTTATATCATGCAGGGTACATAATTAATATAGACAACTATCAAAAATAGTTTGACAGTTCCCCACAATGCTAAACACAGAAGTACCATATGATTGAGTAATTCCATTTCTCAGTATCTGCCTAACAGAAATAAATACATCTCTCTCTCTCACACACACACACACACAAACACATGAGCATTTATTTACAGAGCATCATTTTTGATAGGCAAGAGTGGAAACAATCTAAATGCCACCAACTGATGAAAGGATATTACTCATAGATAAAATAAATAAAGTACGGGTGCATCTGAAAACATTGATGAAGCCGAAAGCATTGCACTAAGTCAAAGAGACCAGTCACAAGCCCACATTTTGAATGACGCCATTTGTGTGAACGATCCAGAACAAGCCAACCCATAGAGAGATTAGTGATCATGTGAGTTGGAGCCAGAGGGAGGGCAACAATGGCAAGTGACCTCGAGTGGGCATGGAGCTTCTTTAGGACAATGAAAATATTATAACATAAACGATGAGGGTTAACAATTCTGTGAACATACTGTGATCATTCCATTTAATTGCATGCTTTCAATGGATAGATTTTATAGTGTGTGGTAAATCAGGATAAGACTATAAAAATTTTATAGGAACTAGAACTGATATTACAAGCTTTCAGTTTTCTGGAACTGCATGATCTGAGGACCTCCCAGGACTGGTTTCACCTCCAGAAGAAGAGTTCTCATGGTGAAGGTTTTTCTAAACCTTGCTCCACAGAGATAGGTCATAATGTGTCTACACACAATCAAGCAACAACACAAATCTGCAAGTCCTGCATAGACATAAGTCCTCCTAGGGATCTCTGAATCATTCAAAGATTAAAATCATTTCCTTCTATAGCACTTCACAACGCACACACACACACACACACACACACACGCAGAGGTAGGGGGTTGAATCTGAGTCAAAAGCTTGAAGTAAATTTTCTTCTGAGTTCAAACTAAAGAGAACAACAAAAAGGCAACAGTAAAGCTAACCCAAGAATTCTAGGCATGTGGACTTCCCTAAAGTCACGGCACCATCATTTAGAGGATTTGGCTGCAGTGTGAGGAATTTATTTTACACAAAATCTTAGGAGCATTGCTGAACAATGGACTATTGAAAAACTATGTAAGCCTCTCTCTCTCTCTTTCTCTCCCTCCCTTCCTCCCTACTTCCCTCCCTCCCCCTCAACCTCCCTCTTCAGATTTTTATCTGTGAATCCAAACTATGATAGACTAGGTCTTCTCATGAAGCATGACAGTTAATGAGATTTTTTATAATCCCCTCCATTCCTATTACCTATATTTAATGATTTCTCTTCAATTTTGTTGGCCCTGGCAATCCTTCCTCTGTTTTACTGTTGCTCATTTTTAGCTTAATAACGTCCTCATTCTATGCATCATCTCTCTGAAAATTTCGGGGAATAGCCATGTAAGAGAAATGCACTCTTTGAATGTAGAACAGTACATTATGTGTAGACTTTTCTATTATGTCCCATTTGTTCTGCTTGGACATCATTGGCTGAACTCAGTGGCAAACTGAAATGACCACAATGTTTTCCATTTGCAGGGGACAGCTTATTTAGCAGATCTATAATAGTGTTTATTTTCCTTACCATTAGACATCACTTGGTGTGTTTGCACCCCAAACCAATTCCGTGTATCTCCCTACCAAATCTGAAGTACACATCACAGTCAAAAAAAAAAAAAAGATGAATAGCCCAATATTCTGCTTTGTTTTTTAAGTCTTTTCTTAACTGTGAAGAGAAATAAAATTTGTGGAATAACATCTCTGGCCATCAAATTTTTCAGGATTGTTATTTTTAGTATCAACTTTAAGTTGTCTCATAGAATAATAAGAGTAATAGTAGTAGCTAATGATTAAAATAGACCAGACACTATTAAAAAGGTAGTAAGTGGCAAATAGAAAAAATAGATGCTTGATTGATGAATAGATGATGGAAGATAGATAGATAGATAGATAGATAGATAGATAGATAGATAGAGAGATAGAGAGATAGAGAGAGAGATAGATGAATAGAAAGATAAATAGGTAGATAGGTAGGTAGATAGATGATAGATAGACAGATAGATAAAATTAGTTTGTCTAATCCCAACAGTGACCCTAAGAAACAGGTTTTATCATCCTCAATTTACAGAAGAAGAACCTGAGGTACAAAGAGCTTAAGAAAATTATCCAAGCCTTCCAATCTGTCTGGACCAGTGCCCTGAGCAGACCTGGGGCGCAAACTCCGCAGCCAGTCCCACAACACCCAGAGGAAGCTCCACTCCCAGGCTCTCTAACATGCCCAGGATCAGAGGTGAGGAGGACCCAACATCTGTCCCAACACCAGGAGTAACTGGGACCAGCAGGACCCAGGCACACAGGAACTCTGTGAGCCAAGTAGCACTGGTTTCTTCCAGTCTCTCTGGGCCAGTGCCCTGAGCAGACCTTGGGCATAAACTCGGCAGCCAGTCCTACAACACCCAGTGGAAGCTCTACTCCCAGGCACTCTAACAAGCCCAGGATCACCGGATCACAGAATCACAGGATCACAGAGACAGCTTGACTCTGAGGAGTTCTGACACAACCAGATCACAGGAAGGACAGTCTCCAGTAAGATTTAGCAAGAGCAGGTAGCACTAGAGATAACTAGATGGAAGGGGCCAAGCATAAGAAAATAAGCAACAAAAACCAAGGTTACCTGGCATCATCAGAACTCAATTCTTCCACCACAGCAAGTCCTGGACACACTATCACACTGGAAAAGCAAGATTCAGATCTAAAATCACTTCTCATGATGATGATACAGGACTTTAAGAAAGACATAAATAACTCCCTTGGAGAAATACAGGAGTATTTCTGGTACACAGGTAAACAGCTAGAAGCCCTTCAAGAGGAAACACAAAAATCCCTTAAAGAACTACAGGAAAAC
>NW_022196895.1:35696488-35725503 GCF_008632895.1 Mastomys coucha | reverse complement strand
CCATCACATAATAATCAAAACACCAAATGTACTAAACAAAGAAAGAATTTTAAAAGCAGTAAGGGAAAGGGGTCAAATAACATATAAAGGCAGGCCTATTAGAATTACACCAGACTTCTCACCAGAGACTATGAAAGCTAGAAGATCCTGGGCAGATGTCATACAGACCCTACAAGAACACAAATGCCAGCTCAGGCTACTATACCCAGCAAAACTCTCAATTACCATAGATGGAGAAAACAAGATATTTCATGATAAAACCAATTTACACAATACCTTTCCACAAATCTAGCCCTATAATGGATAATAGGTGGAAAACACCAACATAAGGAGCAATACTACACCCCAGAAGAAGCAAGAAAGCAATCTTTCAACAAATCCACACAAGCCTAATTCTACCTCTTACAACAAATCAACAGGAAGTAACAATTACTTTTTCTTAATATCTCAATATGAAAATTAATATTACCAACATATCCTAATCGATTGAAATCCAAAAATATGAGGAATTAGAAATTTGTTGACTATCATCCAGTGGTCTCTCTAATTTGGTAGTTGAAGAAATATGTCCAATATTGTACAATCCATATACACTTTCTGCTTGTTTGTATGTGACAGTGTCTTGCTGTGTACCACACAATGGTCTTGAAATCATGTTTCTCCTATTTCAGTGTCTCTATTAGTAGGATTGTTTATTTGATATTTTTACACTATACTATGGTTTTCAGAACAGCTTACATATTTCAAAAGTACTTATACAGCCAAAAGAAATGTAGGCAATTAACTTGGGAGGTGGCTTGTAAGAGGACAACAAAGAGTGAGACTGAATGCTGTGCTTGATGTTTATAACTCTTCTATCAAGTTTGAAGAAGAGGACTTTATAAGTTACTCTTTCTCTGAGATAAATGCTTGTCAAAATCATCAGAGCCAATGAACCAGATTCTGACCCACACCTAATGTCTGTGCCACCCTCCAAGCAGAACCATTGTTCATTGAAACAGTTGGTGAATGACTTTATGGATAGACCATCTCACCACTTCTTAAATGAATGTAACCTGTTCCCTGTGGGCTGAGAATAAAGACAATCACTCAATTCAAATAGCTTTGACCATAGCAGGAAGTCTGTATCCAAAAATCGTGCCTACAGTTCATTCCTTGGTGCAGAAGAACTGTCAACTCTCAGCTTAGCTATGATGGAGGTAAAATCCTTTGGTGATGTGAGGGTCATTGAAGTATACAGCCTTATTACAATGAAATCCAATGTCTAAAAATTGTTCTTATTTTGAGCTTGTACCACAGTAAGAACCAAGATTTTAAACTCTACTAAATACAAAACAAACAAAAAGACTTTATATATTTATATTCATTTAAAAAATACTAGTAGTGATGTATTATTTGAAAATATACAGTTAATATGTTTGGAGTTATTTAATATTTATATTGAGAAAAACATGTATTTTCAGTATTGCTGTAAACAACCATCTACATAAGACTGTTAAATTGATTGTTGTTTTATATCAAACAATTTGTATAATATTCATTTTTATTATTATAATGTTTTATAAATTTTAAAGAATATGACAAAAAAGGTATTGTAAGTATTGAAGGGGGTTTCCGGGAGGAGTTGGGGTACAAAAGGGAAACAAGAATGTGATTAAATTCAATTTACTTAAAATATGTTTTTAAATGTTAACAAATTCAGATAAATTGAAATCATGTATCCTTTCTCATCATACTGCAATAGAACTTAAATCAATTAAAAAAAAAAAAAGAAAAAAAAATAAACTTACCCAAGAGCACACAACTTGTAAGTGACATGACCAGGAATTTAAATGAGAAATCTGGTTCCCAAGCCATAAGCTAAGGTGCAGTGTAGCTGAGGTTTAATAACCTCTTGAAGTGATTAACTGGAAGACACAGAACAATGAATGAAATTCATGGCAGAAAAGTTCCATGTACTCATCCCCATACATCTTTTCCAGGCATGTGAACTTCCCAAGCTTGTAAGAATGAAGAGGACATTGTTCTGCTGTTCCTCCTCCCTGCTTCTCTCCCACCTCCTCCTAAGTGGAAAGGAAGATGCACATGGATACCGAGATGTTTATAGAGAAAAGCATGTACTTGTAAAAAGCCTGTTCCCAGGAACCCAGACATCAGTCTGGAACACATAAGATCAGTGAATCTTTGATTCATCACAAGCATATGAATAAAACAGGATTCTGATGACTGAACCGATATAGGTAGCGTATCTTCAGGAAATGGGTAGTTTGGAACTCAATTCTAACATTGCTTTTTAATCTTATCTGCTCTTGGTTTTGGCTTAAGACTGGGGAGTGTGATTAAGTTGGGCTTTATTAATTACTTTAACTCTATGTGTAGTTTCCTGATAATTAATAAGACAAATTAATCAGGCTGCCCCTTCCGTGGTTTCTGAGTCAGACTCAATACTCACAGGTGCAAAACATTTGGAATGTGTAGACATGGCACTATTCTTTGTTCAGTGATCATAGTTTCCTGGGTGCTTGGAATTTCTGTTGGTAGTAGCAGGTCCCCACAGAACAGTGCACTGACATGTCTAGAAAGTGAAGATGAGGTCAGCTGAGGTAACCGCCATCAGGTGAGAGGAACAAACATCTAGCGATCTTGACTCACCTGTTGGGAAATCTCAGCCCGGTTTTCAAGGGCCAACGAAGCCAGTTTGTAGAGATTTGTACATTGAATTGTCCCAACAGCACCCTGAGGGTGCCTAATAATCTCTTAGTAAAGTGAGGGAAAGCAGAGCCAAGATTTGAGTCAAATTGTTAACCATCTCACCTGCCCGTTTATCCATTGCCACATCCCTAATTAAACATACATTAAACAGAACCTTTTGTCTGGAAAATACCTTTGGAAAAGCAGTTCAAGCCATTCCAGCATGCTCAATAGGCTTTTTCTCGGTGCAGATCCAAAAGTATTTCTCTCCAGAACCGGACTCTCTCTTAATTGAGTTTTAGGAGTGAAGTTTCATTTGTCAAATATCTCCCTCAAATGTAGATACAGGCAATAATTCTAACAGAAATGGCCCTAAATTAGCCTATGTTCGTGTTGATCTGTTTTGCCGAAACACTGTTATGCTCGAGTAATGCATGCTGACTGTGGATGTTGCATAGTGCATCTGATCTCCATCTCAGGGACATCACCCCGTTTAACCACCTGGTTGACCTGAGATAGGCAGATGGAGAGAGACTATTGCTCCAGCTTCACAGAATGAGAACTGAGGCTTTGGCTGCTCAGTACCCTAGTGGGTCTTGGAAGCCACCTGCTTGATAGCTGCATCCGTGTTCTCCTTATTTCCTCTTTAATTAGAATTTTGATTATAAATATAGAGTCACCACTAAAACGCGAGTTTCGTTATGACATTCTGAAACATAACGAATCTCTGTTCTTGTCCTGATTCTATGCTGCTTTCCATCAATCTGTAATGTCATTTACATGTGCGTGAGTTAGGTGGTTATCATTCTTTCCTATAGATTTCAGAATCTCAAGACAGCTCATTCTGACAGATAAACCACGAGAATGGTCAGCTTATTGCATATTATCATCGAAAGTTTTAAAACCCTTTGCAGGTATAAGGACATTTGTGGCATCTCTCGTAATGCAAATTTTCAAAAATGACTCACAAACAAGAAGGCCGATTAATAATCTGTTTCCATACAATGAAATACTGCATATCAGTCAAGAGAGCCTTGTGCTAACAACATAATTGAAACCTACAAAGGCAGAGACAAAGAAGCTGATTCTCAAGCCTGCCTTTTATATTAAAAAAAAAATCTGTGTAGATGCTTATACAAATTATAGAAATATATGAAACTGCTCTAGTATTGCAAAAACACATTTTAAATGTAGGAAAACAGTAGTGACTAAATTCAGGCCGTAATAATCTCCCCTTATCCCTACAGAAGATGTTCTAGAACCTTCACTGAGGCTCACTAAGAGAGTTAGTCTTTTTGTTTTAAATATCCAATTTCTTTTATGAGATTTAACATGTAACAAAGGTCAATCCTACGACCCCATGACTCTAATTAACCAAATTAATGCCTAAAGCTACAGATTCATTGAACTCTATATTTACCAGTTTTTTTTTCCCTAAGCACACATACTTAAGACAAAGTTTAATTCATAAATTAGGCACAGTAATACCAGGGTTTCAGATAACTTGGGAGCTTTTCAAGAGAAGATGAGGCTTCAGCAGGAACTGATGGCAGACTGACAGCATTCAACATGCCCCTGCATGCAAACGTTGGCGCCTGAGCAGAGGAGGGGGAGAGCACACAGTAGGGCCACACAGGAGATAAAAAGCATACCATCATGCAGTACCTTTTACTCTGTGCTAATACACTGAGTTGCCTGAGCCCAGGATAGGTGTGCTGCTGCAAACCAGAAAGAGCAACTCAGGGTTGACCAGGAGAGAAGGGAAGCAGAGGCACCGAGATGTTCCTGGGGAACTAAGGTTTGTCCCCATGTTCTGCCCCAACGCAGAGGCAATTTCAGGAGTCATCCATGGGGACAGATTGAATGTGGGCCAGTGAAGAAAGCTTCCCCCACCCATCCTCGTCCTGTGAAGGAATTACTCAGGCAGATTGCCATGCTGGGAGTATTTTACCATTTGTCATAGGTGAGTTACACAACTCAGTTGGTGATTCTATTACCAGCATAGCTGCTATGCACGCAGGGAAGGTTCAAGGTTGTTTCTTGTTCCTGCACTTTGGTTTAAATGGGATTGGATTAGTTCGTTCCTCGACCTGGTGTTAAAGAAAGAAGGAAAACATAAATTCTGTCCTCTCTCCCATTTGTGTGAAAAAGCTGCGATCCAGCTCATTCAGCACGTGCTGGGGCCCCTGAGTCTAACCTTGGTCCGGTGTTTAGATTTATAAAGTGTGAGATCATTGTCAGTTTCATTTATCTCTGTTATTAAATTTACTGGGCCTCCTCCAAATGACATTATATCTTCTTATCTAATTCAAATAAATGTCTTACTCATAGCAGGGATGGAGATGGTGAAATCTCATCCTTAACTCAATAATTGAGATAATCTCATTGTTTTGTTTTCCTAATGGAATCTTGATTTGATTGTTCATGCCTGAAATTCTACTCAGTTTCTTCAAACTTCTCTTTAAACTGCCATTCTTGAGAACCCTACAGTTTCTTGCTCTGTCTTCAGCAAAGCACCTACGGCTTGGATTTTAGAAGTATGCTTAATGCTATTGGTTAAGACAAAGTATCCTAAGGAAAATCTGTATTCTCCAATGGAATGATGCTGGGTACATCAATCACCCCAGGACAGGTTTCATGTCCAGAAGAATTGACCAATAAACAATGGACTCCACAGTTGGTTCTTGATGTTGTTGGGTCCCACTCCCTTTATTTCTTTTTGTTTCAGGGTGATATGTTTTGTTTTCTAGGTTTGGGGCATTTAGTTGTAGTACTGTTTGTTGTTCTGTTGTTGTTTGTTTTTGTTTTTGAGAAAGAACTTAACATTGACTGAGTAAGAATATGATCAAAATATATTTAAATTTAAAAATTGTTTTAAGTAATACAAATTATAAAATTAAAAAGTAAAAGAAAGGAAGACTAATTTGGTTAATTAGAGTCATGGGGTCATAGGGTTGGCCTTTGTTACATGTTAAATTTCATAAAAGAAATTGGATATTTAAAGCAAAAAGACTAACTCTCCTAGTGATGTAGAAAATAAAGGGTTAGGAGGTGTGAGTCTGAGTCCTTTGATGATTTGACCCCAATTTTCACATCACTGAAATGGAAATCATTAACAGTGGCTCTGTAAAGATATGAAATTTAATTAAGATTTTTGTCACTCTCAATTTTGGTCAGGTGCTTTATAGTAACCATTCTGATCTTACCTAAAAAAGAACTAACCATTTATCTTGATTGTAAATAGCAATTTATCATTTAAAGATTCAGATTAGGGCATGGGGAAATAGTTCAGTCAGACAAATGTTTGCCAAGCAAGCATGAGGATCTGAGTTCAAGTCCCAGAAACCACATTAAAAAACACAACCTAATATAGTGGCATACACTTAATCACAATACTGGAGAGGCTGAGAGCAGTGGTTCACTGGCCAGCTAGCCTACTCTACATAGTAAATTCCAGGCCAGTGAGAGATACTGTCTCGAAATAATGGTAGGCAATAACCAAGTTATCCTCTGACCTCCATAGGCACAGCTGTGTATATGTATACCCACACTCATGTAAAACCCACACAAATAAGCCCACATGCACATACACACACACACACACACACACACACACACACACACACACACACATTTGAATCAAGTCTGTAAAAGAGAATTTCTTTCTGCTTTACTGCCATTCTGCACCTAAAATATTTGTATTTAGATCATTAGTCTTATCTATGTTTCATATAATACAAACCAGTATCTAAGTTAACTTTACTTGATTTGGTTTCATTTTCTTGGTGCCCTTTTTTTTTTTTTTTTTTTTTAGATTCCAAGGATGGGTCTCTTGATCTAGAGGAGGCAGTTGAGTGTCCCCAGTGGTTGCTTCAATGAGCATGCCAAAAGAGAGCATTTGAGGTTCCCAGCCAAAGCAGACAGCAAGTCTGGTAACCAAGAGCAACAGCCTGTGTGGCTAGACAAGACCAAGATGATGGAATGAAACAGCCATAGCAACTAACCCCAGAATCATGAGCTCCCTTGTATTGGGAGCTTTATAGATTTTTCTCTCTGTTTGAAAAGATCGCCACCGTATTCTCTCTTCTCAAGATTAAATTCAGTCCATCTCAGCTTGAGTCACCTCCAAGGAACCTCTGACCCTGCCAAGTAATCTGCTATACATTCCCATAGAACTCTCAACTAGTCCTTCTCAGATGGGTCAGTCACTGCTCTACATGGGTCTGGCCAATGTGGACTTTGATTGTCATTATTTAGTAAAAGAACACCAGTCCTCCAACAACACGATAGAAATTTCAATTGCTACCATATATGAACAACGGGCAATTGTATAAACTGTGAACTGCTTGCTTTGTGGTCCACAAAACATCTCATAAAAAACAAATTCACATCATGGTCAGTTAGTTACCAATGACATCTCTTCTTCCAATGTTTGTTTATGACTTGTCACACACAGGGCACAACACAGAAATCATATTTCCCTCCTCTCAAAAATGAACCCACATGATATTTTACAGATACAGAAAACTGAAAGAAAATAGCTACAAAAGATGAAAATACAAACAAGGAAGGCTAAATCAAATCAAACTGCAGTTGGAGAAGTAGTAGCTAACACAGAATGTAGACTTTACTCACCTCTGATACAATTTGCCTATGCCATCAGATAGACTCAATGAAGGCAAATTCGGCAAGATTGTGCAACTCAAGTACTATGAGAAAATAGATAGTGATGTCTTAGAAGGAGAGATGTATCTTAGTTTGGTTTCTATTGCTATGACAAACATCATGACCAAAAAGAACTGGGGAAGAAAAGATATATTTCAGAGTACAGTTATAGCCCTCAGTGAAGGAAGTAAGGGCAGGAACCTGGAGTCAGGAACTGAAGCAGAGACCATGGAAGAACACTGCTTATTGGCTTGTTTCTCTTGATTTGGTCAGATTGCTTTCTTATATAATCTAGGACCACATGCCAGGGGTGGCACCGCCTATGGTGGGCTGAGCCCTCCCACATCAGTCATTCATTAAGAGAATGCTCTTCAGACTTGCCTATAGGCCAACCTAATGGGAACACCTTCTCAATTAAAATTCTCTCTTCTAAGAAGATCTTGCTTATGTCAAATTGACTTAAAAAATAAACAAATAAAATATAAACAAATAAATAAAAAGAGCAAACAGAAAATACTAGGACCTGATCCCAGCTTCGAGGAGACCATTGTCAGTATGTAGAAATAATACTTGCACTTGGTCCATGTTTTAAGAGATATGAATGTTCAAATGATCATCTAAATTGCTGTGCACTAACTCAATCAGCCTTCCTATATCTTCAATTCCCCCTGCATATACTGCTGACAGTAAGTGATTTTCCAAAGGTCACAAAACAACTGTGGTCACTACTGTTCACGGTTGTGTTTATGGTCCTGTGCCACTGGGCAAATCAAGGAATTCCTTATACTGAGTATTAGGTAATTGCCTGGAACATGGTACCTACCTACTACATGTTCTCATAATATATAATTTCATGTTTGAAAGCAAGTGAGTGAATGAGTGAGTGAGTGAGTGGATGGATGGATGGATGGATGGATGGATGGATGGATGGATAAAATCTAGGTGGATTTTGCCTATGTTAAAATACTAGAGATGAATATTTTTATTTTTCCTGATCAATATAATTTGCCATAGCTCCACCATAATCTGAATGCATGGTACATATAAAAGATAAGCCTACTCTATGCCCAAATTAATCTAATAGCCATTATAACAGTACTAAAGCCAAAGTCAGCTCCCTGGCCATCAAGTGAATGCTGAACCAACAACTGGATATTCCAGACCAGCCCCAGACCCAGCTGGTCACACAGCCAGTACTAATGCTCTTGCAGTCTATAACAGGGAGAGGAATTCAGATAGTCCCAGTCTTCAACTAGAGCTGTTGAGCATAGGGGATATCTTAAATAAGTAAAATTTACTACATCTTTGCTCCAGCTTTTATACCATCTCATCTACTCCAGATTTCTTAGAACTGTTAATAAATATCCAGATTCTAGGCTCATTTTGCACAATAAAGAATAGCAAAGTAGCCAAGAGGTCAACATTACCATGGCAACCATTCAGACCCCATGAGGGGATTCTCAGAGTAGTTGGATACATCCTTCTTCTAACACTTACTCCATACTTTTATCACAATAATACTGTTGGAAGAGTTTCCAGGAAGAGACAACACAAAGGGGCCAGCAGTCTCTGGCCGTACTAATTCGAACATCCCTGATCTACTCTGATGCTAAGCAGGGTCAGGTCCGGTGGACACTTAGATGAGAGACAAAGAGGAGAGTATTCCCACAACTTGGAAGTATCAGATAGCCAATCTCATTAAGACATCCCGAGGAAATACCAAAAAAAGCCAACTTATTTTTAATTTTCTCCTGGACTACTTCTCTAAGGGAGTTTTTAAAAATTGAATAGCCTCTTTTCTAAAGACCTTTAGTAACTACTGCTCCTTCCATGGGTGTATTGAAGTTTTCATTCAGATATGTTGTTCATAGAGATCCCTGACGGTCTGATAGGTAATAATGTTATCATTGAAATATCTCAATGTTTAGCTCCAATCATGTAGCCTAAAGTTTGATTAGGATTTCTCAATCTTCCTTTTTTTTTTTTTTTTTTCTTAAATTTGGCACACATTCACTTAACACTTACTGTGTTCCTCAGCCTTTTCTGGGTATCTAGATCAATTGTGAGAGTCGAGTACCTGTCTAGACTGACATGAAATGCAGACAGTACACAGGGGAGCAAAGGAGATATCTGGCATTAAGCTCATACCATGCGCCATTAACATACCAGAGGAACAAAAGAAGATTCCAGAGAAACCGTTGTTCAGAAGAAGGGACCAAGAGAGAAGAGACATCCTCCTACTGAGCAAATGGCGAAGATACTGGAAATGTGTGCTTGCATTTATGGATAGCTGAGACCCATTCCAGAGCAAAGTAGAAGACTGCCACAGTCAGTGTCAACTGTCAACTTGACACAAACCTAGACTCACCAGGGGAGAGGGAACCTCAGCTGGAGAATTTCTCAGATTACTTTGGCCTGTTTCCATGTCTGTGAGGCATTTTCTTATTTGCTAATAGAAGTAAAAGGACACAGCCCTTGTGGGCTGAACTGTCCCCAGGCAGATGGGTCTGCCCTGTGGAAAAAAAGCTAGCCAAGAAAGCACAGGGAGCCACTCTGTAGGGCAGCATTACTCCATGGTCTCTGCTTCAGTTCCCTACCTCAAGTTCCTGCATGAGTTCCTGCCCTGACTCTCCATAGTAATGGACTAAGACAGAAATGTAAGCCAAATAAACCCTCCCCTCTTCCAAGTCCCTTTATGGTCATGGTGTTTATTTATCACAGCAATAGAAAGCAAACTAGGACAGGAATAAATCTAACACTACAGCTGATGGTCTGTGGGGGAAGACACAGGGAGAATGCCACTAGGGAGACTAGGAGGGTCCTTGTCTGAGTCAGGGTTTCTATTCCTGCACAAACATCATGACCATGAAGCAAGTTGGGGAGGAAAGGGTTTATTCAGCTTACACTTCCACATGGCTGTTGATCACCAGAGGAAGTCAGGACTGGAACTCAGGCAGGTCAGGAAGCAGGAGCTGACGCAGAGGCCATGGAGAGATGTTCCTTACTGGCTTGCTTCCCCTGGCTTGCTCAGCCTGCTCTCTTATAAAACCCAAGACCTCTAGCCCAGGGATGGCACCACCCACAAGGGGCAATTGAGAAAATGCCCCACAGCTGGATCTCATGGAGACACTTCCCCAACTGAAACTCCTTTCTCTGTGATAACTCCAGCCTGTGTCAAGTTGACACACAAAACCAGCCAGTACAGTCCTCCAACCCCATCTGCCTCCTGTCTGCCACAGGCCTGAATCACAGCTTGGGCTTGCATCCACGCCTCTGTCTCTACCCATCTCTGACCTTGGTTCTTAGTTGGTTCTTGAATCCTTCCCCCAAATGCTTTCTCTGAAAGGGACTGGAATGCTGCAGTTATCTCCCTCCTTATTTACTGCTCTCCAGCAGGACAGCGTCTGCAGCATGAGGCTCTGCATGGAAAGGGGCTCACTGGGGAAGTCTTGCTGAGTGGGCTTGAGTGAGGACAGAGTCCTGGGCCAGCTTCATGGGGAAGGAAGCTCACATGCTAGGGCCATGACAAGGTGCATGCAGTCATTGGGTCGTTTTTCTCTTTCTGTTTCAGGCTTTCAAAAGAATCACACTATCATGTCTTTTATTAAGTTTGTTATAGCACATACTTGAGAGAAAACACATGTCTTAGTCTCTATTCTATTGCTGTGAAAGAGACACCATGACTAAGGCAACTCTTATATAAGAGAAAGCATTTAATTGGAGGGATTGCTTACAGTTTCATAGGGTTAGCCCATGATCATCATGGTGGAAAGCAGACAGGCATGGTACTGAAGCAGTAGATGAGAGCTTTACACCCTGATCCACAGGAAGCAGGCTGAGAAAGAGAGAGACACTGGACCTGGCATGGGCTTTTGAAACCTCAAAGCCTACCCCCATTGACACACATCCTCCAGTAAGGCCACACCTCCTAACCCTTCTAAAACAGTGCCACTCACTGGGGGCCAAGCATTCAAATATATGAGCCCATGAGGGGAGTGCATTCTCATTAAAACCACCACAGCTATCATTTAAACTATACCAAGAAACTACTTACCATGTGTCATCATGTTATACAATAAAAATCATAGTTGATCATACTTGTACTCCTAGCACTCAGGAGACTTAAGGCAGGAAGGTTGTTTTGAATTTGGAGCCTGGGCTGCAAACCTCCAAGGTAACCTAGACTATAACAATCATAAACAACAGTACCCCCTCAGCGATAACTATATATAGGAAAAGTCCCTTTTTGCACATGTGATATGTGTATTTACATTTATCTGGGCAGGTATGTGTGCATAAGTATACAACTGCACAAGGAAGCCAGAGGTAATGTCGTCTGTTTTCTTTACCTCTCTATATGTCCTATGTTTAATTGGAGTTTCTCAATTGAACCCATAGCTTACCAAGTAGGCTAGACTTGATAGGAAGCTTATTACAAGTACAAAAATTATAGACAGGCTATGATGCTCACCCAGAATTTATGTGTGTACTGAGGATTCAAACTCCAGGCCTTGTGCTTGCTCAGCAAGCATGCAACCCACTGAACTACCCCCCAGACCCCTAGAATATTTTAAATATTTAATTATAAGACCTTTATGACTATTGAGTCCAGCTATTTGAATGCAGGGACTCTTTCTACTTTTTTTACTGCCAGGTTCAGAGACTAGGTTAAGCTGGTATGTCTAAATCATCTTTCTTTCTGAGCCTCATTCTCTTTATTAGTTAAGGAATCATGGCAGCAGTATCCCTCATAGGACTGCTAAGAGAACTAAGTTTGTGTAACTGAAATTGTATATAGTGCTTCATTGCAGGAGCTCACATTAAGGGTATCACCTTAGGAGGATGAAATTCTACCTCATATATACATATACCTCATATATGTATGTATATATATACAGCATGTACCTCATATATATTTATATATATATATATCATATATGTATCAATATGATATATACATATCATATTGTGTGTGTGTGTGTGTGTGTTCTATGACTCATGCTTTCTTTTTAACCACTAAAACAAGTTCTTCCATCAATATGGACTCTACCCTTTAAGGGTAGAGTCTATGTGATAGGGTAATCCTTTCCAGTTTTCTCTATTTAGCTAATAATGTATTACTACTGCAGGTGGATCCTTCCTCCATGAACTGCATAGTTCCATTGACTGACAAACAAATGTGAAGTCAGATGGAGTCCAGCAGTTTACTAGTAAAAAAAAAAGATTCCACAGAAGCGGTGTTGGCTTTGATGCAACTCATGGCACACGGCTATATTTATTTACTGTCTGGGCAGGAGACACTTTCATACTCATTGCTCTATAAATATTTATGATCTCAACATAAAGGTCCCAATCTTAAACCTTACATGTTTGACACCAGTTTAAAGTGCACGTATATGTTTTGGGGTTCTTAATGAACTACTCACATGCTGGGATGGGCCAGCCTCTATGCTCAAGGTTGGATAAGGATGATCTCATCTAACCTTCATCCATTAGATGCCTACTACTTCCATTTTACAACAACACATAGGCTTGGAGCTGGGAAGGTATTCTCCAAGCTTTCCCACCTGCTGGGATGGTAGCAGAGCCAGGATACAGGACCAAATCTCTATTGTCTTGACTGTGCTCTCCACAGTACCACCGTACACAGTACAAACCTTACAGCCTCATCCTAGTAGATGTCGTAGGTGAGAACCCAGACCCCCAGGGGAGCCACATCACCTCTTGATGCCTCTGTTTTCTCACTGGTTAGATAAGGACAATGATCTCACCTACTCTGTGCAGCAGTGGGTGACTTAATTGAGATGATACATGGAAAACACATACATAGAACCAGCAGAAATCCACTCACCCTCGAGGAAGCTGATCTAGCCCTGCTCCAACATCATACCTAACTTTCTGGGAAAGAATTTTCCTGGCAGCTCTGGTGTGTTTATAGCCAAGGTCATGTTCCCTAATCGGCTCCACCCCTTTGTCTTGGCTTTCTCACATGGAAGGGTGATTTTTTATTCTCATTACAGCTTCCTTTCTCAATATTGTTTGATTCCTTGCCAAATAAATAAATAAATAAATAAATAAATAAATAAATAAATAAATTCGTATCTCCCTCCCTCAGGTTCTGTTAATCTGGACTAAATAATGCAACAGATCTCCAGAATAACATGATGCTCTGTTCCCAGCCTTCCTTTCATAGAAATGAACTCGTAAGGAAATCTCATCAGATGGGATCACATCACCACTGCAGCCACACCCTGTGAAGGCCACATACCATGCTACTTACCCTGCTTCCTCTTCTGGCTGCCCTATGCCTCATGTCTGCCTTTCTTACCCTGCCCATCCTACTGCCTTTCCAAATGTCTTCTCATCTAATCCATGCATCCCCTAGTGAAGATATGGTTAGAGAATAAGCTGAACAGACAGACTCCCTGGAGGGAAAACTGTGGCTCCATCGATTAATGTTGGGATAGCCATCTTCTTCTAGGATAGTTCCTTTGTCTTAACACCACTTGAGTCTCAAACTTAAACCACCACTACTTAGCATCTATCTAGTTCAATGAAGTGTTCCTACTGTTGCATTAAACTGGTAGTGAGTTCAGGTTTTGAAAGGTGAAGCAAGTCACTCAAGGTCCCTCAGGCAGTGCATTGCGGAGCTGGGGCTGGGATCACAGTCTTTCACATCCGCTTATTCATCAGACTCATGCACCATGTGCTCGGTAGTCAACTGAGCATGATTAGGACCTGTGAGTCCCTCACAACAGACCCCACCACCACCACCACCACCACGAGCACTTTAAACCAATTTTCACTCTATAGACCTGACCTCTTCTGATACTAACCAAAGCATGGCTTGGGATGGCACAAGACCAAAAGCAACAAAAGGTGCCCATCCATTAAGGACTCAGTAATAAGGTCAAGGGCGCACACACAGTGGTGTCTATGCAACAGTTAAACAAGTGAAAGAGAGCATGTGTGTTGAGATGCCACTTCCAAGTCCTACAGCCAGAGGAAAAGGCGAGTGCAGAAACCATAGTTCTGCACAGATCTAGAGCCCAGCCGCAGCATTGCACACGTCATGGCCAGAAGAAATAAGATTGCTATACTTACCTGTTTTGATTGTTTGAATCTCTGACCTAGATGATTTCCAGTTTAAAAAATAAAAATGAAAGAATACAAGAAGGTTGGTATATGCAACCCTAAACAAATGAATGTTTTGTTTGTGTACAGTTTTGTATTACATAAGTGCTACTTTTCATATTTTAGGAAGTCATCAAACTAGCAAATAGTCACAGATTAGTGGAAAGTGGTCAGGCTTATTCTGAAAGGGCCTCCCTAGTAAACAGAAGAGGCAACAAAGCAATTCTGAGGTCTGAGGAGTCAGAGACCCAGCTCGGGCCTCTTACCATCAGAAGTGTGGGCTTCCAGCCTGTCTTCATCCATGACACTGAGTAATGGTGTCTATTTTGCAGGCTGGTGTATTTATCAAATGAGATTTAAAAAAACGAACTTAACGCATAGTAACCGTTCAGTGACAGGGCTTTTGGAGTTGTTAGTGTCAAAGCCAGGACCCTGGGAAGCAAACAATTAAAGAGCTAAATGATAGGAGAAAGCCAAGAAAGGAAGGAGCTGGACGGGAGTGCACACATTGGAAGAGAGATAAAAACAGGTCCAGGGAGCCTCTCAAGTTCATCACTGGAGTACTTGCCCAAGGCTTTGGTTTAAATAAGACCACAACTAAGCCAGTCCTGGTCAAGGAGTGGTCCAGTCTATCAGCATCCAGACTGCAGTCTCACCTGCAAGGTGGCTTGACAAGCTGTCAGAACTGTATGAAACCTCTTTTAAGGAGACAAGTTTCTCCTATGGCTGGCACAGGGCTTCTTCCACCTTTTCTTTCTCCCAGCACCAGATTTCTGAGGACAGTTGTTTCAATTGTCTGGTAGCCAAAGGGAGGGACACAAACTGTCTCCATCGAGTATCTTCCCTTCTGGCAGGTGAGTGAAGCTATGTACACAAATAGGTGGGTGGGAGCTAAGTAGACAGAGAAATAAGATGCCACTGAAGGGTTAAGTCCGTCACTCTCCCTTTGTTCCCTCCTCTCTTCCCTTTTATCAAGGGAATAGCCTAGATCTGTTGACAACACACCCTAGCAACAACAGTGCCACCGCCAAGCTTTGCATACCTTGGGCCTTAGATTTCCTGAGCCGGTAACCTAAGGAAAGTTTAAACAGTCTAGCTCTTTACAACAATGATTGTAGGCTCAGGAAACGTCACAGAAGTGGGAGCAGAAAGACTGTGAGCCAGAGGACCAGGAAAGCCACTGTGAGATCCTGTCTCCTAAAAAAGGCAAGGATGCCCCAACGACATGACTGCCCAAACAAGACCTGAACAAGGACTACACCCAGGAGTGATGCTAATGTGGAAGGTGGAAATCTCCTGGGGCTCCATCCCTAGTCAAAGAACTGCTAGCAACTCAGAAATGCAGACAGCAGGAGAAATAGTCCTCCTCAGAGATCAGCTACCTAATTGATTATCCAATACCAAGTGATCAACCTTGAAACTATATACATACAAGTAACCCAAAATGAATGCAGCAGGTAGTACTTATATATTTAGGCATATGAATTTAATTTATATAATTAAATATATAAATAATTGTGTGATATATATAGTATATATATATACATATATATCATCAAACTAGCAAATATTCACAGATTAGTGGAAAGTGGTCAGGCTTATTCTAAAAGGACCTCCTTTTTACATATATATATGTGTATATATATATGCATATATATATATATATATATATATATATATATATATATAAGAGATCATGAATTTGAGAGAGACTGAGGGGTTATGTAGGAGGGGTTGATGGGAGGAAATGGAAAATGATGCAATGATGTGATTATATTTTTAATAATAAATGGCTCTGATATCAAAATACCATCATGGATTAGGGGGGACTATAACAAACAACACAGTCTCTGCCCTCAGGAAGCACAGGAATGAACCTTTATGCTCCTTGTCCAGAGATCCCATATCACTGAACAATACAGTTGGCGCTGCCTTTACTCTGCCTAGCTCTCCTCTTCATTCTCGCATCTTACTCGCTCTTGCTTTCTCTTAATAATTATCTTATTCAAGCTATCACCCCTAGCAGGATTGTTCAACCCAAACTTCAACTTTGCTTCCACATGTCCAGCCCAGGGCTGGTAGGTAACTGAGGTGAAGTGGTTGGCATAGCCCTTGGTACCAAACAAAGTACTTTTCTAATTTCTCACCCTGATTTGGATCTACCACATGTAAAGCAAAGATCTGGAGAGTGAGGCAAAGTTTAGGCCTTTTTTTTTTTTTTAATTAAAAAAGTTGTTGTGCCACTTAAATTAACACAGTCCTCGGTGAGTTTCCCTCTGCGTGTGGAGACAGGACCCTTTTTAAAGCTGTATTAAAAAATAGAATTGGCAAAGGCATTGACTCCTGTTTGAGCTTGCCAGAAAGGTTGGAAATGAGCATGCTTCTTCCTGCCTCTCTTGGCTACGTTCCCTGTTAGAAGCCGGTAGAGACAATCCTTTTCTCCCTCAACTTTCGCTTGAGCCATGTGGATGTGGAGTAAGGGGTGGGGTGTCAGAAAAGCACACCCCCACCTCCCAACCCCCTCAGAGCCCCACCTTTCACAATCAAGGAGGTGATGATGTAGAAATATCATGCGCTGGCAATAAACTCTGGGAGCTCCTGATCAGGTTCCCATGGTGTTGTTTAATCCTTAATCATCCCTCTTGGCATACTTCCCACTGCTACTGCTTGCATAAAGTTGGAAGTGGCTAATTGCTTCAATCTGTATTTGCTATATGGCCATGCTTAATGCAAACCCCACTGGGACTCCCTGTAAGACCATTTTGACCTAATAGGCTATTTTATTTGCTTCCAAGAAGTCTCTTCTATCTTTCCTTACAATTCTAAAATTTTCCTAGTCCCAAGTGGACAGTCAACAACAGGGGATATTTTTAAATATGTCTGTAGATAAACTCCATGTTAGTTACCATATCCCTTAATGGACTTGTCAGTGGAGTTAGTGTCATGAGTAGGAGTCTGTGAAATTCTGTGGACTCTATGGAACCTGACTTATCCATTGGTTCTCCCTGAACACTATTCTAACAACAGAGAACAATGATTATTCTTCAAAGTGTTTATGCCGAAAAATAAAGTGCCAGATCATTTTAGCTAATCTAAATTAAAATGTGAGGGCTCTTGGGATTGAAAACATGTCACTCAACTGTGGGCTTCAAGGTGCACTGTACTCTTCAAGAATTAAAGCACCCCATTTCCTCAAATTATTACACTAAAGCAAAACCACTGGAAACACCAGATACAGACCCAGAGAAATACCCTGGGTTGCAAGAGAAGCCTTGCTTGGCCTGACATTTTTGACTGTAGTGTTGATGGTGAGACCATTCAAGAAAACAGATCCCAAACCTCCAGAGTACTCAGGAAGAAAAGTGAAATCAGTCCCCAGTAGTGTGCTGTATTGCTTGGCTCCTGTAGTGCAGTGATAAAAATCAAGACCAAAAGCAACTGGGGGGGGGGTGCGGGGAGGGAAGGGTTTATTACATAGACAGGTTACAGTCCATCAAGGGAGGCCAAGACAAGAGTTCAAGCAGGAACTTGGAGGCAGGAACCTAGAGGCAGGAACTGAAGCAGAAATCATAGAGGAGTGGGGCTTACTGGCTGTTCTTGCCAACTTGCTCAGCCTGCTTTCTTATACATTTGCCCAAATAGTATCATACTACACCTTTCTTCAACTTGATTTTTTAAACATGAGTTTACAGTATTTGAGACTTATGCATGTTCTGTCTAACCCCTTTGGTAAGCATTGCTTTGACTGTTACAGCACAGTTCATTTACCAATACTGCCATAAATGAAAGTTTACAGTAGTCACAGTTCCTTGCTGTTAAAACAACGCTAGAGTCTGGGGAGATGCCGCAGTTTGTAAAATACTTGGCACTTGAATATAAGGACCTGAGTTCAGGTCCTCAGAACCCACATAAAAGTTAGGCTAATGGCACACTCTGTAAATTCAGAGATTTGGAGGTTGAGGAAGAGAAGTGGATCCATGAACCTAACTGGCGGGCTAGTTGAGCAGAATTAATGAGCTCCTGGTTCAGTGAGAAATCCTTTTTCAAGACATAAGGTGGAGAGGGACAGAGGAAGACCTCTAGTGGCAGCCTCTGGCCTACACACACACACACACACACACACACACACACACACACATACACACGCACATGAATGCATAAATATGCCATACTCACCTGTTTTAAGATGCTGCAATGAGTTAGGGCAGTACCCACTGCAACACACCGGAGAGAATTTCTCTGAAGCATAAGCCCAGAGGTAAGACTTGCTGAGTCAAAAGCCCTGTGCTTTCTAATTTTACAAACCATTGCCAAATGGCTCTTCAAAATGGCTCGTCAATTATCCACCCACCACACTGCGTTAGTGTTCCAGCCCTCCAGATCCCCAGCAATCTTTGGCACTGTCAGACTTTTCGGTTTTGCCAGTCACCTCAGTATGAAATGGCACCTTTGTCACTTTAATTTGTGCCCTTAATGACTTGTGAGATTGATGGAACACTGTCAGATGATTTTTAGCTAGGATTTTTTTCCTGTTAATTCCCTGTTGATATCTTCTGCTGTTTCTGGTGTATTTATTGCCTTCTCTAGTCATTCATCTCTATCTGCGTCCTATATTTTCTCCCAAACAGATCAAACATTACTAATGAAGAATGATAGCCTGTTCATTCATTAAATTAATAGCTGCCTCTCATTCATTAGATTGGTACTCACCGACTTCATTATATTTGCCAGACATTGTGAAAGCATTGGCCACACAAGGCAAGGGCTCTAGTGATGTCATTATGCCTTTAATTTCTTTCACCCCTTAAGTCAATAATTTTCTTACAATACATTTTAATAATTTTATACTAAGCCTGTCTATACTCAAGAACAAAGAGTGAACATCAGCAGTTAAAGTACATGGGGGAGCCCATGCTCAAACATTACGAAGGCTTCCCCATTATGAGACTTGCTCTAAAATGGAAAGGTGGATGCCTGATCCCTGGAGTAGTCAAAACGATAGCTATATTGACATCCAGCAGCCTGTTGTACAGAATTATGTCAAGAGCTGCCCTAGGTACACCCTCCCCGACTTCTCCAAAGGTGTCTTTCTATATACACTTTCTCCATCCGGTGCTTTTTACATTAAACACATCTATACTTGTCCATCAAATGTCATGCATGAGCCCTCTTTCCCATGCCTGCGGTTAGTTTCTTACTTCCTCCACAGCATTTACCTTACGTAACCCTTCACACAGTGACTGAACGGACTTGGGCTTACCTCGTGCTGGTGACTGAATGTGTTGCACCATAATGCTCAGGGGTGAAAATGGAGAAATCTTTGTTTCCTGTCCCAACTCTTCCATACAGAACAAAAGTGCTGTACCGAAGTCAATGCCACCTCTGTATGTGCGTCAGAACACTTGGAAGCCTAATGGTTAGAGTCAGGGCATTGACAGCAGAGAGAGACCTTGCCTTCCTCCCCACTTTAGATCAGAATCTTGATGTTAGGCAGTACTAAAAAGTCACAGAGAGCCCTCTTTTACTCTCTGAGTATCTGCCTGAGATGTACATCCCAGGGGGCACACCCCCATGACACTGTGGCACTGTGCTAAAGCTAGAGCCCTAGCAGGCTGTGTGACCGTCTCAACTTCCAGGACAAAGTTATTATTATTAGAAAGAGGGGTGTTGTATACCCCGAGACCTAAGACAGTATGACACACATATGTGAGTGCCAGAATCTGTAGCAGAGAGAGGCCCAGGATAATGCTCTGAGCTCTGGTTTTCATGCCTCAGCGGATGGCAATGACGGGAAAGATCCTGGGGATGAGATACAGGATCATAGAGTGGAACAGATGCTTTTAGAGCAAAGAGCTAAGATGGCGATGCACGTTTGTGAGTCACTTGAAAAGAGGCTGGAAATGAGGAGACAGTGCCTGGGGACATCTGCAGAAAAGCCAATGTTTAGTGTAGAAAAGGATGCCCTGGCAAGGATGTAGGAAAGAGCAGGTGGGGAAAAGAGACCAAAGCAGGGAGGAAGTAAAGGGGCTGAACTGTCAGCCAAGAGGACACACCAGCAGCAGTCACAGAGGGGAGGCCCTTGCCTCTCCTACAAGATAACTGGGAAGATTTAGAGTGAAGGAACCGAGGCTGTTCCCAGAGGAATGGGGTGGAGGGGGGGTGCTCCAACATGGGGAGGAGGCGACAGGCAGCTGGAAACAGATCAGCACTATCCAAAAACTAAAATTAAATAATGTCTCGGGGGTCAGGGAACAACATGTGTCAAAGCAGAGATTTCCTACACCGTAACCTGCTGTAAGGGGACATGGGAGAGGAAGCTTCGGCCAGAAGGGCCCTGAATGTTTGGCAAAGAATTTGGCTTTTCCTCTCCAACAGAAGAGTCATCTGTGGTTTCTGAGCCGAAGACTGGCTGTGAAAAGCCAAGAGAGAAGTTTAGTAGCTATGGGAGAGGCCGTCGTTCCCAGTAACTAGGTGGGGATGCTTCAGAAGAGCATTCAAGCTGCTATTCAGCAGTGAGGAACAAAAACACACAGACCAGGCAGCTCTGTTGCACCATCCGTGGAACTCCTCTGAGGCTGGCGCTGCGCAGAGCTGTTACGGTCATAGCGAAAGCATCCGAGAAGGTCTGGGCAGCAGAGCCCCTGAGCAGAAAGTAAGCAAACACACTTTACTCCTGCGGTTTCCTCTTGGTCTGTCATGAGCCATACCAGGCAAGAGGAGAGTGGCTAAGCCACGTTCACTCTGTCTGCAAGGCTCAGGTTCATCATGGCAGCATTTAAACCTGTTCTCACACCAGGAGGCACATTATCTTCTCCAGGCATCTGCCCCAGGGATTCACAGCTGTATCTTTTAGAAAGCTGTGACCCTAACTCCTCTTTCTCCCCACCTTCTGACTCTAGCAGAGAAATAAAAGCAAGACAAAAACAGTGTGGGGGACCTTTCCTAAGATTTTCCTCAGCAGGGGTATCAGGGAGGACTGGAAGGATCCTGAGCTGGAGCTGGTAGCAGACAAAAAAGATGAGGAGAGATACCATGGGGCCAACTCTTCTATGTATACATTCTTTCCTCTCCCAAGTGACAATAGTGGCAACATTTCCTCTGTCATTTATTAGCCAATACAGTACCCCCCCCCCCAATGGAGAGCCCAGACCTGTCCCCACTTTCACAGAGTGAGCCTTCTTCGGTCTAGTGGTAAAGATAAGACACAGTGCGCAATCACTCAGGATTTGTAATTACACTGAGTTTTCAGTATGAAGCACAGCACCAGGAATAAACAGCCTTGTCCACATGGATAATCAGAGGGCATCGATCCCTAAAGAAATATAAAGCTTTAGGATAACTTAAAAAGTCATCTAGGGGGCAGTGGTGGCACATGCCTTTAATCCCAGCATTTGGGAGGCAGAGGCAGGTGGATTTCTGAGTTCGAGGCCAGCCTGGTCTACAGAGTGAGTTCTAGGACAGCCAGGGCTACACAGAGAAACCCTGTTTAGAAAAAAAAAAAGTCATCTAGGAAGGTAGGAATCATCAGGGATGTCCTCAGGGGCCAAGCAACCAGTGAAAGCCATAGAAAAAGACTTGTGTCTTTGTTCTAAAATCAGTGGGCAGCTACAGAGCACTTCAAAGCAAGGAGAAGCTGGTGAGACCAAATGCTATTTGAACAGCTAAACAAGCAGTATTGCTGCAAGTGTTGTCTACAAGTGAGAGGCACTTCCTCATCCTCCCATCCCTGGGGTTTGTCCATGACCTTGGCTCGGTATTTTTCCTCGGGTCAATGGATCACTTGGCTGCTGCCAAAAGAGGAGAAAGAGGCAACCGGCAGATGTTCTCTGGAACAGTGGCCAACAGAATACTGCTCTCAGGCGGCTGGCATGCATTTAGAAATGTGGGAGTCAGATAAGGGCATCTTGGAACTCTTTGGAGGTTATTCCAGCCTACTTAAGAATGATACGCATATCGGAGAGTGCCCAAGATACTCTGTGCAATGGAAAAAGCCAGGGAGCAAAAGCAAGGGAGATGGGATCCAGTGCCCTGGGATCTCTGTGTGTTTATGTCTTGTAGGTATATCTGCATGCATGCATTTGCATGGAAGAGAAACCTGAAAGTCAGTACAGTGGAACTGCTAACATCTTTTACTTTTATTTTTCTTCTTGCCTTACTGAGTTTTCAAAACTTTTCCAGGATAACCCATGGCAGTTGGTGAGTGGAAAGGAAGTGGTCCTAAATGTCTGGCCTGGGTCTAGTCTGTCCCTCTTAGTCTTTTATACGACCAAACACCTTGGTTCAGCATAAGCACAGCCTGGTGTGATCTGAGCAGGAAGATTCCATTCTTATGACCTGTTTTCTCTTGGATAACAGCTGTGTTTCTTAGGGTCCCAAACTCTAGCAGAAGAGGGACCTGAGAAAGGGCCCATTTGAGCATCCTATCAATGCGTTGGCAATTACTGAGTGGCTCTCTCTGACTGGCCTGGGACGCAGACAACCAGAGAGACAGGTTCTCAGAAGCAGAATGAAATTTGAGGTCCTTTAAACCTAAGGCTTACATATTTTGTAATCTAATGAGAAAACTAATCTTCTATGCATAGCTAATCTCTAATGAGTTTATGTTGCCAACATCCATTGGATTGGAAGGTCAGGGTGGAGCTTGAAAGCTAATCAAAGCAGTCATCTATGAACTATAACTCCCAAAACCTCATGGCCTGTCCAGTTGCCTTGGCACTTGGGATTTCCTCTACCTGTGGCATAGGAAAATTCACAAGCAACTCTTGATATATATGTGAGAACTCTTCCACAAAGATATAACTGGTAAAACTGCTATGGGCCAAAAAGATATTCATATACTAGAAAAATTTAGGGCAGAACTTGGCCTCATCACCCTGGCCTGCATCACATGCCCAACCCTGAACAGTGACTACCCTGGAAAGGATAGAAGGCATAAATTAGCAAGGTCTAAGGCAGTTACAAGCCCTTGAAGTCTGCAGAAGGAAATGACCTCCCCTGAATGCTCAGATTAAAGGAAGACTAGGAATGGCTCCCCAAAAGGAACAAAGATGTTGTTACCATAGATAAAGGGGTAGATGCCCACCTGGCACAAGCAGCAGACACCCATGAAGCCAAGGGATTACTTAGGATCACTCATGCATCTGCTTCCAGCTGTGTCATGGAGGCATCTGGTATGAAACTGTGGACCTCTGGGAACGAAAGGAAGAGGCTACTGTTCTCCTGGGGTCTATTGACAGATCTGTTTTCCACAGAGCTCCCAAGGTGCTCTAGCTAAAATGTAAGTCTAGCCACAGCCCAGATGAGGAACTCATCACCTCAGCCAGATGCCTTTCCCACAGCGGCCACTCCCATAGCCTGAAGGATCGAATACAAGGCCCTAAGTGGCAGGCAAGGCCCTCTGTGTGCTTTTGCAACTCCCTCTCTCCGGCTTTACACTCACCCTAGCAACTCAGAGCTCCCAAGCCACACTCGTGCACACACCAGGGTGAGTCCAGTCATTAGGTCTTTCCTCGTGCTTTTCCCTAATCCAGCCCTTGCTTTTGCTCATGCACTATTTTATTTATCTGTCCGTCTGTCTGTTTGGTTTTAGACAAGGTCTCACTATGTAGCTCTGGCTTTCCTGGCGCTCACTGTATAGACCAGGCTGGCCTATATTGACCGAAATCCACCTGTGTCTGGGATTAAGGGCATATACCACCACTCTGGGCTTCATGCAGTATTTATGTTGCTATTTCCTTTACAACTTGGCCTAACATCAACTCCAAGAAAAGTTCTCCTGAGCCATGACCTTCTCTGGGCACCATAATGACATAAACACTTATCTGTATTTACACTTAAAATATCCCAATTACTGTTGTGCAAGTTTAATCCCCACAGAACAATCATAGTAAGAATTGTTTCTTAATTACATGTGCCGCCCCAGGTGATAGCACACTTTCTTATTGAATGATTATTGAACTAAGCAATTTTGGATTCAGTGCTCATATATATAGAACAAGGCCACTGAACTACAGGGGCTAGGGCACTCCTAGTTCTGGGAGGCCTTGGAAAGAACCATCTTATCATTAGACAACAACGTCAGAAGAGAACGAAGCATAAAGAAAGCCAATTTTGACATGGAGGGCAGAGCAAAAATTCATAATAGGTCCCCGAGAAAGGGATGACACGGCGGCCAAAAGAATAGACCATAAATGGCATGTTTAGAATGTTATGAGGTTAGCAATGTGTCAAAACAAACAAGGTGACAAAAAGAGGTTTATCTTATCTCTCAGGGTAAAATAACCACAAGGGGCACCTGGATGCTTGCAGATGCCATATCCAGTATGCACTGCCAAAAGGACAGTGAGCTCTACAATGATGTCACATCCCCCCAGACCATGAATACCATGACTATTAGCCAGGGGACCTCATACATGTAAATGCTATCACCAGCTTCCTTGGATTCTTCTGCTGTTCTTCTCATATTTGGTAAAAAAGGAGATGTCTGTTGTCAGTGGAAAACACATTCATAAAATAGCCCTTCGCCATTGCTAGGCAGCCTGGCTTCTCCATTTTGGGGGAGCAAAATTGTATGTTAAGGATGGAAGAATGTAAATTAAATTTTTATGAAAAATCACTTATTTTAGGACAAAGTCTAATTAAGACCTTTCAAAATCCATTTGTATTAAATAAAATTAATTCTCCTTGATCTATCTGGTTGACTTCCTAAGGCTTCAGGGAGAGCTTGTTATCAAGGGCGTTGTGTCATCATTTGTGTTCCTAGTCTTTTTTTGTTTTTGTTTTTGTGTTTTTAACTCCAAAGAGTTTGTGCCAAAATACATATTTTGTCTCATGAGAGGAGTTTGCTAATACAGATGTCCTTTACTTCATTAAATGCATTCATTTAACTTCAGCCTGGATGATGGCTGCGTGTCGTCTCTTCTAACTCGGGCATCCTGACAATTTCATGTCGAAAATTAAAGTAACAGCCTTTCTGAGCCTGAATTGATTCTGCCCAGGTCTTGTTTCAGAAATAATAACAAAGAGAAATAATAGCCGGGGAGACCTTGGGTTTCACAGATGCCCGTGTTGCTGGCTGGCTGGGAGGCACGATGTGAAATTGGGGCACTTTCTCCTCTCCTCTTCATCTCTCACGTGGAGGAGCAATCACTTGAGCTCTGCCACTGGCTCCTGTGACTTTGTTGTTGCTGTTGAAAAGAAATCAGTTCAGGGACTGGTAATTGAACCACCTGCTTATAACCCACCCAGACCCCCACCCCTTGCTGTAAAATTCACTCCAAATCAGAAAACTTTTTACACATGGGTCTGAGAGAGGCAGAGTCAAGGGAACCATAGGGTCAGCTCTTAAGGTTGAAGGGAACCCTCGGAGAAGGCAAATGGAGCAAAACTGGAGGTGGTGCAAGGAGCCCCCATCTGCCAAAACTCAGCCCCCATCTTCACAAGTCAGTTCTATTTGGTCCCACGGGAGCCCATGTGCTTGCATGCCCTCCAGGTAGTTTACCAATCGTCTCCTCTGTTTGTCTCTCTTCTCCATAATACAGCACAAAGAAATTGGCCTAGCGAGCTGGACAGGATAAGCAAGCACGTGAGAGGAACAAAGCCCATATCCCCCTGTACCCTTAGCCCCTCAAGCTGAACCATGTCAGCAAGGTACTTGCTTGCCGGCTAGATGACATTAGGAAGATGGTGTCCCAGGAGATGATATGTAGGCCTCTACTCTAATTAGAGAGCTTTAGTCCTAAAGTTGGGCATCTGGTCTTCCAAGGCTAAGTCATTCTTAATTTTTTTTTTTTTTTTAGCCTTGTTATATTGACTGGAAGCATTTGATTTAAGATTAGAATTTGGGAGGACAACATTTTGCAAACCCAGACTGTCACTATCCACTTGTATGGTTCATAAAGGCCCTTAAATCCTGTGGGTCTCAGTCTCCAAGCATTTATCTTCAAAGTCCCTTCCAATTCTGACTTCCTGGAGTCTTTGCTCTCCCTTGAATATCCCCCATATCACCAGAACTGTGTGATTAGTCCTTTTTAAATACTTCTCAAAAGAAAGCTAAAACTGCATTAAACGGAGGTTTCTTTTTTCCTCTTTGATGACACATGCTTTCACTACAACATTCATAGGAAATACATGATGGTGTTACCAGGCTCTGACAACTACAGTGTTCCCACTTTGGAGAATACAGGGTTGCTGCCGCCCCATGGGCATGCCCTGGAAGCACCAGCCGGAACATGGTGTTTTTCTAGTCTCACCCTGACTTGTATGCTCCTCACCCTGGGCAAATGTATATAGAAGAGTGCAGGGCAGTGAAAAGGGCAGTGCAAAGAAAAAAAATATTTCCAATCTCATCCCTCTAGCTACCCTAGAGACCTTAATTAAGGTAGGCCCAAGCTGTCCCCTAAAATAGCTACTAACCCATGGAGCTCTCTCACAGTGGATATGTGGATAATGCCTACTAAAGTACAGCTTTCAAAGACAGCATGAAAAGAAAGCCCGGACTCCATCTTGAAAGGGTAATGGCATGGATACATTTGGTTATATAAAATTCATCACTGAAGCTAATGTCATCGTCCCCATTCGAGTCTACCAGCGACTATAAAATGACGTACAAAGTACGTACTGAGACCAAAGACACAGAAGTTTCTCCCACTACCAGCTGGTGGCAGCTCCTGGAGACATTCTGTCACCATAACTGCACTCTCCATGAGAACCTGGATCAATAAGAACATTTTACCAGGCCTGAGGATTGAGGCCTACTCTGGATTGACTTTAAATGGTGACATTTCCCTGCACTAGGCAGAAAAGGGAGGCCCAACACCCAAAAAGGATAAAAGTGTTTCTCAAAGCTAAGTTACATAATTTCTTTCTTCTTCTTCTTTTTTTTTTTTTTTTTTAAGTTTGACAAATTCACACTGATTTCAGCACCAGGAACTCTGCCAGTTTGGCAGTTCTATTCTGAGTTTTTCTCTCTGATCTGAGGTACAAAGTTCCTGGACTGTGTAAGTTTTCCTTCCTGCTACAGGACTTCTGACCTGCTTGGAAAGGTTACAGTCAAGAACTTAAAAACCAATGCAGTGAGATTGCGGGATAACGTAGGGGAAAGTTTGTGCAAGAGAAAACAGAACAGACCCAAAACAGTCCAACCAGCATTTACACAAACATATATATATATATATATATATATATATATATATATATATATATATATATATATGCAAGCTTCCTTCTGCAAACTCTCTCCTAGGAGGCAATGTTCCACTCAGACATAAATCCCAACGTCCTCTCTGCTCTATCTTATCAGGTGACCCAGCTTCCACCTGGGCAGCCTCCTCCTGCCTCCCCTCCTACTGTTCACCCTTGTACACTGCACAAATCTCCCTGGCTCAGCAGAAACCTGCTTCTCTTCCTGAGACCTACTTAAATGCCAGGCACTTGAACAGGCTCCTGACACAGTAATAACAAGTGAATGGCTTGCTATGCTTTGGGGTTACCTGCAAGTGCTCTGTGCTCCTGTGGGTGGAGCCTATACAATCCCTGGCCCATCTCAGGTAGTGGGTGATTGTGTGAATCAACAAGGGGGGTGAGCAAATGAGTGTTTTGTCACTACCATCTCTGTATACACACTGCAATTATTTTAACAGCCAATTCAAACCACTTTTTATTCCTTAAGATGAAAAAAAGTCATTGGTATTGAACTTTGAGCTTGTACAGAGGACTTAAGCCCTCTAAAGACAGAGATGAAATGTGTTTGTGCTTAGTTACATTTGCTAGCAAGTGCTCAGCAGACAAGATATGGGGTAATCTAATGGTGTCAGTAACCAATGGACCATCTTGGATTTGTGATCAGTTAGTTCCTTGAACAAATTACTTTTATATTCTGTTGTGTAGACTCTTGTATAAATAGCATGCAATTTTAGTTTTAAGGGGTGATAAAGGTATTTATGTAACTGTGATGGTTTAAATAGGCTTGGCCATGGGAAGTGACACTATTAGGAGGTGTGGCCCTGTTGAAGTAGGTGTAGCCTTGTTGGAGGAAGTGTGTCACTTTGGGGGTGGGCTTTGAGACCCTCCTTCTAGCTGCCTGGAAGCCAGTCTTCTCCTGTTTACCTTCAGAACAAGGTATAGCACACTCAGCTCTTCCTGCACCATGCCTGCCCAGATGCTGACATCCTTTCCACCATGATGATAATGGACTGGACCTTTGAACAATTAAACGTCCTTTATAAGAGTTGCCTGAGTTATGATGTCTCTTTCCAGCAATGGAAACCCTAAGAAAATGACTAATGGAATGAGAGAGTAAAATCAATTAGCCCAGATGGAGATGGGAGCCATGACAGAGAATTTCTGCATAACCTACAATAACCTGCTCAAGGTGGGTACTGACCATAGTGGGCTGGACCCTCCCACATTAATAAATAATCAAGAAAATGCACCATAGATTCGCCTACAGGCCAACCTGATGGAAGCAATTCCATAGTGAATGTTCCCTCTTCTTATGACCCTAGCTTGTGTCAAGTAGACAAAAA
>NW_022196895.1:35696279-35696478 GCF_008632895.1 Mastomys coucha | reverse complement strand
AAAACTAACTAGTACAAGAAGTATGCCCTAAACATTTGGTGACAAGGAATAACAGTTTGATATGAAATAGAAAATGGCACATTATCAAAATAGTCCCCTAATTAGACCGTGGAGAGGATAGTCCACTATTGGTCAAGAACATACTCTCTTTTGCAAAGAAGGATCGATGGGATATATCATGACAACACTGCCTACACCA
>NW_022196895.1:35633618-35696269 GCF_008632895.1 Mastomys coucha | reverse complement strand
GAAATAATTTTCATTCCAGAAGCATCAAAAACCAAGAACAGAAGTACATGTTTCTGCAAAGAGACCACAAAACATCCATTCCTTAGGAACATACACAGGCAGGAAGGGGAAAGCAATACTAGGGAGGGTTAGGTACAACCAATTTCCTGACTTTCCAGTGGGTCAGCAGGGTCCACAGAAGGTCATGCCATGTTTATGGGTTTCTGAGCTATTTGGGTCCTTCTAGCACACTTTGAAACCAAAAATTTGAAAGAAAAGATGTTTCACAGAATGGAAATTTGTGCCCTTAAAGGGACTTGGAGCCAGAGTTATGATGACTTAAAATACTTGTTTTGCAAAGAACAGCATATTTTCCCCAAATTAACAAATTCTTGCTAGTGTTGCTCTAAAGTTATCCTAGAAAGTAAGAAAAAAGGGAGACAAATCCATCCTTACTAAGTAGGCATCACTAAACGTGAAGACATCTTCGGTTGGTTAATAAACAGCATGAAAAATTGGAGGGAACTTTTGAGTACTTTGCATTTCCCCTTTTCCACAGAAAGCACTTTTTTCTGTCCTCATCACTATCACCACTATCAATGCAAACTTAGCAACAGTTAGGGATGCTACAGAGAAAATAGTTAAAAGCCTGTTTGCTCTACCTCAGCATCCAGCCAGACTTCTACTCACTAGCAACTTGACTGTGGGCTGAGAATCAGCCCAACAGTGCTATTTCCCAGCTTCATGTGAAGCTTAGAGAAGTGGCTTAGGTAGCTTTCTATTGCTGTGATAAATATATGACCATAAACTAACTTGGGGAGAAAAGGTTTATTTCACCTTACAGCATATAGCCCATTATAATGGAAAGTCAGGCCAGGAACTCAAAGCAGGAACCTACAGGCAGGAACTAAAACAGAGATCGTTAAGGAGTGCCGCTTACTGACTTGCTCTTCATGGCTTACTCATTCTGCTTTCTTATACAACCCAGGACCTCCAACCTGCCCAAGGGTGGCACCACCCACAAAAGGATGGCCCTGACCATATTTAGTGTTAATCAAGAAAATTGCCTACAGGCCAATCTGATGGAGGCATTTCCTCAAGTGCAGTTCTCTCTTCCCAGGTGATCCTGGCTTCCATTGACAACAAAACTATGCAGAACAGACAGTGTGTGCAAAGTAACTGCAAAGCTCATATTTGACTTTTTATTGTCATTGCCACTGCTGGCATCACCATCACAGCAATAAATACTTATAAGTTTGGTCATTTGAGGTGGAACCAACACGTTGGTTTACTTTTCTTTTGAGGGGAAAACTCCATCCTGTTTAGCAAAATAAAGAACTAAATAAGCTAGTGGAGGGGAAAGGGAGGGGGAGAAGAAGAGGAAGAGAGGAAAGAGGAAGAGGAGAAGGTGGAGGAAGAGGAGGAGGAGGAGGAGGAGGAGTCAGAAACAACCAGATGAATGGATTCACACTGGTAGTGAGTTTGCTCTCCTCTAAGCCTTGAAAGACCCCATCTTACCAACATTTCCTTTACTCTTTTTGGACTTTACTAATGTCACTCTACTTGACTTCCTTCAATTATAATTCATTTTTACCAGACTGTCTCATGCTTTTAATCGCAGCATTCAGGTAGCAGAAGCAGGCATCTCTATGAATTCAAGGCCAGTCTGGCCTTCATAGTGAAACTCCCTCTCTCAAAAACAATTACAGTTCACCCAGTATGTTCTAAGAGTCAGGTTTAATGCTTTCTAACCAGTGGACTTAGTTAAATAAGTGAGTTTTCTGAGTATAGGAAGTAGGGGAAGGATGGGGAGATAGAGGGACAGAGAGAGGGAGGAAAGAAGGGAAGGAGGGAGAAAGGGAGAGAGGGAAGGACAGAGGAAGAGAAGAGAGTAAGAAGAAAGAAGGAAGAGAGAAGGAGGGAGGGGAGGAGGGGTAGATGGATGGAGGGAGGCACAGAGGGAGGGAAGGGGCAGGGGGAAATTTCTTCCACAGATGTACTTCTAAAGAGATTGTTACTAGAAAACAGGTTTCCTGTGGGACAACCTTTGGCAGCAGAAGATGAACCAGGCCTCCCTGCTAAGCCAATCTGGAACAGGTGCAGTGACTGGCAGCCCAAGCCCTATTAACTGAGGTCTTTGTTCTCTGGGATTTCTCAGAACCTCACCACAGCATGAGGGAGCTTCAAATAAACCCTGAGCCCAGAGAGCAGACAGAAAGCCTAGTTATCCAACTCCAAAGTGTCACTTTCAAGCTTGGTTTGGCCCAGTTTACCCGTAGAAAGAGTGCTTGGGGTTATAAAAGAGGTCCTTCTGCACTGCTGTCTCTGAGGTTAAGCTTATGTATGTTTGTCTTAAATGTACATGATGGAATGAGACTTATGTTCTAGTAGAACGTTTTAATAGTTCAGCCATTCCGGGTTAGATTGTCAAGACTCTACTGTATAGAAATTACCAATATGCAATTGCAGAATGCTACTTCAGCGTCACTGACTCTTTACTCACAAAAAGAGGGCGTTAAAGGCAGAGCTTCAGCCCCATCCCAGACACCCTGAGCTCAGACTTAGAGAGTACATAAACCTTGGTTTCTCTCTTTTAATACTCATTTCCTTTTAATGTATATGTATGGATATGTATGTCTACCACATATGTGCAGGAATCTGTAGGGGCCAGAAGAGGACAGTGGATCCCCTGGAACTGAACTTACAGGCAGTTGTTTCGTCACCTTGTGGGTGCTACAAATCACATCCTCAAGAGCAGGAAGCGTTCTTAACCACTGAGACATCTTCCTAGCTCCTAGCTCCTGGTTTCTAAAGATAATCCTCCAACAAAAAGGACCAGGGTTCCTAGGAGAAACAGGTCTTCCTAGGATTGAGATAATAATTATGAAAGATGAATCTGCCAAAGGCACACCTAAGTCAATGTTAATATCTTCCTATGGCCAAACTTCTAATAGTTTTAATAAAGTAGTATAAAATTATATTCTAAGCTATGAAATATCTTTCATAATCCATACATATCTAAATAATGAGATAATAAACAAGTGAGGGAAGACAATGTTCCCATGTGGAATTGCTAGTAGTTCATGTATATGTTATCAAAGAAAGAAATAAATCCATACTCCTTAATAAGTGCAGGCTATACCTAGGGACTTTCAAAGACAAATAGGTCGTGGTAACTACAGGTAAGTCAACCAATGATCTTCACTAATACCATAAGTGAAGATCCATGTTGGTAGTACTGAGGGCAGCTGTGTGGTGAGAAAGAAACCTCTCTATGGTCATCATAAGATATATGACCTGAGTATCAGCATGAGGAAAGCAGTAGACAAAGCCTGAGGGATGGTCTACAAAAGGTCTAGCCAACTCTCAAAATCATGAAAGAAGAGGAAATCTGAAAACTGTCACAGCCAAGCGATGTCCAAGTAGACATGACAGTTAAATGCAATATGACTTTCAAGATAGACACCTGGAATAGAGAAGGAACATTAGGTAAAGAAACCAGAAAATCTAAATAGCAATATTAGTTGTGCATATTGGATCATTAAATATACCAAATATACCATATCAATATAAATATTGGCATATCAATATTGCCTGCATTTATTATTATTTGTATAATTTATTATATTAATTATGTGTATTATTAATATAATTGATATAAGATGATGATATTGTAACAGGGGAGACTAGGAATAGAGTGCTTGGAACTCTGTCTTTCACCTTTAATGTATTAGAATGTTTAATGTAAACATTCTAAAACTAGTTTATTTTTTAAAATGATCATACCTGCTTTATTGCCTTTTATGGTTACCATTAGTGACATGTGTGTAAATGTACTTTCTAAACTATGATGTGTACCTCAAGCATGTAGGAGTTTAAGGGCCGTCTTAATTTAGGGGGCTGGAGATATAGTTTGGTGGGTAAGGGTTTGCTAGCCTAGCATGCACAAAGTCCTTGGTTCATTTCCTAGCACTCTTGAAACTGAGTACCAAGGATACCGCCTATAATCCCAACACTCAGGAGGCAACATCAGGAGGTTCAGAAGTCAAGACCATCCTCAGCTATCTAGAGAGTTTAAAGCCATTTATTCTAGAGAATAAATGAGACTTTGACTTAAAAATAAAAAGAAATAATTATTTTTATTTACTTGCTAACGATCTATTTTATTTTTAATTGTGTGTATATAGGTGTGGTTGGGGGTATATGTGAGGGCAGATGCCCTCAGAGTACCAAGATGGCATCATATCCCCTGGATTTAGAAGGGGTTATGAGCCACACAATGTGTATGTTGTGACCTGAACTCATGACCTCTCCAAGAACAGTATAGGCTCCTCTCTGAACCTAAATATTTTTATTCAAATAATTTTTTGCTTCTAAATTTTTAATTTACTAAATTGTACTTAAATGTTTGAATCATCCTTCATATGAAGATGAGCTATGACCTGACAATGGTGTGACCTTAAAACTTAACTAGGACTTTGGATTTGACTCCGAAGATAACGAGCAATTAAAATTGCTCAGCAGAAAATCAATATGATTAGAGCTGAGATTTAGGCTGAAGGCTGGAATCATAGAAGCTAGGACTATCTGGGAAGAGATGCTAAGACAGATCAGAGAAAAGAAGAAAGACTGAAAGGACAAACCTTAAGTCCCTCCTCACAGGGATGGATTCTCTCCTTGTTATCCAGGTGCTTGCAACTTAGACTTTCTAATGATAATGTCAGCTTGATATCATCGTAGTATTTTTTACATCTATTCATTTATTTGGTATAAAGGTAGGTACATAAGTGTGCATGTGCCACAGGGCATATATGGTCAGAAGACAACTCTCAATAGTTGGGTCCTTGGCATCAAACTGAGGTCATCAGACTTGGCAACAATCCCCTTTACGTGCTGAGGTACCTCCCTGGTCTTCATCTTAATGCTGCTAAGAACAATTCATTGATTGAATAAGCATACATAATGCTTTCCAGTTTATTAAATCTCTTACGGGTACATAAACCACACCGATCCCCTTGGTCATTCCATGTATCTATTTGATTTTGAGATTTTATCCATGTCATGGCAACCTAACACAAGTTAGTGAGTGACTTGCCTCAGTTTCTCTTTCTATATCCCAAACATTTAGTGGGTCTCTTCAACATTCCTCAAGAAAGTTATCAAACATAGTGAAATGCACACATCTCTCCTGATATTCATCCTTATATTTATACTTCTAGCCCAATGATAAGCACTAGATCATTACTAACCTGATCGTTGGGATGTGTCTTTCTCCAGTAACCTCCCTCCATACATAAAGGCATCTTTTCTGGTCTCTGGCTACTTTATCCTAATACACAGTGCATATGCAGCAATCATTAGACATTCTCCTCCTCACCCCCAGGGGTGTCACAAAGACAATCAGGAAGATCTTATTTTATAAGGCAATGGGAAATCATATATCACAGGTTCAGGAATTTAACAAGGAAAAGGAGATGGGTACATATCATAGGGCTACAAGATGAGCCTAATTTGAAAAATATAATCTTCATGATATAGTAAGCTCAGGAAGCTACTTAACAACAACTTGCCCCAGGTTTTAGTTTTATATCTCACCTCAAACATTAGGTGCTCATCAACTTTGAATATAGTCCTACATAATAAGTTTCATGAAAAAACTCTTTGAGACATTATTTTTTTAAGGAAATTATTCTATGTGTATGAGAGTGTGACTTCATGTATGTACATACACTATGTTGATGCTCTCTATATCCACTGAAATTGGGGTTAAAGATGGCTTTGTACCATGTAAAATTAATTAAATTAATTAATTTAAATTAATTAAATTAAATTAAATTAATAATTTGTATTAAATTTTGGCATTTAGAAGCAAAAGCAGCATTAACCACTTAGAAATCTCTCCAACGCAGGAGTTAAATTCCTTTACCACTTCAAATATTGTGGTTTCATAAATAACCTGGGAAGTGATGTTATTGATAAAGCCTTTTGACCTGTAAGAACCCGGAAATGTCATTCAGAATATTTTCTATTCACTTATTTACTTTAATATATTTACTAGAACCACTATTCTTTTTTGGCATACAGTTTGTTTATTAGATATTTTCTTTATTAATGTTTGGTGGTTCCTCAGAAAATTGGACATAGTACTTACTACCTATGGACCCAGCTTTACCACTCCTGGGCATATACCCAGAAGATGCTCCAACATGTAATAAGGACACATGCTCCACTATGTTCATCACAGCCTTATTTATAATAGCCAGAAGCTGGAAAGAACCCAGATGTCCCTCAACAGAGGAATGGATACAGAAAATGTGGTACATTTACATAATAGAGTACTACTCAGCCATTAAAAATAATGAATTCATGAAATTCATAGGCAAATGGATGGAACTAGAGAATATCATCCTGGGGTAACCCAATCACAAAAGAACACACATGGTATACACTTACTGATAAGTGGATATTAGCCCAGAATCTCAGAATACCCAAGATACAATTCACAGACCACATGAAGCTCAAGAACAAAATACCCATGGAAGGAGTTACAGAGACAAAGTGTGGAACAGAGAGTCAAAGGAAAGGCCATCCAGAGACTGCCCCACCTGGGGACCCATCCATATACAGTCACCAAACCCAGACACTATTGTGGATGCCAAGAAGTGCTTGCTGACCGAAGCCTGATATAGCTGTCTCCTGAGAGGCTCTACTAGTGCCTGACAAATACAGAGGTGGAGGTTGGCAGCCAACCATTGGACTGAACACAGGGTCCCCAATGGAGGAGCTAGAGAAAGGACCCAAGGAGCTGAAGAGTTTGCAGCCCCTTAGGAGGAACAACAATATGAACTAACTAGTACCCTCAGAGCTCCCAGGGATTAAACTATCAACCAAAGAGTACACATGGTGGGACTCATGGCTCCAGCTGCATATATAGCAGAGGATGGCCTTGTCAGTCGTCAATGAGAGGAGAGGCCCTTGGTCCTGTGAAGGCTCTATGCCCCAGTGTAGGGGAATGCCAGGGCCAGGAAGCAGTGGGTGGGTGAGCAGGGGGCATGGGGAGATAGGGAGTTTTCTGAGGGGAAACCAGGAAAGGGGATAACATTTGAAATGTAAATAAAGAAAATATCTAATAAACAAAATGTACGCGTTAGACATTCTTAACATCATTGCCATGCCAAATTGGCAGTTCAAATAGACTGGGTCTACTCAATTTTAGCTGCCCAAGGCCATCATCTGGAATGCTCTCCAGAGATCTGCCAAAGTTAATTCTGTTGCACTCTAGAGAGCCCACTTTTTATGTCACATTCTTATGCCCTCTAATTTTCTTACATCGAAGTCTATCTAGCTGGCTTCTGTGTGGCACTGACAGACAAACTGACAGTAATTTGATGCTGGCAATACAAGTCAGGGTTTTCCTGGGCCCTGCTGTTACTTCTTTAGAGGCAGCCTTAGTTACTTCTCCACGGCTGTGATAAAATGCCATGCCCACAGCAGCCTGTAGAAGGAAGCATCTGTGTAGGGCTCATGATTCCAGAGGGATAAAAGTCCCTCATCATCATGTGGGAAAGTGTGGGGGCAAGCACCAGTCTTGGCAGCAGGAGTGGTTGAGAGCTTACATCTTGAACCATAAGCAGGAAACAGAGAAAGAGAGAGGGGGCGGGGCAGACAGAGAGACAGACAGAGACAGAGAGAGACAGACAGAGAGACAGACAGAGACAGAGAGACAGACAGAGAGAGACAAAGACAAAGAGACAGAGACAGAGAGAGACAGAGACACAGAGACACAGAGACAGAGACACAGAGAGATAGAGACACAGAGACACAGAGAGAGATCTGAGAGACAGAAAGAGTGAGAGAACTAGAATTAACGTGAGTCCTTTAAAAGTTCAAAGTCTACCCCTAGTAATTCACTTCCTCCAGCAAGGACCTACCTCCTAAGCCTCCCTAAACAGCCATCAACTAGGGACCAACAATTTAAAGGCATTGACTGTGAAAGACATTTCACTGAAGCAGTCACAGAAGCTGTAGGCCATTGAAGGCAAAGCCCTGTCTTAGACCTACTCATGGGGCTTGGGCTCCAGCCGGACTCCACTGGAAGCTGATCGTGACAATGAGACCTCTAGAAAGCACTGTCTCTCCCACGGGGTCTGACACTTTCCTGTGGGGCTCATCTGGGTAACCCTGACTACAAGAGCCACTTCTAACAGCCTTGTGTGTTTCTACAACAGCTGATGTTCTTTTCTCCCCTACTCCACCATTCCAGGAATCTACCTGTAGACTTTTGAAGACAAGAACCATCTAATAATGAGTGATTTCACTGTTCTATTTTTGGCACCTAGGAAGGTTTTTTTTTTAGGTCACTGCTACACGGAAGTTCTCAAAAAACTGCAAGTTGGGAAGTGCCAATCATTGACAATCGTACATTATCTTTCCCTTCTAGAGCAAAAGGATTCACCAGTAGGAACCAGGCTAAGGCAGGGCAAAAGTTTCACTATCTTTCCTATAAAATGGGACCTAGGGTGTGTGTCCCAGATTTCTGTGGTAAGAACTCAAGAAGGCAAATGTAAAAACTGCCAAGTGATTGTCTATCTCCACGTGTCCCCCTGCTCAGCCCACATACCTCTTCCCTTTCTTTGACTTGACTGTTCCCTGAAATCCTGGCTTCTCCCTCCGATCTGCTGCTGCTGCCACCCTCTTCTTCTTCCTCTTCTTCTTCCTTTTCTTCTTCTTCTTCTTCTCCTTCTTCTTCTTCTTCTTCTTCTTATTATTATTATTATTATTATTATTATTATTATTATTATTATTATCCTCTTCCTCCTCCTCCTCTTCCTCCTCCTCCTTCTCTTCCTCTTCTCCCTACTCCTCCTCCCTTCTCCCTCCTCCTCCTCCTCCTCTCCCTCCTCCTCCTCCTCCTCCTGCTTTTATTCTTCATGCTCAGCTCTGAGATGTCACAAGCTTCCTAGAAGTCCTTCTGGACCTTTCATCTACCCTGGGCCGGCATTCCTACCCTCTGTTACTGCACTACCTCCCACAGTCTGGAGCTGGATCCTACTAACGCATGTATGGTGACACAGACTTTCTGGGTTCTTTGTTTACACTAGTCCCTCTGTTTGGCTTTCCTTCTCCTGATCTTCACCAAGATGCCTACCAGTCTCCACATATGGTTAAGAACCTTGAGTACACGGTTTATGTTGTGCTGAATTGTCCCATATCACCCTCCAAAGTAGTTTCCTAGGAGGTACACCTAGCTATGCTTTTAGCCAGGTACTGTCTTCAATCCACAATTAATCAGATGCAGTGTTAACAGAGGCTAAGAGCACAGATCTCAGAACCACATTGCCTGGGGTTGTGTCTGGGATGGGGCACTTCCTTAGCTTTCAGAGAAGCAGAGCAAGCTCCTCGTGTCTTCATCTCCTTATCTATGAATTGCCGTGAATAAAACCTGAGATTTTTCAAAACTTAAATGTCTATCACTAAGTGAAAGAAGCCCTTCTGGAAGATTGCATACTATAAGATTTCAGCCGTATCTCATTCTGAAAAAAGAGCAACTATGGAGAGAGCCAAAACATCATCACTTTCTAGAGATGAGGACGGGGCAGTAAAGATGTTCTGCCTGGTATTGTAGAGATATACATGTCATTATACATGCTTTCAAGATTATACAATGTGCCAAGAGTGCATCCTAGAATAAATTGCAGACTCTGGGTAATTATGACATTTCAATATGTGTAATTCACCACTCTGGCAACAGAAGTTGATAAAGGAAGATACTAGACCAAGGATATATAAAATATAGCTGTACTTTCCTGCCAAATGTGCTGTGAAACTCAAACTACTTTAAAAAAAAAAAAGAATTGTAATAAATTAAATACCCACTGTGATGATTTTAAAATTTGTATATAAGTTCTTTGATACCCTTTCCTTCAAAAAATTATAGACTAACTCTCCTCCCCTGGATCAGGAGATAAGCTTTCTGACCTCCTTCTGAGCTCCTTCTGGTCAAAAGAATATCACAGAGGTGACACTGCACATTCCTGCTTCCCCTTTATTTTGAATCACTCACTTACCAGTGGCTATGTTTGAGAGAATAAGCAACACCATGCAGAGGCCCCTGTGACATGAAAATGAGCCATTTAGGAGATAAATAATGCAGAGTAAATGAGCTATTTGTATGGAGTTCTAAGGTGGGTGAACAATAATAAAGTTATAGCTTTTGATGTTGTTTTGAAATATTTTAAAAATACAGAAAAGCTGAGATTATAGTATAGCAAATACCTATAACCTTGACACTTATCTCTATCAATAATACATTACCATAGATACCTCATATTGTAAAGTTTACAGTATTTATTTAGTGGGTGTTTGCATGTATCCCTGGGCATGTACACGTGTGAGTGTGGGCATATGCCAGCTTGCAGGAGTCAGTTCTCTCCTTCTACCATGTTGGTCCCCAGGGGCAAACTCGGGTTTTTAGGCTTGGCAGCAAGCACATTTACCTTTACCTGATGCATCTCAACAACTCTCTATTTTTTAGAGTTTTTAGAAACAAAGTGTTACAGATAGAGTTAAAGCCCTATGTACCCTTCCCACATCCCATCTCTACTGTGTCTCCATAGCAGTGGATACAATCCTAGATTTTGACCTACATTTTAAAATTTTTAGTTTATGTTCCACATTTTCATTTAAGTGGTACGATCCGGTCTATATCCTTTTCGAGTTGCATTTTTCTATCACTGGTATGTATTTGATATCCATCGATGTTGGAATAGGTAATTTGAGCTAGCTCATATTCACTATGTCAGATTTGCATTATATACATATGTATTAATTTTTTCATCCCACTCTTTGGAGGCATTCATATTGAGTTCAAGGTCAGAGACACAAGACAACTCAGAGATCGGTGCACAGAGGAAAGTATATAGCGGAAGAACAGGCATGAATATGCTAAAGTCCCATCGAAGATACAGGGAGCCAGGATTTCAAAAGGGATTAGAGTAGCTTGAGAGGCCAGTTAGTGTAGGCTGCTCTGTTCTTCCTGTTTGCTTTCTTCAGACTCCTTTGTGTAAAGACATCTATTACATGACATTCTTCTAGGAATGTCTGCTATTGCCTCACTGTCCAGTAAGACAGCCTATGACTAAGTTTTTACCAATCTCAGTACACTTATTGATACACCATGATTAGCTCAGTGAAGAACATGTGACCAAAGCTCAGCCAATCAGAATCAAGTCCTTCTCCCACATGGAAAATAATGTAAGTTACAAGTCTGCAGAAAAACATCCCTCCTGTCCTGTAGTTCCAACTGAGAGTGGAGGCAGCCCAGGGGGAGCAGCAGTAAACGAGCAGAAATGAAAGAAGCAAAAGAAAGGTGGAGAGAGAAGCATCATTTGGTCACCTATGTCTCTCACTGAAACCACCATTTTCAATGTGTTTCCATCTTAAGCCAGTTTGCCTTGTTTTTCTCTAACTAGCAAAGGTCTAACTCTAAGCTCATCCTCCTTCATAGTCGGCTACAGCTGTACCCTAGAGATCCCAAGTGAGTGTGTGATTGGAAAATGCCTCTAGCCTTAAGCTTAATGAAGGGACCGAGGTTTGCTCTGCTCAAACCTCTAATGTGCCACTTTCTTGCTTGAGGATATCATACCCTAACCTGTCATCCATGCTTCCAATAAATAGTTAGCATGACTCTTTATGTCAGGGAGATGGTATATTACAAAAAGAATATCGAGGCATGGTGGGAATAGGTGTTTTCTAGCTATTTACTATGAAGTAGTATAATATTAATTATCAATAGATGGCCATCAATAAATAGTATACGTTCTAGTTCCCAGAGGAAAGGCTGAAGAGTGTATAGGGGAATTAAATGAATAATTTTAAAAATATTTGATTAGGCCAAAAGGAAATACAAAAGAATAAACAGAAGAAGACAGAGAGAAAGACTTGGGAAAGATGAATGACAAGGTAATAGACTTACTCACAGCCTTCTCAATAATTACACAAAAACCAAATAGGTGGGGCATTGACAAGGCAGTGATTCTTTCAAAGCAGGTACAAATGAAACTGTCTTTGGTTTGTAATACCTGTGCTTTACTCACAGAATAGTGTTAAGAGCACAACAGTTGGGGGAAAAAAAACTATTGTGTAAGTTTTGTACTTAAGGAAGTAAATGTGACTGCAGTCATATTGGAGATGATTCAACAGGGTGTGCTATCAGGGAGAAGGTCAGGCGTTTCAAAAAGACTAAAGGATCCTCTCTCCCAGAGGACACCACAAGTTTACTTTAAGTTCAAGATGAAGGAAGCAAAAGCTTCCAGAGGTAAAGAAAAAAAATTGAGCAAATTTACAATTAGAGTTGGAAATGTTAAGCTCCCCCTCAGTAACTGACCAAGCACGTATGAAAGCAGACAGCAACGGATAGAACAAATAACTATATAGAATGCTCAAACACTGTTAACCACCTTGAGCGATACAATATTTATAGACCAGATGAAGCACTGCAGAAAAACATTCTTTTCAGGTGTGTGTGGTGGAGATGTTACACCAAGATAACACCATTCGCTGTTCAAAATAAGTTCTCAATACGTTTCACAAGATTGAAACCATTCATAACATATTCCTGGCTACAGTGAAATCAAATTAGAACTCAACAGCCAATGATAGCTAGAAGACCCCAAAGTATTTTAGAACTAAGCAATGCATTTTTAAATAACACATGGAATAAGGAAGACATGATAGAGGAAATTAGGAAACATTCCAAAATAAAGATTGTGAAAAATATAACTAAAGCAGCAGAGAATAGAATTCATGAATTTAAATGTTTACATTAGCATTAAAAAGCTTAAAAATGAACAATCTATTTCTACCTTAAGAAGCCATAATGAGGGCCTGGGGAGATGGATCAGTGTTAATCCTAAGATTCGCAAGAGAAAAACCAGTTCCCTAATTTTGAGCCAAATTTGAAGAAAGCATTAATTAAATACTTACCAGAAAAATGGACTCTGGTCAGGTGCTCCCCCCAAAATTCCAGTGAGTTGTTGTAGGGGATTTTTAAGGACAGAACTATAAAGCTACCATATTTCCCATGTGACATTGTTATTTTCCAAGAACTACAACTCCCAGCATTCCAGGAAGTTACCTGGTTTGGGGGAGGTGGGGCTTACTGATTAACTTTGGTTCTTATCAGTTTCTTGAAGCATGAAGGAACATGAAGCATGAAAACCTGAATTTTATGCCCAGAGCCCATGTAAAACTTAGGAGTGGTGGAGTGATTGTAATCCTTGTTTAGGGGAGTCAGGGATAGGTGACTCGACAGAAATCATTGGCCAGCCAAAATAGCTTAGTTGGCAAGCTTCAAGCCAATGAGAAATCCAGTCTCAAAAAAATGAGGTGAGCAGCTTCTGATGATTGACACTGGAGTTTGATCTCTGGCCTCTATAAGCACACACTTCCTTGCATGTGTGCACCATATACTTCCGAATATCATAAGCTTGTAATCCCTAACAGGAAGATCACAAGTTTCAGACCAGTGTGAGCTACACAGCAAAACTGTCTCAAAACACAGAGCAAAATAGAAACAACAAAACCTTTTAAGAATCAGCAACTGGAAGGTAAACAAATAGCTTTTAAAATACTCTGCCTAGATTCTGAGTCCTCGGAAAACAGACAAGATCAGGAGTTCAAGTCCAGTCTTGGCTTTAAAAAAAAGAACACAAAGCTAGCCTGGGCTGCCCAAAATCCTATCTCAAAGTCAAACAACAAACAAGTTATGAAAGGAAGCCAAAATGAGATGAGCAAAATTCAAAGATATGCACATGTGGAGATCAGAGTACAACTTAAGGCAGTGAGTTCTCTACCTGTAGGGTCAGAAGTCAGGACTTTGGGCTTGGTGACAAATGTCTTTATCTCCTGAGCCATCCTCCACCCTCTTAAGGTTGTCTTCTAGACAGATGACAAGCATACAGCCATGCAAGCATCATTGCCAACTACAACACAGAATAATTACTCTCAGAATTCCTGCAGAGTTTTCGTGTAGCTTGGGAAAGGAAATAACATCTTTGTTAATGTGGCCCTGATCTGATTCTTTCAGGATTCATTCATGTTTTGTTTTGTTTTCTTTTCTTTTTAAAGTAGGATTCTGTTATATGTCGTGCTAGTGTTTTTCTTGTTTGTTAGTGTTTTTCTTTTTGTCGACTTGACACAAACTAGAGTCACCTGACAAGAAAGAGTATCTTCTGAGGAATTGCTTTTCTCAGGTTTGGCCTGTGATGGCAGATGAGGAATATTTTCTTAATTAATGATTGATATGGGTAGGCCCAGCCCATTGTAGGTGGTTCCACCCTTGTGCAGGTAGTTCTGGGTTGTATAAGAAAGCAATCTAATCAAATGATGGCAAGCAAAATAATAAAGTAGTATTCCTCCATAGCCTCTGCTTCTGCCCCTGCCTGTGAGTTCCTACCTTTGGCTTCCCCCAACCCCACGAAGGACTAGAGTCTGTAAGTGGAATTAACCCTTTCCTCCTCCTAATTGAACTAGGTCAGGGTTTTAACACTTTAGTAGAGAAGCAAACTAGGGCAATGGTTGTCCAACGATTTGCAAATCCAGTCACTAGCTGGTAAACACGAGTCTTAAGGTTTAAATCCTTATGAATAATATGCTATGAACATTTTCATTTCAGCACCTCAGTTGTTTTTATTGCCTTGTCTTGTCTAAAATGTCTTTAAAACCTTGAACAAAGTAACACTATTATTTTTCAATGTGATGGTCTGTCAAAAATGTTGTCTTATATGGATATATATTTTATGTTAATGAAAATAACTTATATGTTTAAGTTATACATAGTTACAGAAGGCTATTTTTACACAAATATACCCTGAACATTCCCCCACCTTACCCTGAAAAAACAGGCTATATTAGTCAGGGTTCTCTAAAGGAATAGAGCCGATAGAATTAGGGTGAGTCTCCCACCTCAAATGATCCAGTCAAGAAATTCCTCACAAGCTTGCCCAGCTGTTTGGGTTTTAGTTGATTCCAGATGTAGTAAAGTTGACAACCAAGGTTGGCATCACATAGGCATTCTTGTGGACCTGTTCTGATTTTGTTTTTGCTTAAATAACCAGGAGTGGTATTGTTAGATTGCATAGTAAGTCTGTGTTAAGCTTTATAAGAAGTGGGCACTCTTCCAAAATGGGGGTGTCAATTTGCATTCCCATCAGTAATATCTCCCAGTCCCAGCTGAGCATAGTCCTTGCTAGTATTTGAGATTGTCAGCTTATAAAATTGTCATGCTAGTATGTAATTGCATCTTATGATTTTTTGTATTTCCTAATGAATAGTGATGTTGAGTTTTTCAAATTGCTATATTTATCAAAACAAAGGGCTTACTTTATGAAAATCTTAATAAAATTGATAAAATACTAGAAAGACCATTAAATAAGAAAGAGAATATAAATCACCAATATCAAGGATGAAAGATAATATAGCATTATATTAAAATGAAAATGGGAAAAGACACAACTCTGTGCCAATAATATTTGATGTCCTGTATTAACTGGACAAATTATTCAATGTAGCTTATACAAACTGACATGGGGAAAATAGAAGATGAGACTATAATCTAGGTATGGTAACTCAAGTTTGTGATCCCAGCATTTGGAAAGTAGAGGCAAGAGGATCAGGAGTTCAAGGGTCATTCTTGGCTACATAGTGAGTTTGGGTCCAACCTGTGCTGCCTGAGATATACCTTCCCAAAGAAAACAATTGCAAGTTCTAGAAAAGCAAGTCAAATTGGGTAGAAAAAAATCATAAAGGTAGATTGCTGGGATGCAGAGAGTATGTACTGGCAGTCAACGGTCTTCCAACAGGAGGTTAGCCATTTTTGTATCCACAAGCAGGTAAATGCAGGTGTCTGTTTCCCAACACCTTACCAGCAAATTAGGGATGGGACACGTTTGGTTTTCCCAGGAGGATATGAAGAAAGTGCCAACTCAGTGTAGCTCTTCCTCAGAATGAGGCCGAGACTCTCCCGTTCCGGTGTGGTTGGCAGCCCTCTCACACCCACTTCTGCCGGACTTTAGATTCTTTCCTCCTCAAAGTCAGTCATCCTCATACACCAGAGAAGTAAACATATTTTAATATGAATCAATGAATAGGATGTTTTCTGGAGTACTGTTTATACTTATCTCCACAGGCACTTTTACCCAGCAAAGTTGTTTCAATGTTTAGATTTTATTAATCCTTCATGAATTCTAGATTTTGTGGCATTTCTGTTTTGTTGTTGTTTTTATTGCTTGTTTTTTGTTTTGAGTTGGATACAAAATTGTAAGCTAGATCACATTTCAAAAAGTTGGATGACTTCCATTTAAAATGTGAACCCTTAGGAGTACTGAGAGACAGGTGTGGCCATTTGAATGAGCCTGATTTAACTGACACATTTTGAATGCTTGGGAAAGCTCTCGACCCCATCTTAAGTAAGAGATAATTAGCTAGCCTCTCCTGGGATCACCCTCTTCTCCTTGTTTCATGGATGCTGGGGACCTGAACTCAGGACTGCAAGGTTGTGTGGCAAGCTATGCTAAATGAGTCATTTCCCATGCCCCAAAGATGTCTTATGGCTCTATCCCTTTTATTTTCCGTTCAAAATAATATTTATAATCAGATAGTTGCCCAGAGTATTTCTTAGCCTTCTGTTGTAATGCTGCCACCACCCCCACCCGAATTGTTCAAGAAGTCCAAATAAGACTGTGCCTTATTTTAAGAAGCACAGACAGACAGATCCACCCACAGCCCTGCTCAGTGAAGATAGTAGGTAGACGGTACGGGGGAAGAAGAGCATGACTTTCCTTAGCACTCAAAATAATTGACATGGAATGAGACATGAAGATGACAGGCTTTCGTCCTTTCGGTATAACTGGGGTAAATTATATATGCCAGTCGGAAAGCCCGGTGCGACATTACCATGTGATCCAAAATTCCATCTTTTTCCATATGGAAGAGGGACAATAATGTGGCAATAGCCAGAAAACCTTCCAGAGAATTCAAGAATAGGGCACATTGTCTGGGGCTCCTGGCTCCCATCCAGGAGGAATTTGACACTAACAGCAGAGGGAGAAATAACTTAAAAGTCATACAAGCCTAGAGTGAAAGTTAACTGACGTAATCTTCCCTCTCTTATAAGTGAAAAGGAGAAAAGATGGCCGCAGTGTGTTTAGATGAAAGCAGTGGGAGCTTAGAGATGGTCTGTGCTGCCCCGAGCACACGCTCCCTGGACCACTCATTGATCCTGCCCATCTCGGTGCAAATGCTCCACACTGAAAGAACCCTCCAACCTGCCTCACCCTCACCCAGGGTTATCCATCGCCATCTCGCTGACCCCCAGACTGTGCTCCCCCCATCACATCCATCACATGCCTTCAACGGGCATCTGTGGGATTGTGAGCTGCATCCCTTCCCTTGTGCAGGGCTAGAAGCTCCACGGCAGAGACTGTCTCATTCCTCACTGTGCATGTTTCTGCCTGCTGAAGCTTAGGGAGCGATTCTGGGATGAATTCGTCAGAGGAGCCTTGTCTCTGCTGAGAGCTCGTGATCGAGGAGGAGACTGAAGCGATGGCCTGGACACAGAAGGAATGGATTGCCTGATTGAAATTGCTTAGTCCTAAGAGACACCATGAGTCTGAGAACAGAACTGATACTCGACTAAGCCCAAAACTCAAAAGCAGGAACACTTATCTTCTTCCCAGTGTGTATCACAGGATCCCCGGGAACAAAAATGGTGAATTCTTGGTTATCTATGTGTGTCCCCACAACCCAGAGCAAAGAGAAAGAAGTGTGGATGATGCACCATGTAAGTAGAATTGTCTTAAAGCAGAATAGCGCTCATAGCCTTGGAAGGGAGCCTGTAAAGTAAAGGTTTACATTAACCTCATTTTGTATTTCTTACAGTTTACAGGAATTTGTTTCCATCTTGTCCGTGCCCATCTGTTTGACGCTAACTTCACAGCCTGCAAAAACGTAGCTGCGTCTTTCCGATTTGCTCTAAAAACAGAACCCTGGGTGATATTAATCGTGGTATAAATTATTTTTAAATACTCATTTTGTTCGTGTATAATGTTGCATGGTCTTTTTTCTTTGGGAGTGGGAGAAGTGCTTTTTAAAGAAGATTATATTCGAATAAATAAGTTAAGCCCATCCCTTCCTTCAGTGGCCCTACAAGTTGTATATGTAGTTTAGACAGCTTGCCCATTCAAAGGCCTAATTCTTATATTTTTGTAGTATAAATACATGATTATATATCCTAAAATTATATATGAAAATATATTTACAAACTATGAGGAATGTCCATATTATAGTGACAGAATATAGCTTTAAAGCCATATTTCATGGACCAAGTACTTCTTTGTTGAGGACAATCCTGTTCATGGGAGGATGTTAGCAGCACATGCCCATTCCTCCCACCCCACCCCTGTCTCTATTCACCACAGCCAGTAGCAGCCACCCAGCCCATTTGTAACCACACAGAAAATGACTCTAGGCATTACCAAATATTCGTGCTGGCCGTGGGTTCAGAGGGAGGTATAGGTAATAGCCATTCTGTTTCCCTCACAACTTCCAGGAAAGGCATTCCACAGCTAAGTAAAGTTTGTCATCTTCTTGGTCATTTATTGTTCCACTTACCAGTGTGGTATCATTATATCCTTTTGAATAAGTAGAGAGAAATATGGGACAGAAAATGTCTTTCTGAAGTTCCCAGAGGCCCCCTCCGCACATAGAGGGGTGTACAATCAGCAGGCTATCTGTCTTACCACTGTGACCTACCAGGGCTCCCAAGTTTCTTAATCACATAATAAGGATATAATACTTGCCTTTTAGGTTAATGATTAATTGGGGAAAAATATAAATCAAAATTTCATTTCTCATACATAACAGAATGAAGCCATTTTTTTGACATGTTGCTTTTTCCTGACAAAATGGCTTTGCCCTTAAAGAAGGGGAGACAGGCATAATGGAGCATGTCTAAAGGGCTGGTCTTTAAATGCTAACCAGCCGGAGCTCAAAGCAATTATCTCCACTTACCAGCCATGAAGTGGATATGACAAAGGGGCACATAACCTCTGTGTTCTGGTTTCTTCAACAATAAAATGAGAGAAACCCTCTTGTATAGGGAATTGTGAGAATTCAATTACAGAATATATGCAAGGCACATTGTACAGAGCACAGTCTGGACTAAGTACCCATAATCATCTGTTGCTGCTGTTAACATTGTTACTGAATAGAGAAAACTTGTGCACAGAAAGGCTACTGAAAAAAAGTTGTCATAAACAGGTTTGCCTCTCATGTCTCTAACCTTGTCTTTAATAGAAACTTCTACTTCAATTGCTTTGTTCAGAGACAACAGTACCATGGACGGGTGTCTTAAAATACTGCCTTTTTATCCAAGGCTCCATGGCAGGAATGCTGCTGCATTCATACCCATATTCAAAGCACCCAGTACTAGGCATGGCTAACTGGGATGGTCTTTCCCATGCTTGATGGGTGGAATGACTGAGAAGCACAGCAGGGCAGTTCTAGACTCTGCAGGGAGGAGCAGAGGCAACCTGAATCAGGCACAGTCACAGAGCTTAGGGAGCACCCCCAAAGTCTGCAAAGATCCAAGCAAGACTCACAAAAAAAAAAAAAAAAAAAAAAAAAAAAAAAAAAAAACAGATCAGAAAACCCTACCCATCCTTTTAGTCCTGCATAATTTTTTCAGAGTTATAGAGCAACTGATATGTTAGGAAAACCAACATTATAAGCATGATACTAAATGGCAGCTGACACAGCTTTAGTTTAGGAGAGAACCAGCAGCAAGTGTGGAAGTAGAGAGAAAATGCCACCACTGATCCAGGATGACTAGTTTCACATCCTGCAAAGCACCTGGAGACTCCCAGCTCAGTCAGAGGAGAAATCACCTCCTCCCTGATAAGGTCTCCTTATGAACCCCAGGCTGGCCTCAAACTCACTATCCTCATGCCTCAGCCTCTCCAAGGATGGGATGGTAGGCATGCGCTTCCTTCCTTGGTTTGAGAACTGTGAGATGCTTGTGGGCAATGAAGGATGGCAGATTGTCACAAGGGATATGGACCGGGTAAAGAACAATCCAGGGAGACTCAGATATCAGATTCCCTGGGTCGCTGAGGACCTAAGCCTCATTTAGGTATAAGACAGTGTAGATGATGTCATACGACTAGGCAATGACCACCATAAGTACTTTTGGTAAAGAATATTTAGTGGGTTGAGGGGTAGATCAGCCAGGAAAGTTCCTGCCTTGCAAGCACAAGGACCTGATTTCTATCCCCAGAACCCACATAAAAAAAGTAAAGTATGGGAGAAGACTTGTCACCCCATCTCTGCAGAAGATGAGAAAGGCAGATTCCACTAGCCTACTTGGCAAGCTCTAGGCAGTGATGTGTGCTTGCTTGTTCACTCCATCTATCTATCTATCTATCTATCTATCTATCTATCTATCTATCTATCTATCTATCTATCTATCTATCTATCCATCTCTATGTGTGTGGTGTGTGTGTCTGTTTCTTTCACACACACAAACACAATGTCCTTGTGTCTGTTTTCTCTCGCACACACATATTCTCTCTCTCTCTCTCTCTCTCTCTCTCTCTCTCTCTCTCTCTCTCCCTCTCTCTCTCTTTCTCTCTTTCTCCCTCCCTCCATCCTTCTCTTTATGTGTGTCTCTTTCTCTCATACACACTCTTTCTGTATGTCTCTGCATGTATGTTTCTGTCTGTCTGTCTGTCTGTCTGTCTCTCTCTCTCTCTCTCTCTCTCTCTCTCTCTCTCTCTCATACACACACACATACACAGAGACAGATAGAGACAGAGACAGAGAGAGCTTTTTTCACAAAATCTCAACTGAAATCTTCAGATTGAGAAAGCTCACACTTTATGTTCCTTTGGATTTAGAAGATAGACAAATCCGCTCCCTGGTTATTCCAAGTGTTTTGTTACTACAAGAAGAAGCAAAGAGACCAACATTATTCAGCATTAGTCAAGGCCTAACTCTTCAGAGAGCATCTCTAAAGGACTTGCTCACTGGCTTGAAGTGCTTCTAGCCTCTAAATACCTATCATCTTGTCTGGCCTTTGGTGCCATTAATAGCAGCAGCATCACATGTGTGACCCGAGAGTGATCCAGATGACAGTACACCCAACTTCTCCTCCTTTAATTTACTCTTAAGGGAGAGGCTGAAGAATCTGGAAAATTCAGAGAAAGAGATGGAGCAAGCATAAGACTGAAGGGGAAAGCCAAAGGAGCTAAAAGAAGATTGAAAAATATGGAGGATGTGGGCATCACTAACGATAAATGTAAAATGAAATTCCAAAGTGTGCATTATTTACTCCTTCAGTGGACAACAGCTGAGGAATTTTTAATAAAAGGTTTGGAACATTTTACACACAGAGATATGCATGGCTTTGTGGCTTTTATCATATGGATTTCAAGGTTTTCTATTTCCCTCTTGGCGTACTCATAAAAACAAGTATAAATTGAACTCTCCTTTAATAATCTTCATGGTTACAGTATTACATAATAGATTCAATTCTTTGTTTTCCACCCCATACTTATTTACTACAGAACACCATCGCCTTTATATTAGTCTTCCCTCTGGAGGGAAAGCAGGTCTAAAATACAAAGCTAGCCCTTTCTGCACACATCCTATAATTAGCTGGGCTTTTCATCTCTTTATGGTGTGGTCCCTCTGCAGAAACAGTAAAGTTTTCTTTTCTCAACAATATTTTTGCCAAATGTTTCTACCAAAAAACAAAATCTGTGAAGTGTTTCATGCACTTCTGGCATAGATGACTTCATCCATAATGATAGTTAAACACCCATCCCCCTTAATTAAACTAGTTAATTCCCCACCAGCTTCTTCATGAGGTGCACTGATTGTCTTTGTGCCCCAGTCAGCCATTTGTGGCCTCAAGAAGAGTCATGTTTTGTTTCTATTCACACTCACTACATATTTTCTACCCAATAAACTCCAAATAAATGCCGTAAATGTTTCAGCAAAGAAAACTCAATCACAGCCAGACTTACATGGAGCACTCTTGCTATGTCTCCAGTTTATTTATCTTACACTTATGTGTGATTCGGGGATTATTCTATGACTCAATACTGAACATGTAACGATCAATTTTTGTAAGCATGAGCAGCCAAGCATTATGCCTTTATTTTTGTTTGGGAATCCCAGTGTTTGAAATTTGCTGCAGAGTATTTTCATATTTTAAAAATATTTTTTCTTTACTTATGATCTTACATAACTTTGTCTGTCCACATAGATTTTGTATGCCTTAGAGGGTCAGATCCATCTCTTAGCTGAGACTTAAAACAAAACAAAAACTGAGAGGAAAGAATTTACCTTAACTTTGTCTATGGCCAAACACCTGAGGACAACCTTACACCTAATTAGTGTACACACACACACACACACACACACACACACACACATGCACACATGCATGCACACACATATCCATTCTCTTTCTTACATCTGTTGGTTACAGATATAAAGCCCAAGACAAAACCAGAACTTGCGTCAAGGGAGATAGCTCGGTGGATAAAGCATTTGCAGCACAATCATGAGGACCTAGTTCAGATCCCCAGAATTCATTTAAAAAACAAAACAAAACAAAACAAAACAGGTTTAGCACTGCATTTGTTTCTCTATTGCTGTGGGAGGGGGCTGAGACTAACAGATCCCTGAGGTTTGTTGGCCGTGTATTAGAGCCATTCCAGATAGAATGAGCATTTCTGTTTCAAAAAAATAGGTGGAGGAGCTGGGAAAACAGCTAAGTATGTGTGGTGGTTTGAATGAGAACAGCCCTCCATAGTCTCATGTGTTTGAATATTTGAGCCCCACTTGGTAGAACTGTTTGGGAAGGATTAGGAGGTATGGTCTTTTTGGAGGAAGTGTATCACTGGGATGGACTTAGGTTTCAAAAGATCCATGTCATTCCCAGTGTGCTTTCTGCCTTCTACTTGTGAATTAAGATGTGAGCTCTAAGCTATTCCTGTTGACATCCTTTGTTCTGCCACCATTGACCCCTACTCTCTGAAACTGTAAGCCCATTAAACACTAAATTGCCTTGCTCATGATGTTTTTCCACAGCAATAGAAAAGTGCCTAATATGGTAGGCAAGAATTCAAGCACAAAGTCATGATGTCAAATCCTCATTAATCACATAAGAAAGCTGGGCATGGCTATGCTTACTCAGAACCTTAGTACTGTAAGGAATGGAGAATGTAGAGAACAGAGCAGGACACCTAATGGCTTCTTCTGACCACCACATTCTCAAGAGCATGTGCATGCACATGCACACTGTGCTGGATAGTCATGTGTCAACTTGACACACGCTAAAGTCATCAGAGAGGAGGGAACTTCAATTGAGAAAAGGTCTCCATAAGGTTGAGTTGTAGGCAAGCCTATAGGGCATTTTCTTAATTTGTTATTGATGTGGAGGGCCCAGCCCATTGTGAGTGGGACCATGCCTAGGCTGGTAGTCCTAGGTTCTGTAAGACAGCAGGCTGAGCAAGCCATGGGGTGTAAGTCAGTCATAAGCAGAGCCCCTCTATGGCCTCTGCATACGTTCCTGCCCCAGGGTTCCTACTCTGCTTGAGTTCCTGACCTGACTTCCTTTGATGGTAAAAAGTAATGTGGAAGTGTAAGGTAAATAAACCTTTTCCTCCCCAGCTTGCTTTGCTCATAGTATTTCATCACATTAGCAATTGTAATCCTAACTAGGACACACACATATGCAACAACTCTAATAACAAGAGTGCTCCATGTAAATCTGCAATTAAAAATTTGAAGCAATTGAGATGTTTCAACATCAATCTCATCTCTAAATGCTCTCACATGGGCAAATATATATCAGTAACAACAACAACAACCACGTGTTATTGGTAACAGGCTAGAAGTCACTGACAGTGAGGCTTCTGTATACTTCCACCAAGTAGCCAGACAGTGTTCTTCAGCTAGCTCATTGGGTTGGGCTGGCTTAATAAATGTGGAGTATAAAGTGGGTATGAACTCCCACCAAGAGTGTGGCACTATTACCAGATATGAGTTCAAATCTTAACTTTACCTCTTATAAATGATGATCCTGGGCAAGTTAGTGGATTTCTCTACACCTTGGTTTGCTCCTTTTTTTTTTTTTTTTTAAGAAGGACCGTCTCATTAGTTACGAGAATGAGGAGCAAGGACCAGTCTTATGCATCGCGTTTGACTTGACCAATAGCAGTTGTATCTCTCACTTCTCCTAATGCTGGGACAAAACACCTCACAGATGCAATTTAAGAAAGGGAGGGTTTGTGTTGATTGACAGTTCAAAGGGGAAACATGCATCATAGCTGGGAAGACACAGCAGCGGGAGTGTGAAGCTACCATTTGTGTGAAGTCCTTGCTTGGGAAGGAGTAAGCAGCAAATGATCGTGTCCATCTTGATTTCCCCTTTTCATGCAGCCCCGATGGCAGCCAACTGAATGGTGCCTCTGCATTTAGAATGGCTCTCTGCGCTGCAATTAACTTGATCTAGATGAACTTCCACAGACAAGCTCAGAGCTGGTTTCTGTGGTGATTCTAGCCCCTGTCAAGGTGACAAGCAAACACCCCAGCAGCCTTACATAGGACCAAACTTGTTACATCTGGTGAAAACCATCAGGTTTAGTGACCACCTGACTTGGGGAATCAGGGCACGTGGAAGGGACATGTCACAGGTGAGGCTTCAAACTTACATTACTAGACATGTCTATTGCTCTCTAGTATTCAACTGACCTCCTCTTCCTAAACACGAAAAATACTACATTTCCTACCCAACTTCAGAGATTGGCACTAAGGTGAAACTCAGGAGATCCTAAGGCAGAAGTACAAGAAGCCATTTGTTCTTAAAAGGAATCACCCAGTGGTTGGGTGTTTGGTGTTGTTTAGTGCTAGCGTGCTTGCCTAGAATACACAAGTCCTGAGCTCAAATCCCACCATCAGGGGATAAAAACATATCACTCCAGGGTCAACCCTACAACTCTATGACACACAGGGTGAAAGTCTCATAGGATTTGAAGCTCTGAGTATACACTTACTTTGGCTCACCCTGGTCTCAACCTCAAGTGAGGCCATGTGACAAGGCCTAGCAGGTGAGCTCTAAATATCAGGAATACAGCAGAGCCAGGACTCTATTCTCTGCTCTAGGTCTCTACTATAGAAATGAAGGCAGCTGGATGGCAGGAATCAGTGCACTGTGGGGCTGGTATCTCTGCAATCTTCCTGGATATATCATATGATTAAGACAGAAAAAATGTGTTGTATGGAGACTCACTGCCTCTGTAAAATCACCTAACCCACTTGTTATTGCTGTTGCTATTGCTGCTATAGCATTATACCCATCAAAATCCATCACTACCTCTCTGTTGACCCAGCAGGGCTGCTGTACAGGTTGAGTGGCATCCTGGTTGATTATGAGTGGGAGCATGCTCCCTGGGAAGCTTTGTGCAGACAGAGATTATCTTCCTCTCCCCAGAGCCTAGTCCACTGTCTGGATATACTATCAGTATTTAATGGATTTTGTGGATTAAGCAAGAGCGTTTGGTCTATAAGTTATAAGAAATTTTCTGCAAAGTAAAAACTATAAGCCAGAAGAAAGCCAAGAAAAATAGCTCCTATTTTCTCCTGTGTCTGAATCTCTCAGTCTTTCAGTGCCTGCATCAGCTGGGTTGTCATGGTTACCTCTCATCATCTTTGGAATATTATTAGATGCTGACCCACATTGTATCAAAACTGTACATAGACCTTGATGTGTGTTTGCCTCCCCCTACCATTCCAACTGTTGTTCTCTTTTCTGGTCTGCCTCCCTCATTCTACTGTATTTAAATTTATAAAAGACTTTACAGCCTGGCTATTCACCAGAATGAGAGCTCATTCTACATTGTACTAACTCAGTGGGACTTCAAAGGAGCTGGACTCAAACTGAGAATAAGTTAGAAAGTTCTTTTCTTACCAATGCACATGAGATTATAATTTTTTTTTAAAGACCAAGATCTTGGTATATAGACTAAACTGACCACAGATCCACAGAGATCCTCCTGTCTATGCCTCATGAGCCCTGGGTTTAAAGCCACTACGTCAGGCTACACTTCTTTTTAACTATGTGAGTATGGGCAGTGTGAAGTGCGTTCTGAAAACTTCTTTCACTTTACTCAGCTTTCATTATCATCCTCATTGGTCCGGCCAGGTATTGATCTCTCCCTGTTAGGTTCTCTGCTATAAGCTCACCAAAACCTCATGAAAGAGGTGGTGTTATCACACCTATTTTGCAGATAAGAGCAGAGAGGTTCGGGATGAGCAGAAGTTATGCAAGGCACTTGGGTTAAATACCAAAGCTGAGGTGCAGCCCAGGCTCAGCTTGACTGTAAATCCTGTGTGCTTCCTTCCATGGCATCAGGAGAGAGGTGTGGGGTAATCTCCAAGGAGGCCCAATTTCTTCCAGTTTCAAAGCAGACACTCAAACAAAGGCAGTGTTACTTACGTTACCAGTGGTCTGAGCAGTTCAGGACTTGGGAGAAAAGAGGAAAGTTGGTAAGCCAGTCTGATGAAATCTGGATTGCATAAAGCTTTACTCTGAAAAAAATACCTACCAAGATAGAAAGGAAGAATGAGCCCAAGTGTATGACACGGTGAGATTGTGACTATAGGTTACAGAGGCCTGCTACTGAGTTAACCATCCTGATTTTGTCATTACAAAACACATTGAAGTATTGGATGATCGTGTCAAATGCTATAGATAGGTGTAATTATCATCTCTTGGTTTCCAAGCAAAGAAAGTTTTAAAGCAACTCTCAATTTCTTTATAGCCTAGAAATTTAGGATAACTGACATACTTTTTAGGATCACATAATACATTATTGGGCAAAATGGCTTAAGAGAGAGAAAATGTTTTTAAGGTCGTTTGTAAATGTGCATGGTAAGACTAAAAGTTAAAGAAAAGGATACGTAATTTTTTCAGGCTAGTTTGAAGCATCATACTTCACTAAAATTAATACATTTTCTTTTAAGAATTATCTTTTGAGTCTTTTTATCCCAGCACTTAGTGCATGTCAAGTTCAAAGGCAGCCTGAGCTACATTAGAAGACCCTGTTTCATAAGGTGACAGGGAGAAAGAAGGAAGGAAGAAGAAGGAAGGGCAGGAGGGAGGGGGCATGGAAGACCCCCCCACACACACACACACATGGAATCTCTTTAATTGTTGAGCTTGAGGACCTTGGTTGGCCATTTCTCCCTTTTATAATGAATTACCTAAGCACACTTTTGTGCCTTTCCTACCAAAGTATATATGTATACATAAAGCATTTGTAATGGTTTTCTGCACTTATGGAATGTTGAGTTTTTAAATTTTTCATTGATTATCAATATTTTCCCAATTTAGAGAAACAGCTTTTATACCCTAACAACCGGGAAGGAATTTGGATGTCACAACTTGTTTCACAAATTCATTTCATGCAGTGAGAAGGCAAGGAACTCATGAGGCAATCTGCTGTTTGATTCTGGCCATCATTAAGTAATAGCCATGAGCTGATCTGGCTACTTTCCATGCAAGGTTTAAAAGCACCTTATCAGTGTTCACATCGGGTTGCAATGCCCGGCTGGTCAGAATGGTGTTAATGCCAGCCCATAAAACAGCCTGTTAAAATGTCAAGTGACTTACTGCTGAATGGAAGGGCAGGAGAAGAAAGAAAGCTGGAAAGGAGATAGGAGAAAGGAGGAGGCAATGGGGGTCAGGGGAGGGATTTGTAAGGATGGGCTGGAAGAGGGTGGTTGTGGTCAGGATGTAAAGTGAGTAACAAAATAAATTGTTGGAAGAAAAGTTACTCTGAGAGAAGGAAAAGAAAGAATAAAATTTTTAAAAGAGAAAAAGCCAATAAGAAAGAGACCAATATGGGTAAAGCCATGGTTAAGGAAAGAAGAAAACAGTGAATAAGTAACAGGAAATATAATTTTCAAATAAATGAAGCCCATTAACAGATAAACAGGTCGCACATATAAAATGGAGTGTTATTTAGCAATAACAAGAATGAAACTATGCCATTACAGGAAAATGGTTAGAGCCAGAGATCGTGTTACATGAGAAAGGCTATACTCAAAAGGTCAAATGCTTCATGTTTTCTCTCATGAGCAGAATCTGCATGTAAACACAAATATACGTAGTGACATGAAAGTATAAGGGGAATTATATGTGCTAGCAGTTGCCTCCTACCAAAGTAAAACAGGAGAGCAGTAGTAATTTATAACAGAAAATGTATCCTAAAGGAAAAGGGTAGCTTCAGCAAGGGCTGACACCCTTGATCCCATACTATCCTATAACAAGCAAAAAGCTCCTTTGCTCCAATTTACTGGTTATTGTCTTATTTTCTATTTTGCTTTGGCCATGGGGGCCTGGCTTCATTCTTCTCCTTTATCCTGGATGACACTCAGCTCTATCAGCTCAGCTGTTTAGAGTTAGTGCCAATGAGGCCAGAGCGAGTGGGCTCATCCATTCATTCAGTCATACACATTGAGCTACCCACACAGCAGAACACAGATAAAAAGAGCCTGTTTGGGCTCTAGCAGGTGTGGAGGGTGGAGGAAAGTAAGTAAAATAACACTGACAAAGCATTAACCTTTCAGGTAGCGGTAAGTTCTATGGAGAGAAACAGAGTACGGGGTGAGAGCTCACAGGGCTACAAGAGGAACCCTGTCAGTGGTGTGAATGGGAATGTTATGTAGGACAAGCTCTCTGATGACACAGGGCTTAAGCAAAGACATGGAGGTGATTGTAAGAGATAGAGAGATGGCTGAGAGATTGTGGACAGATTGAGGGACTGGGAACAGACTCGGGGACAGGCACAGTGTAAGGAGAGGCTCAGAGGAGGAAGAGGAGGAGGAGGAGGAGGAGGAGGGGTAGGAGGAGGAGGAGGAGGAGGAGACTAAAGAGTGTGTCTGTGGCCTAGGAAAGAGATGATGATAATTGGCCATGGTAACAGTAATGAAGGGAACATGTCATAGTTTTGGATGTTATCTTGAAGTCAGAGATGACAGGATTCACTAATGTGGGAGATAAAAACAGAGGAATTGGGCAATTCTAAGACTTTTGGTCTAAATGATTAGAAGGATACAGGTAGGATACAGCATCCAACTTCCTGAAGTGAAACAGAGAATACAGCATGACAGACATGGTTGCATGTTTGTTAGAAGTGGAGATGAGTAAGCGGGGTAGCCTGAGTTGCCCTCTGGGATCTAGGAAGTGAAGAATGTACAGTTGGGTATGTGACTTTAAAGTTCAGATGTGACACTCGGGTTACTGAAACGTGTGTCAGATTTTGGTGTAGAAATTATATCTAAAACCTAAAGTTGTGGTGTTTATGGAAAAATGAAATGTCCCAAGAGGTTAAGGGACTCCCACACTGTGACTTGGAAGAGATGAGGACCTAGGAGAGGAAACCTACAAGCCATAGCTACTTCCATGATTCTGAACAAGACAGTCCTGGACCACCATAGAAACATCTCCGAGAGACTAAAAAAATGTAACTTATCTGGCCTCGTTCCAGCCACACTGACGTAGAGGTCCAAGAATGAGCCCCACAGTGTGCTTTTGAACACACTCTTCCTGTGATGCTGAAGCATGATGAAGTCTGAGATCCATTTGGGCTTATGAGGCAGGAGACAGATTAAAGCGGAAGAGAAGCCAAGGAAGCAGTGTTCCTTAGGGGACTACAGCAGCACTGTTCATGGGATGAGGAGGCTGGAATGAGGCACATGTGCTGCCTATTGGCTGAGCATCCCATGATGTTGACCAATCCAATGGAGGTTCTGCTAAAACCAGTTTGGATTGAAGACAAAGAAGAGCAGTGAGTGAGTGGGTGGGTTTGTTTGTTGGTTGGTTGGTTTTGAGGCAAGATCTTTCTATTTAGTTCTGGATGGCCTGGAACTGTCTATATAGACCAGGTTGGCCTCGAACTCACAGAAATCTACCTGCCTCTTTCTCCTCAGTGCTAGGATTAAAGATGTTCACCACCGTGTCTGGCCCCTAAGGCCAGTTTTTAATGGATTCAAGAAAGAATTTAAGTAGAGCAATCAGAAACTATAAAAACAATAGGTCTTTCTATCATAGGCTTGATTCTTAAGTAAGTCTGATCATCTTCATTCTGTCTTATATTTAAAGGAACCACCAATGCTCATTTCAAATTTCTCTACCTTCATCCACCCCAGGCCAGCTATATTTACAGGCCAACTTGTCCATCTAACTTCTCTGCAGTTGGAACTTGCAGAGTTTGTTCTGCCTTCTTGACAGGAGTGTGGGCAGCCCAGACTGAGTTTAGGACTGCAGTCACAGGTAGATTAGTTCCTTGTCCTTTCCAATAATTCCCAGGACTTAACATAGCTTCCAACAGCACATATGAAAGCTCTGCTGTTACCTTTAAACCTGTAGAGAAACATAGATGAGGAGGAGGAATGGGCAGACTGACAGATGAATATGAGAAAGATAAAGATGGGCAAAGTCTAGAGGTGGTGAGGGGCAATCAAGAGAGAGGAAGAATGAGAAACGATATGAAATGGCCAAACACTAAATAATTATGATGGGTTAGACAGTGAAAAATAAATGCAAGGACACAGTCACTGGACAGGGTAGAAGAACATGATGAATCTAAGGAGATTAATCAGGCCTCCTGGAACTGTCAAGGAAAAAGATTCATTGAGACATAGGCTGTTGTGTTCATTCCCCTGATGATGACTAATAGAAGCTAAGGTCATAGTTCGCATTAATTCTTTTTGAGGAAAGGATTGTCAACAAGAAAACACATAACGTAAAAGACTAGGAAGAAAACTCAAGTTCAGTAGGCATAGATTCAGGGAAGAGTTAAGCTACTCCGGAGCATGGAGAGGAAGGACAGCTGTCTAAATGGATTGTTCTGTGGAGTGAGGAGAGACAAGTACAGGCCGATGACTTTAGAAATGTATCACTTTAAGATCAGTTGTGCTTATGTAACTTGTATTCCTTCTCCCTCTGCTGCAGCTCTGAAGAACACATCTAACAGAAAGTGGAAAATAAGGCAAATGAAAAGAACCAAAAGCAAAGAGGAAATAAAGCAAGAAAATAAAGCCAGGGGCAGAATCAATATACACCTCCCATATATTCCCCTGATAGGGAAAAAAAAAAAAAAGTTCAAATAGACAGTCTGTAGTCACTGGAGAGGATCTGTTAATTGGCCTCCCATCTTCTGATCCAGTAAACACAGAAAAACAAAAATGACCACTGCTAAAAGCCTAGCTTCTAGAAACTAACCCAGAACCTTTGGGTTTTTGGATATTAACAATAAAGTCTAAAAAAGACTCAGTTCAGCAGAGACACATGATATGGGCAAGGACTTTGCCAATATTCTGTCAGCAAATGTAATGTCTGTCTTCTTATAGTCAGAATCTTCTATTCTTGCTAACTTGCAAATGCTCTCCATTTCTCATGCAACAATCCTCACTTGATCCTGATAACTTTTTATTTCACAGGAAACTCTTGAGAACAGTTTGCAGGTGTAGCAGAAAATGATCCTGCCACCATGGAGACAATTTGACACATAGTAGTTACTTTGTTTCTACCAGTTACTGCAGCAACACCTTTCTGTGGAGTTTCCATAGAGGTTTTATGTAAAGCATTGAATTTTTTTTTTAACATCTCTGTTACTTAATCATCCTGGAGATGATCTAGAAACCAGTCTATCTAAAGGATTCTACTGAATTTAGATTTTAGTGCAACTGGGGAGACTGGGCGAGACCCTTCTGATGGGGTCCTGAAATCAAGGACACTCACTGGCTCAGCTCTGAATGCCCAAGCCATTGCACACTGCTCTGTTGGCATGACATTTCTGCAGGCCACCGGTGCTCTGACTGTTTTGGCCACGGAACGCATCACTCACTGTTCAACTGTTACAGATGTGTTTAAAATGGCACACCTGTTCACCACCTAAATGGTGACCAGGGCCCTGAATTAACTTGGGCCTTATGTCAGAGGCAACAAAAGGCACACTAATATTTTCTTCATTTTCAAATTGACAAGTTAAATTGTCCACCCTTGCCTAGATTCTCTTCAGGCAAATGATGAAGTACCAGTTAAAGGTAGTGTGTAAAATCAAAACAAAAATGTAACTAGCACCTGCCTAATCAATGGTAAAACTGAAGTCATTTTCATTTCCTTCCACCAAGTGGGCAGAGTTGTAGGGCTTGCTCTAACTCTCCTCTCCTCCCTCTCCCTCCTTGTGCTCCCCTCCCTCCCCCCCCCCGGCCTTTCTCTCTCTGTGTCTCCCACCCTCCCTTGCTCTCTCCCTTTTGGTTCCTTCTTGCTCTTTTTAGGGCCTGCACAGACCCACGGGTAGCCACTGATCACTTTCACTTCTGCTGAGGAAATTACAGCATGCTTCTCTAAACGGTAGAGCGAAAGAGAAAACAGTTGTGATACCAACTGGCCAGACCTTGGAGGGCTAGCAGTATTCTCAGGACCAGCTAGAACCTAAAATGTCTAGGAGTCTGAGGAGCACTAGGGTGTCAGTGGGGGATGGAACAGAAGACTAAGACAAGAAAAAAGGAGGTGGGTGGACGGCTATGTGTTATCTACTCTACTGATCCCTCTTGAGCGTGATGCAGGAGCTGATTCCAACCCCCTTGTGATGGTTTCTATTCGGGTCTGACTCGGAGACTATCTGCTGAGCAGAACCAAGAAATTCACCCCTAAAGAGGAGTCACTGTATTAGTCAGGGTCTCTGAACAAAGTTAGACCCAAGACACGGAATCCTCTGGTCTGAAATGGTCTCTTGCTTGAAATTCTCTGCCTTGTACTCAAAGGAAAGAAGGCGCCGGTTGGAGCTTTGCTCATCAAACGTGGTGCGAATCTAGCTTCTTCTAGAAAAAGCAGCCTGCGTCACATCGAAGCCAGATTTGGTTCTTTGCTCTGAGAGCGGTTAGGCCAGTGGAGGGGCTGGCTTCCGTGACAACTGGTGCAGAGACAGGTGCAGTGTGGGTCCCACAGATATGAACTCTGATAAATGGTGCATGAGCGCCTACTCTGTGCAAGAATGGAGAAGAGAGCCGCGCAGCTCCCACCCTCCACGCAGCTCCCACCCTCCTGGGGTCCCCATCGCAGCCTGATCATCTGCTGTCTTCTCAGCCAGGAAGATGTTTCAGATCCCGCTTCGTTAGAGTGTCTGGGAGGAAGGTAAGTGGTACTTTGATTCCCATTCTATGGCTGGGTAATGTGGGTTCCAACGAAATTAGATGAGGGTCACACAGAGGTCAGAGCATCTGAAAAAAAAATTATCACAAGATTTTTGATGTGCACTGAACAGTTTTAAACTGAGAAGTGAAGAAGCCTTTTTTTTTGTGGGCTTATCTAAAAAGAAATGTGCTGCTCTGAATATCTCAGTTTCATTTATTCAGCAAGTATGTAGTGAGTGCTACCATAGGCAATGAAAACAGCAAATGAAATAAGGACTGATGACATGTGTGTGTGTGTGTGTATGTGTGTGTGTGTGTGTGTGTCTGTTTGTGTGTGGGTGATCATATATATCTGTGTGTGTCTCTGTGTGTGCGTGTCTATGTGTATGTTTCTGTGTGTGTCTCTGTGTGTGCGTGTCTATGTTTATGTTTCTGTGTGTGTCTCTGTGTGTATGTGTCTGTGTGTATGTCTGTTTGTGTGTGTCTGTGTCTGACTGTTTGTGTGTGTCTGTGTGTGTGTGTCTGTGTGTGTGTGTCTGTGTGTGTGTGTCTGTGTGTGTGTGTCTGTGTATGACTATTGGTATATGTCTCTGTGTATACCTCTCTGTGTGTGTCTGGGTGTATCTGTTTATGTGTGTCTGTGTGTGTCTGTCTGTGTGTGCCTATTGGTCTGTGTCTCTGTGTGTATATGTCTGTGTGTGTCTGTGTGTGTGTGTGTGTGTGTGTGTGTGTGTGTGTAATGTGACATGTTAGGTAGAAAGTACCTTGAACAAAACTAAAACATAGCAGAGGACTATAAGGAATGGGGTGCCTTGTGTAGGGAGGCAACTACTGAGGTAACTATTGAGCAGACTCTGAATAAAGGAGCAGAGCAGGTGGTTGTCGAGGGACCCTCAAAGAACATCAAGTGCCAGGCTGTGAGATGGGCAAGGCCAAAGAAAGTGTGAGGAACAGAAAACAAACACTAAGGCAGAGAAGCAGGGCAGAGAAGAGATACAGGGACCAAGAGCTAACTGGGAGAGGGACAACCCTGGCTGTGGCAACGGGAGATGTGGGGTATCACTGATGAGTTTATGTCCAGGGCCACTTAGGGTCTCATGGGATCTCTCTGGCTGGAGGCAAGATTTAGTGTATGCATATGAGCCCACAAACAGAAGAGCTATCTAGCTGAGGTTGGCATCTGAAGGAGAGATGTACAGGGGCTGTTTTGTTTTGTTTCAACTTGTTCTAAAGTTTGTTTCTGTTAGCCCTTTTTCCCTTCATGGCATTGGAAAATGGTGAAAACAATTACTAGTCATACATGGTGAAATGTAATCATAAAGTAGTAGACTGCTTTTTTGTTTCATGTCAGTTCAAACCGCCTTCCTGATATCTGAGATGGATCTTCTTAGTTATGAGCTATTTAAGAAGGGGCTAAAAAACAGCACACCATCAAATATATGCATGCCCTAAAAGCTGTTCCTATAGTAGAATTAACTCATAAAACTTACAGTTGACTGGATTTTATTGATCCCCCTTTCTAGAACTTTCAGTAATTCATTCCTCTTCCTTAGCCCATTATAAATAAGATTTTTCCCTCTCCAATGGCCCAAGTATTAAATACATTATTAAAAATCATAATTATATGAGATTCTATAAAGTATGCTTGGGCTGGTTTTGGTAAATCCCTTGGATACATAAATTTTTTTAAAAAAATATTTTTCATGATTCTATGAATCTCATGGCATCTTCAAGCATCTCCATCAAATGGCAGAGGTCCGGTGATAGAGAGAGTGAAGACAGATAGCCAAGAGACTGAACAGGGATGAAGGGAAGCAAACAGAGTTCCCAATCAGAAGAACATTTAGCTGATCTTTAGGTTCATGATTGGATATTTGTTATCCCAGGACATTTGTTATAGGCAAAGGCCCTTGTCTTCCTCAGGGATGGCTTTATATAGCCTACACAAGATAAGATAACATTTCTATTTCCTGCTGGTTCACCAGCTACTGTCTAAGAGATGGGCCCACGAGGATTTCCCATCTTCCATGTGTCTGCTATGTCAGCAGTGATGGTTCCCCTCTGCCTCCCTCCAAAAGGGAGGCATGTGTTGAATGAGACTATGAACTTGAGGCCAAATGACTTGAGGCTTATTAATAATGGTGTGAGTCATTTGTGCTGCCTTTGACATATATTATTAACAGATTCCAGGAAGTTCCCTTGTCTCCCCTCAGTGGCCTTTCACAATTAGCCCTTCTACTAAAGCATAGTGAACCCCATTAAGGCCTCCTCCTCTGACAGAAACTGAATCCAGCTACTGTCAGTCGCTCGTCATCTTTAGTAAATTTATGTATCACACGTCTGCCATTCTAGCTCACATGAGAGAAAGGAAAGACTAAATATGCATAAGAGGCCGTAGTCAAGTGACGGCAGACGGAGAGGATCCCCAGATCAGGTGCCTCCATACATGAACACTAGTTTGTGGTGTTTCTTGACTCTAAGAAAAATGAAATCCTTGCAAGGCAGACCCTTGGGATTGTTATAGCCAGTAGCCCACAGAAGTGAAATTACTTAAAGAAAAGCACTGAGCCCATAGAGCATCATATGCTTTTAATAACCTCTGGCCAGAGTTATTTAAATGATCTCTCCCAAAACACCTCACACTTCACCAGTTATGTGTGTCCCGGCTTCACCCCAGCCTTTAATGAATTCTTTTCCCTTAAGTATTTCTGGAAATGCCCAGGGGTGCTAAACATGTGGCTAGAAATAATTCCAACGAGTGTCCTCAGCAAAGCAGGGATCCATGGGTCCAGGCTCACGTGCTTCCACTAAGACAGCACTCAGGGCTGGAAGTCTGTCCCCATTTCTTTTGCCACCACAGTCACTGATACCAGGAAGTCCTGCAGGAGCCGAGCTGATGAATTCAGAATGCCTGCTGGATGTCTGCAGTAGAGCCTCTCATCTTCTCCCTGCTAAGCAGAGTGAGAAAGAGCACATGGCACGGCACTTGGGAGGCAGGCATGCTCAATCTCAGGTGCCCTGGTGGCTCGCAGCGGACCTCCCTCAAGTGTTCCCATCTTTACCCATGAGTCCATGGGTAAAGGTGGCCAGACTCCAGTGTTCTCCTCCACTCTGTTTTTGCTGCTACCATTCCCACCTCAGGGACAGCTAATCTATTACGCAAAGCTAAGTATCAATCCTGGAAGCCACTCTAAGCACCCCACTGAAAAGCTGTGTGAACTCCAGTGCCACTATGGCATAGAACCTCTCATCATTCCAAATCATTCACACCCTTTCTGCAGAGTCAACCCTTTCTCAAGAGCTCCCAGGATAGCTGGGTCCAGACAAGCTCTAGTCTCAGCCAGGAGACGGTGACCCTGCTGTTGGCGGATATCAGCCTTTCTTACTGGAATTGCACTGCCAATTTGTATCTGCTCCATGGTGTGCTCCTTTCCATTTGTCATCAGTCCTCCATTTGGGAGCACCTGATTTACAATGTGTCAGTGAAGAGCATTTCAGTCTTTCAGTCTTAGGAGACTCCTAAGCCCTATTGGACCTGTTTCTCTTCCTCTCTCTGTCTCTCTGTCTCTCTGTCTCTCTGTCTCTCTGTCTCTCTCTCTGTCTCTCTCTCTCTCTCTCTCTCTCTCTCTCTCTCTCTCTCTTTCTCTCTCTCACACACACACACACACATACACACACAAATAAGTAATAATATATAGATAAATAAATATTTAAATTATGTCAAAAGTGGGGGCATCTTGTTAGTAGTTGGATATAAAGGCTCAAACCCAACCAGAGCAAGCCCTTACTGAAGATGCAGACCCCAACATTTAGTATACCAACATCTTTCCCTAAAAGCATGTGTCTAAATCTGTGCTGGCTGCTATTACACCATGGACCAGGCCCTTGAACAACATATTTCTCCAATACTGTCCTCTGATCCCATTCTGAGTTTGGGCTACAACCTATGACTATGGAGAAGGCTACAGATACTTAGTCTATAGCCACATGCATCATGAAAAATTTCTTCTTAGAGAGGTAATATATTCTTGAGAAAAAAAAAAGATTGCTTGAGTTTGGGATTTCAAAATTAGTCTGAGTGACAAAGTGAGACCTTCTCAGAGAAGGGGAGAGGAAGAGGAACAAAGGGAGGGGAAAGATGGAAGGAGGAAGAGAGGAAGAAGGAGAGAGCTAAAGTTACATTGGGAAAATGTAAAGAAAAGACAAATGTAGAGGAAAAAAACCAGTCCACCATCATCCTCCCTCCTACAGTTAAAATTTTGTGGGTTTTGTAAGTTTATTTACTATAAGTTAACACAGAATAGGAAACAGAACATAATATAAAAGTGTAAAAATCACAGATATACCTAAAAGAAAGTTGGCTCCATTGTGTGTGTGTATATACATACCTATGTACATACATACATACATACAAATACACACACATAATTTTTCTGTGAGGATAAGATAGACTTAACTGCCCTTTAGTGAGATAATAGTGAGTCACCAATGTTTATTATTATTATTATTATTATTATTATTATTATTATTATCATTCCTCTTCTTCCCTTAAGACATACTTCTCAGTAGAATGTCCTCCTTAGAGAATGTCAGTATGTGATTGACAGATACGATACATGTGCAGTCTACGACATCCACAATAGATCATGTACTCTGATTCAATACTCAAGAAGCTCCAGAATCATGGATGCTCCATTACAAAGAAGTTGCCTATGGTTCTATTTCACCTCTGTTTGCAATAGGAAGAGTGGAGAGAGGCACAACCCTTGATAGTCTTCTGCCTCACAAATGTTTCCATAACACTGGCAAAATGCTTAACTTTTCATGCCTCAATTTACTAGTCTGGAAAATGAGGATAATCTTGCCTATTTAATAAACTGTAAACTTCTACCCAAGGATGAGGCGTTAGCCCAAGCATCCAACGAGGATCCATTACTAAGGCAAATTAATTGGTGCTATGTTGTCAGAACTGCTGTCTACTCCTAGAACTATCCTCACTATGCGCGACTACACCTTGGAACCATTGACATCACTTCTCTTTTCCTTAGTTTTCTCATCTATGACGGAGATAACAGGTGCTTCCCTCCTCGGTGCGCATTAAATAGGACAGTGTGAGTAATGTGTGTGCTGGATGCGATTATTACCTTTCCTTATGGTTAGGAAGTGGCTTGGGTACAACATCACGTGGTTGAGAGTCACTGCCTTTCCACTGCATGTTCCCTAAGAGCTGTGGTAGGAGACTGTCTATAGCATGTAGGTCTGAGAGCAATCAAAGACACAAAAGTCACCTTAGCCAAAAAGCCAAATCAAAGTAGTCAGTGTTTGGCAAAATGTGTGTCCCAAAGTCACAAGTCCTGCAGGAGTGTTTTCCAAGCATCTTTGGTGGTCATGGGAGTAGGATAGTCAGGATGGTTGAGGGAATTGAGGGTTTCAATGCTCACACCCATACACACATACACACACACACACACACACACACACACACTCCTACACACACACATATAACATATCCCTACATATACACACTCCTCTACACACACACATAACACACCTCTACATACACACACACACACACACAAACACACACACACATAACACACCCCTATACCACCCCTGTACACACACACAACACATACACACACACATATAACATACTCCTACATATACACACTCCTCTACACACACACACAACACACTCCTACACACACAAACACACACACAACACATACACACACTCCTACACACACATATAATATACCCCTACATATACACGCTCCTCTACACACACACACATAACACACCCCTACACACACAAACACACAACACACACCTATATACATACACACACACACCAACATTGCTTTTATTTTACAGCAAACATTCTTAGCTGATGAACAAAGCCATTCCTTCTTGGACCCTCAACCAGACCTCATTTCCTGGGTTTCATTAAATGTTACCATGTGCTCACATTGTGGGCCATATGGTTTCTGTCTATAAGGCCTAGCTCCGCCATTCCAGTGTGAAAGCAGCCACCTGAGATGCATAAACGTATGAGTGTGCTATGTCCCAATAAAACTTGAAAAATCCTGGCTGTGGTTTGCCAACTTCTGTGTGAGAGCACAGTAAGCCAAGGGTTGCACAGTGAAGCTGGAAAGACAGACAGGAGCCAATCAGGAGGCATCATGGGATCAGAGCACCACTTCAATTTTACCCCCAGTGCCTGTAGAAGTCTGGGGAGCGTTTTAGAAAGGGGTGTGACGCAGTGTCAAAAACCCAGCTCTGGAGATCCAACCTACAGCTTTCACTCACCACATGGCCACTTTTTGTCCCTTCCTGGGTGGAGTCCCCTGTCTGCAGGGGCTTCACGGCGACATTTGTCACTTGGGTGAACTTGCCATGGCTAAGGCTTTCGTCCATAGCTTAGCAGACTAGGAACACCAATCTGTGCATCCTTGTTCTCTGCCAGACTTATATTCCAAATTCAAGTGACTCCACCCTAGGTTAAAAGCCCAACTTACTAATTGTCTCTTTAATTTATTTTATAATTAGTGTGGGGGGCTTTATTATGACACTTCATAAATAGAAAGATATAGATGTATATCATTGTACTTTGCTCAAATGGTTTTTACGAAAAACACGGATGCCAAATGGGAGTATTCTATTTTTCTCATCTATAACATAAAATCCTTAGAAAAACACTAAAAGCAACTATAGTGGTTAATGTTTATTTTTCTTTCTAGTACCAAGCACAGTACAAATCTATCTATGCAGTTACTTTGTTTAAACCTTTAATTAAGACTATTAAGTCAAAACTATAGCTAAGTCCTGTTCATAATTAAAGAAAGAGACCATATAACTTCAGAACACAAAGCTACTACTGAGTGGTTGAAATAAGAGCTGGACTCATATAGTATAAATCAGAGTCTAGCACTGAACCAGTATAACACAGCATCTGATAAAAAAGAAGTTCAAGCATCGGGGATGTAGGGAGAAAGCAGGTGAATCCCTTTCTAATGTCTTGAGGACATGGTCTGATATCTCCACATCTGGAATGAATGCCATGCCTGCAGATCTTTGGCTCATAACATCCTTTACTTACAATGCTATCCACTGCCATATTGACCATAACTTTCTCACTAGCAGAGGCATTCCCATACAGCTGGGTATGTAGCTCCATGGTAGAGGATATGCCCAGCCAGCATGCACAAGGCTCTGCAGTCATGCCAAGCACTGCATAGGAATGAAAGGAGGATTTACCAAATTCTATAATCTCCCTCCTGGTGCTGGAAGGTAACTAGAATCATGCAGTATATGGTCATGTATGTTTGGCTGCATCCACTTAGAACATGGTTTTCAACCTTCCTAGTGTTGCGACCCTTTAATACCCTTTAATAGTGTGGTGAACCCTAACAATAAAATTATTTTTGTTACTACTTCGTAAGTGTAATTTTGCTCTGGTTATGAATTCCAGGGTAAATGTGTGATATGTAGGACATCTGGTATGTGATATGTAAAAGGGTAGTTCAACCCCAAAGGGGTTGAGACCCACGGATTGAGAACCACTGACTTAGAACAGTATGTTAAAGACTTGTCTCTGCATGCCCTGGTCAGCACATCATCCCTTTCTGTGGATCTACAGCATCTTGCTATATGGATCACATTTGTTTTCTCATTCATCGCTTGACAGGCATTTAAGTCATAACCATTTGACTAATAGGAATAATGTCATTGGGAACATTCAAGCATAATGTTTTGTTTAGAAATGTATAACTTTACTTAAGAGACTTCCTTTTTATATTTTTTAATTGTTTTTTGAAAATTTTATACATGAGTATTGGAGGTATGTCATTCATTTCCACCCCTCCTTCTCTCGCTACCAACTCTTTCTGACATTTCCCAGTCTCGTTCAAATTCATGACTTCTTTAATTATTATTACATATATGCATAATCATACATACATACACACTATGCTGGCTGGTCTTATGTCAACTTGACATAAGCTAGAATTATCTGGAAGCAGGGAACCTCAATTGAGAAAATGCCACCCTAAGATCCAGTTAAGGCATTTTTTAAATTAGCAATTGATGAGGAAGATGCCAGCCCATTGTGGGTGGTACCATCCCTGGGAAAGCAGGCTGAGCAATCCATGGAGAGCAAGCCAGTAAGCAGCACCCTCCATGGCCTCTGCATCAGCTCCTGCCTCCAGGTTCCTGCCCTGCTTGAGTTCCTGTCCTGACTTCCTTCAATGATGAGCAGTGATATGGAAGCCAAATAAACCCTTTCCTTCCCAGTTTGCTTTTTGGTCGTGGCATTCCATCACGGCAATAGAAACCCTAAGACACACATATATATATATAAATTGTTATTGAGTTCATTTAGTGTTGTTTCTATGTTGGTGTGTTTAGGGCTGATCACTTATGATTGGATAACCCATTAATAGCCTTGTTCCTGGAAGAGACTGATTCTCCATCTCTCAACAGCTATTGATTACCTGTAGCTCTTCATCTAGAGGTGGGGGCACATGAGATGTTCTGCCATCCTTGCTGGCAGGTCAGCTAGTATTTGTCATTGTGAAGATCTTGTTTGAGCAAACATATTGGCAAAATTTTAAGGATGCAGCTTTCCTATCATTTATGAAAGATGCTATCTCACAGCAGATGTCCTGATCTCCTTGGGGTTTGTAATCTTTTAACCTCCCTTATCCACGGTGTTCCCTGAGTCTTCATGTAGGGGCTTTGTAATAGATGTACCAATGAGTTATGTTATAGATGTACCAATGGGATATGTTAGAGATGTACCAATGGATTATGTTATAGATGTACCAATGGGATATATTATAGAAGTACCAATGGGGTATGTTATAGATGCACCAGTTGGGCATGTTATAGATGTGCCAATTGAGATTGGCAACCCATGATCAGTTGTTCTTTGTAATTTGACCAGGCTTAGATTTCTGTAATGCTCTCCATCTGCTGCAAACTTAGTGTTTTTTGATGAATGGTGGCAGCTATACTTATTGTGGATATAAAAATATGTATTTGGAATGCAGTTAGAAATTACAACAGCTTAAGAAAGAGTCAGAAGTAGATCATCCTCTAGGGTTTATGACCTCACCAGCTATGAGTAGTTGGACAGGTTTATAATACCAGACATGAATTCCCTCCCACTGAGCAGGCATTGAATCCAATTAGACAGTTGTTGGTTACCCCAACACATAAATGCCACTATTGTTCTCTTGGGGATATCTGGTCATTGTTGTGGTTGGTTACCCTTGCATCTGTGTAGGACTATTAATTGTTCTCATCTTGGAAGCTTGCATAGCACCTTCTGATCCCATGAGAGCTAGTTCTCAAGGAGGAAGCTTCCAGGTCAGATCCAGCTCAATTCCTCCAAGTCTTGTTTATGAAGTACATGTGTCTTTAGTAATAGTGTCTTACCTTCTAGTTCTGGGAGGCAACAAAGGGCAACGGCACTAACCCATATTGTTCTGGAGTTTCTCAAACTCTTCTTAAGATCATATAGTAACTCTATATTTAACTTTTTAAGGGAATTGCATGTACTCCATAAGACTGAGCCATTTTGGAACTCTATTATCGCTGTGGGAGAGTTCTATTTCTTCATATCCTCACCAACGCATTATATTCCTTTTCTAAAAATATCCCTAGCCTAGTAGAAATAGAATAATATTTCTTGTATTCACAGCTAATAAGGTTACACATCCTTTAACATTTTTAGATGTTTATTAGTCATTTGTTTCCTATGCAAGCCATTTGTTGTCATTTTATTATTGAGTGGCAACAGTTCTTTATATATAAAATACATCTAGGCTGTTTCAAATATATGATTTGCAATAGTTCCTTTATTTTGTTGGTCAACATTTCATTTTCTTCATGATATCATTTGAAGTAGAAAAGATTTTTAATTTTGATGAAATTTAGTTTGCTTATTCCTTTAACTGCCTGTTCTTTGATTTCAGCTCTGACCATTATATGATCCAAGATCAAAGAGACTTACCCATATGTTTTCTCCTAAAAATTCTATAATTTCACCTGTTCACTTAAGATCCACTTTGAGTTTACTTGTGAATATTCTAATTTGCATGTGTTTGTTCAATTATCCTATCACTATTTGTTGAGAAAGATTGTATGCCTTAGCATTTTTGTCAAAACTCAGTCTATCCAAAGCATATGTTTCTGGACTCTTAATTCTTTTCCATCATCTGAACGCCTGCTCTATGCCACACTATTTTGATCTGTGTAGCATTATAGTGTGAGTTCTCCAATTTTTCTCTTCAAATATTATTTTATCGTTTTGATTTAATACTACCTTAAGTCAATAAGTCAAAAAAATGAAGCTGCAACTTAATAAAATGCGACAATGTTAAGAAGACACAGGGACATCTGCTTGATGTGTAGTGATTTCTTTGTGGAATGGGTTGGTTTCCTCTCCCTTCTAGCTCTGAAAGCCAAAGTAGCTTCTCTTTCAGAGTCATCTTACACAGGAGGATGGGACAATGAGACAGTTAAATACTTGGTCACACAGCTAGTGAATAGTTTCTGTAGTCCGGCATGCTCTTAGATAGTGAATCATACTACCTCTGATAAAGATTCCTGGACTCTGCCCTAAGGTGGGAGGTCTGAGGAGGAGCCTGGATAGCTGCACTTTAAACAAACTCTCGGGCGATTTGAATGGAAATCAGTGTTTAAGGGAGGGCCGTGCAAAGAAACATAAAAGTTAAAGCAAAGCAGGTATGAGGGAAGGCCTGGGGATACTGGCCTGCTTGGGGAGAAATGATAGTGACATGAAGAGAAGGCTGCACTGGTATATGGGAGAGGGGAAGAAAACTATAAGGTATTGGCAGCTAACAACGAGGCAGGACTGACTGGCCATCAGGGGCCATTTCAGCTACTGTGGCCTTTCTGGCCGCACTTGTGACCATGTCACTTGCCCTGAAGGAAAATGAACTTCTTCCTAGCTAATATCACTCGTACAGTTTAGGAGAAGATGGGAGTCCTATGGGCAAGTCAGTGATCCCTCAAAGCAAACAAGAAAGACTCAAGAGTGACAGCTGACAGTGTTCTGGGTCAGGACTGCTCATACTAATCCCATCTTCCAACAACCCCAGGGGTATACAGTATGTATACAGGCCAATTTGTTGACATGAAATCATAAAGAAAATTTCAATCTCTCTATATATACACACTTTTGGAATTTATGAAAGGAAGCATATTTGCACACTAATAAGATGAGTGTGCTTGCTTTTGCATAAATAATTCAGCCTTAGCTGAATATTTGATACTATTGCCATAGAGCATCTTCAACTTTCAGAGGTGATCAATATTTGGATTTTACAATTATCAGTGCTGAGAGCACTACTTTGCATAAACATGTAACACAATTTATGCTTAGCATCACTTCAGAAATTGTTGTAAATTCTGTTCCAATCTCAAGCTGAAACTCACTGGATACTTTCAAGCACAAGTCGACAGTGATAGAACAGAAAATATGACCTCTGCAGGCATTTGCACAGGTGCCCATACTCACCCACACACATGAACATGCACGCGCGCACACACACACTTACTTCCATTCTTTGGACAAGAGCATTTGAATAACTGAAATTCAAGCAAATAGTGCAAATATCAAGCTTAAAAACTAAATATGCAGAATATGACCCCAAATTAGACTGATTGGATCTTTACATGCTGAGACATTTTGGTAGGAAAATATTAGAAGTCTTTGTTCTAATTAGATGATTATATTTCTATAAGAGAAAACGTGTATAATAAAGACAACCAAATGTATCACGCACCACAGTCTCAAATCTTTACCAGGATGTTTTAGATAGTATTGTTGGCTTCATGTGTGGTGTGTTCAGAAGCAAGGCTTCGGTGAAGTCATGAGACACAGTGTGGGCAGATGCCAGCATGCTTCGTGAATTCATTGCAAACTTGATTTTGAGGTTTTGGTCTTCAAGCATTCAGAAATCTTTCACTGTTGCTGAATTTGCATGACTTCCCATTCAGTCACTGCATCTAAGACTGTGATGCACAGTTTGAGAAGCTCAGCTGTAAGCACCCTACAGTGGGGAACTGACTGGATCCTGACTGTGCAAGTCTGAGACAGGCACTCTGTTTTCCCCATCTTACCAGTAAAGGGAAGAGCGGCACTCCAACCATTGAGAAACTTGTAAAGGTCACAGAGCAACAAGTTAACAGAACCAGACTCAAACCCAGGTAGTCTCACCTTGGAGCCAGCTGCTTAACCACTATGCTGTTTCTAGAAGAAAGAAAAGAAGAAACAAGGACAAAGATGAGACTTATTAACACTGCATTAGAAAAGCTAGTTGAGGCTAATTCTCATTAAGAGAGACAAACACAGACACCATGAGCTTTACTGACCCAGCTCTGGCCCAAGAGTTAGGAAAACTTTAGGAGCTCAATGCAAGCTGGCTCCTTCCTCCCCAAAGCTGGTGATTTGCCTCCCCATGGTGAAGAATAGCCCAGGCTATCAAAGCTTCTCTATTTCCAAAGGAAAAATGAACTCAAATGATGGGCAGGTGAATGCCTTTGGGGGTATAGTTAAAATCATCATATAGCAGGAAGAAGCTCATTGTTAGAGCTCTGACTTAGCATTCACAAGGGCCTGAGTTCAATTTCAGCAATATACATATATATATATATATTCATTTTATCCTACATATTAAAAATAATGATTTTTCCTGGGGTGGAGAGATGGCTCAGTGGATAAGAATGCATGCTTTTGGAGCACAAGGACCTGAATTTGAGCCAGGCATGGCCGCATGCTCTTGTAACCCAGCACTGTGGGTAACAGAGGCAAGAGGATCAGTGATGCTTGCTAAGTGCTGTCTTAGCCCCAGGTTCAGTGAGATTCTGTCTCAAAGGAATGACATTGATTGTGACAGAGTAGAATATATGGCCTCTGCAGGAGTTTGCACAGGTGCCCACACTCACCCACACACTTGCACATGCAAGGCACACACACACACACACACACACACTTCCATTCTTTGAACAAGACCATTTGAATAACTATACCAAAAACTCTAGAAAACTTTCTTTTCCAAAGGAGATGGTAAAATGGGTAAAACGCCCAAAAGAAATGCTTTTGCAAGTAAATTCTTGATGGTTCTTGTTTCTTGATGATTGTTGGAAAATAAGCAGTGAATGGGTTATTTTCAGGGCAGGACTCAACCTCAGCACTGGCTGGCACTTGGATAATTCCTTACTGTAATGGACCACCCTGTGCATTATGGGACACCTAGCAGCATCCCTGCTGTACTAGTCACTTTTCTGTCTCCGTGACGAAATTCCATGACAGACTGCAAGTAACTTTGGGAAGGAAAGGGTTTACATTCAGGCCACACTTAGGAACTAAGGGAGGTCAGGGCAGGAACTCAAGACAGGACCTTGGAAGCAGGAAGTGAAGCAGGGGCCACGAAGGAGCCCTGCATACTGACTTGGTTCTCCTGTTTCCCTCTGCTTTCTCATACAGCCCAAGGATTGGCACTGGTCACAATGAGCTTATCCCCACCCCCACCACACACACCCAATCACTAGCTAAGAAAATGCTCCACAGGTTTACCATAGGCCAATTTTGTTAAGGATTTTCTCAATTGTGGTTCCCTCTTCTCAGATAACTCTGTGTCAAATTGGGAGGGGGGTTGTGGGGGACATACAAGCAGCAAGCACTTTTCTGCTGAGTCACCTTCCAGTTTTCTGCTGAGTCAAATCACACTTTTCTGCTGAGTCATCCATGCTTCTCTGCTGAATCATCTTGCTGGTCATTTTTTTTTTCTTTCTATTTTCTTTTTAACTCGTACTGCTTCAAGTCCTTCGGTGTTATTAAAAATATTTTTAGGAACTGGTAAAATAGTTCCATTGTTAAGAGTTCTTGCAGAGGATTCAGATTCAGTTATGAGAATCCACATGCCCACTCTGAACTGCCAGTAACTTCAGTTTCAGGGAATCTAGCACTACCTTCTCTTCGAGTGCTTGCACAAACACAGTACACAGAGATACAAGCAAGTACACACACACACACACATAATCTTTAAATACAACAAAGTATGCTTCCAAGATATAAATTTATCCTTGTCCTTGGAAAAAAGAAAAGAAGACAACAGGTCTGGTGAAAGCAAACTGGAAATACTTCTATTGTTACTTTAACAAGTTATTGCTGAGTATCCTGCTAACATCAGCATACATAATTTCTTTGACTGGTCACAATAGCCTAAAAGAGAGTCCAGACCTTATGCCTGTTATAACTGATGAAGAAGCTGAGATAACAAGGTGAAGGTCATACCCAGAGAAATATGGGGAGCCTGGTTCCTTCTAGTTTTACTCTCACCCAAGCCAGCTCTGTGGGAGACATTCTGCCTCTCTGCATGAGCTTTCCTACCTTTAGCTTCAGACTATGGTTGCCCCTGTCTATCCAGTGGGGAATGGTCATCTCATCAATGTCCTCTGTCTTCCCCCTTCTACCCAAGGGTTCCTATCATAGTTGTCTTTATTAGCTCCTCGCTCCTTGTTTCTCTGACCACTCTATTCTGAGATGGTCTTAAGAAGAGGAATGTGCTTTACTAATCTTCATATTCAGTGCCTTCCTGGAGGCAAGCGGTAGGAAGTCATGGGATGCTAACCAAAGCTTTGCAGTCAGTGGTAGGAAAAGGGGCATCATTACAGTTGGTTCTTTTTATCGATGAGTTCTGAATCTTTAGACTCAACTGTACTGGCTAGTTTTGTGTGTCAACTTGACACAGGCTGGAGTTATCACAGAAGGGAGCTTCAGTTGGGGAAGTGCCTCCATGAGATCCAGCTGTGGGGCATTTTCTCAATTGCCCCTTGTAGGTAGTGCCATCCCTGGGCTGGAGGTCTTGGGCTCTATAAGAGAGCAGGCTGAGCAAGCCAGGGGAAGCAAGCCAGTAAAGAGCATCCCTCCACGGCCTCTGCATCAGCTCCTGCTTCCTGACCTGCTTGAGTTCCAGTCCTGACTTCCTTGGTGATATACAGCAATATGGAAGTAAGTCGAATAAACCCTTTCCTCTCCAACTTGTTTCTTGGTCATGATGTTGTGCAGGAATAGAAACCCTGACTAAGACACTCAACTAAACATGCACCAAGGAAAACAATGATGTCTAGAAGCTCAGGGGACTGTTCAGTTGTAAAGTGCTTGCTTCTGTGGCTTAGGAAGCACCAGTTTAATCCCATGCCAAAGACCTGGGCATGGAGCCTATAATCCCAGCATGAGAGAGGAAACCAACCTAGCTGAATCAGCCAATTCCATGTTCAATGGGAGACCCTTTCTCAAAAAGTAAGGAAGACACTCAATGTTGACCTCTAGATCCCACACACATGTGCACATGTACACATATACACAAACATACACTTAGACACATGTACACATGCACTCATACCTGTACAAACTTGAATACATATATACACATATACACATCCACAAACATATACACACAAAGAAAAAAAAAGAACAATGCCAAACATAAATATTGTTTTGTTGTTATTCCCTAAGCAGTGTCTGATAACAATCACATAGTGTTCCCATTGAGTCTCATAGAAGTACTTTATAGAAAGGACTTGAACATTTGTACATTTGAGGGTTCACAGAGAGCCCTGGGGCCCATCTCCTATGGGTGCAGAAGGGCAACCATACCTTTAGATGGGTTAAGGGCAATGATGAGGGAAAGACCACAGACCTAAGCAGAACAGAAAGGTCAACCATCACAAGGAAGAACCATGACTTAGGATCATGCAGTTGAGGGGAGAGGCAGAAGAAGCACAGAGAGCCCTGTCTTCACACCCAGTGCAGTGTCTGCTCCACTGTACAAACTTGAACCTTGCAGTTAAAGCTTTTGAGGGCACTGATAAAAGTAAACAAGAGAACTTGTGGATTAAAATGTCACCGACAATAAATTCATACTAGGTAAACGTGGATGTCTAAAGATATATCACTACAAATCGTGTGTAAACCATTTGATGAGGAGTTAGAAAGGGTTTTTGTTTGTTTGTTTGTTTGTTTGTTTATTTTAGGTCTCTAGCAAGTCAACGAGACTCGAGACAAATCATTTCATTCTCTGCACTTTTACTTCTTTTAGCTGTAGCATTTTGACCAACTTGTGTTTCTTTAGATATCTGTCTGTGCAGATGGATGGTGGGTTCTATAGTCCTTGTAGGTTTCATGATGATCAAACTGCACAGAGGTGTAATGTGTGTAGCTTGTAGACTTCCAGGACCTTACAGTTGTGATAGGCCTGGGAAATATTATAGGGAAAATTAAAATTCCCAGTCAATGCCTGGCTTTCTTTTACAGAATCCTCAGCAGGTACTCAATAGCTTCACTTCACAGCCCACAATATGAAGAGGACAGGCTTAGTGTGACGAAAGCTGATGTCATGCACATGTGTACTTATCTAAGATATGTGGTGCTGGCCATAGCACATTTTGTAGGAATAACAGTGACTTTACTCTGTATTGCTCAGTGCCAGAAATTGCTGAAGGTTTTGTAGGGAATATCTTATTTAGTCTGCTACAAGTATCTTTTAAGGCAAATACTCTTGCTACATGTATTTCTCAGATAAGGAAACAAAAGACTCGAAGAAGTTAAATTATTTGTCAAGGATGCATGTCTATGAGGATGCATAGTCTAGAGTCTTCAGATCGAGTTGGGGCTGTTCATAATTGAATAAATGTTGAGTGGTTGTAACTATCTTATCACCCATACCATATGCTTCTGCTAGAGATATAAGGAAATGTAAAGTTTATGTAAATAAAATATGAATGGTGTTTGCCTAAAGATTGCAGATAGAGTTAAACTGTGGAATTGATTTTCATATCAGTGGAGATTTCAGGCTTTGGTTTGAAGTAAACAAATGCTACTATTTTATTATATAATCCCAGTAGATCAAATCTACAGATAAAGTGTAAGTTAATGTATTATCAAGTCTTCTGTAAACAAAGCAATAAAACATAATCCTGGAATGACACATACAAAAGAAGAATAACTTAAGGTGTTTACACTGACACTAAAGAGTCCAGTGGCACTGATTACCACAATTTTGTTTCTCTGTTTTCATTTGAAACATGCTCCTAATGAGGGAGTGTTTCCTATATGATTTCTTTTTCAAAGTGAACCTTTAGGCAAATGTAGCCAAAATCGGAAAATTAACGTTGGAATGAAAGCTCCCATATGTATATGTTCTAAATAAATGAGTTTACCCATCTCACCCAATTAATCATTAAGAGGAAACTCTATACAACCTGAGGTCATCTTAGATGCCCAGTAACCTTGGCCTGCCTCTCTGCTCCAGTGGGAGTGGAATGCTGGTGTTCTACACCATTGGTTCTGCAAACAGTGCTTGTTTAGAGGTAAAAAGTCAGACCTAACTCCAATTGGCTGGGGCAAAACAAAAAATGCTTAAAGGAAGAAAAAGAGAAGAAAAAAGAGGAAGTCAAATGGGAAAGAAAAAAATGGGGGAAGCACATAATTGTTACTTATTGAAATATGTGACACTCACTCACATCCAGAGATATCTAGGCTCAGTATACAGATATTTAAACTAGATACTGAAGATCCTATCTGTCCCCCAATTTCCCTTTCTTCTCCCTGCTTTTCTATTTATTTCTGTTCCAAGCATGCATTCTCTCTTGTTTTTATTTTTATTTCATTATTTTTTTGAAGATAAATTTCTAAGCAGTCCCAGAAGGCCTAGAATAAAGGCTCATTTGCCTCCTGTCTCTGCACTAATGTCCCAAGAAACCAAGTCTGTCCTCCTCACATGGTGAGAGATGGTTATAGTACCTCAAACACATGGACTGAAGTGCTCAAACACATGCTTTACAATGAAGATTTTGGATCAGGTGCCGTATGTGGAAAGTAGATTCTTGGCAGGAAAGCAACGCCATCCCATCATGTGGCTGTGTCACCCTGACAGGCTAAAGTTTACTCGGCAGAACCATTACGCTGTTCTTAAAGGATCCCTTGTGGGTTTCTTTTCCAAAATTAATAAACTTATTTTCTGGAACTTATTTTTAATGTAAGGAGGGATTTAGTGAAAGCATGACTAAAGCAGACACAGGGATATTCAGGTAGAGCTTGTTCCTAATAACCAGTCATAGCTCTATTAACTGGATTTTTTTCAAGACTATCCAAAAGAAGATTTGAGTAACAACAACAAAAAAGCTGGAATGGACAAGTTTTTCCATAAGTGTAGCACATTGGGTACTTAGTCATTGCATGACCCAAATATTAGTTATTTACTACAAAAGTACTTGCATAATGATCTAAAAGTATAAATACAAGGATATTCATCTGAGTATGGCTTGCAATAGTGAAAACTTGGACATAATTTAAATATGCAGTAATAATGCATTGTAATGCACTATGCCACAATTACCTAGAAATATTGACATAAAACCCCAAGACATTTAATAAAGTGAAAATACATGCAATAAAACCTCACTTTTCTTTAAGAGAAAAGCAGGTTAACCAGGTAAACATTATTGCTAGGCAAGCCTGGTGAATTGAGTTCAATACCCCTAATTTACCCATAAAAATATGGGAGAGAACCATTTCACAGAGTTGTACACACACACACACACACACACACACACACACACACACACATGCACATACCTCTATCATGGTACATATGCCTACAATTACACACACTACACACATATATACACAATAATACTTTTAATTACTAGTGAACTATGGGGGTACATATGTACCCATGACCAGACAAGAAGCTGAAGGAAGTGCTAACTACACATTAATTAATCTGTCAAATGGAACTAGGGAGGGGAGGGGGTTTATGTATCATTCTCTTCTACATGTCTGGGCTCTTATAATAAGTTTGTATCATTTACTAGTACATATTACTTTAATTTTTTTTAAAGACAGAAATGGCATCTAAAGTGACAGTTCATCGTTCTAATGCCACAAGCACAAAGGTCACCACTTTGTTTAGGTACCCGTCTTCTGCATTCTAGAACGTCTTTTGACAGTTGTGCCTTTCATAACTCACACCATCAACCCAACTCTCTGTTTCCTCCACAGATCAAGTCTAGCAAGAACTTACAAGAGAAAAGATGTTGCACATCATTTGTAATAAAAATACCAACTTATAAAGCAGATATGGATCTGCTAATACAGCAGCCAGAACAGAAGAGCTATTCGGTCCCCTATTTTATCTTCTCACACATATAATATATTCCCCAACCATTTCCAGAGAGCATTTGAGCCATTTCATAATAAAGATAATTTATATAGGTAGATAAGTGATAGATAGATAGATAGATAGATAGATAGATAGATAGATAGATAGACAGATAGATAGATAGATAGATTTACAGATGCATGTTATATAAATAATCTTGTAGGAGAAATATAACTTAGAGTCCCTACCCACTGATCACAGGAGGTCTGATGAACAGAAATACGTGTGATGAACTCACACTGAGAGGTAAAATAGAGAAGGAAAATTAGGGCCAAAGAAAGAAGAATAAAAATATGCTGGACATCATTCAATAACTATTTGCTGATGATAATTATAGGGATGGAAAACCCATCAAGCCTATGGAGCTAAAATTAATCAGCAAGTATTCACAGACTGCCTCCTGCTTCTATTACTGGTCTGGCTTCCTGCCTGTCTAGTACCAAGGCTGGAGACATTTGCATGACATTCAACTTATCAAGACAGAAAGAGCAGAAAGGGCTGGTGGAGGCTCACAGTAGCTGTCCATACCCCTCATGTTTGTTGAAACCATTGTCAATCAGGACCAATTCTTTCTGTAGAAGACTATAAAGCTAGTTTAAAACACCACTATATGACTTGACAAAAGCCCAGTTACATGTAAGCCCTATTCTCTAAAAGAGACAGTTCATTTGTGTACTATCTGCAATTTCGAAGTACAAAAGAACATCTGATTTCTACTAAAGTCAGGATGAAACTAATAGCACTTGGAACTACAACTTTACCTAATTTTTAGGGCTTTATTTCCACTGTGTCAAGCATTTTAGGTAAAATGTTAAGTGTGGTGTTTATGTCACTGTTACATTTTGATAAATAACTGTAACTGCAAAGATGAACATCTGTTGCTTTCTGCATGCCCAGAATCCTTTTTATTCCTATTTTAAAAGTCCCAATAATTATGAGACACCTCTGTTTGTTTTCCTGTCTGTCTGTCTGTCTGTCTGTATCTCTTTTTTCCTCCATGCCTTCTTTCTTCCTCCCTCCCACTAGCCCCTCAGGCTTTGGTACCTGACAGATTTGCCATGCAGAATATAAATACTGTTTATTCCTTGGCCATGGTTATTGGTTCATGGGGTACAACAAAATAAACAGCAAACCATGCTCCTACAAGTCCACAACATGGGAAAACAACTTGTCAGTCTCTCCACCTCCATTTCCTCTAAAATAGGGATTATATTACAACCTTTTAAGTTGATGAGTATTTACATATTTGGTTTTTATAGACATAATAATTGAGTCCATAATCATTTTTATGTCCCTGTAGTCTTAACATTTAATATTTGTTACTTTGTTGATGGAACGAATACAATCATAAATGGAAGAGAAAATTAGCTGAGAAAAACCCTTCCTTCTATAAGATTATTTGGGAAGAAATTTAATTATACATCGTTGAAGATGAAGCCCTGGCCTTCTGTGTGATAAGAAAGTGCTCTATCACTACATTACTCCCATGCTCTGGTCTTCTTCCAATAGTATTCTATGGCTTATTGAAGCCACCTATAAAGTATCTAATTATCAGAAAACTGAAGTAAACAAATTAACATATCCAAAGGAATCTTCAAAGTGTTAGCCCTTGCTGATAAATAACTGAAGCTCTTTCTCGGGTCCTTATAGTGGGTGAGTGAGGAGTTAGTTCTTTCGAGAACATTAATATGTCTTAAAATACCATAAAGTTAATAAATTTCCTTACATATGCTAAAATGAAAACAAACAACTTATAATACAGATTATAGTTTAGTTACAATAAACAAACCAGGGAGCATCCTGATAGCCTGTCAGGAGCTTGCTAATGACTGTAAGGCACAATAACCATGTGGCTTATGGCAGGGTCTGTTTATTTGTTTGCCCCGTGTCATAGTTAAGAAAAACTGGGACTAACTACAAGCAGCTTAGATGATGCAGCACTGTCTGTATTCCAGGGGGATTGAGACTTTACAGTTAAAACAAGCCAAAGCTAGACCATAGATTCGAAACAGGATCAAGACATGAGGTGAATCAATAACTCCTCAATATATGCAGAAATCCATGAATTTCTAGATGAGAAAGAAAATATCTAAGTATGTGAACCCCAGTTCCGACAAATTGAGCTTCCCTTTCCTACCCATAGGTTAAGACAATTTGACAACTGAGAAACAAATCGTTCTCTATGTGCTTCTGAAACGTCAGAACTTGCAATGCTTTTCCTTATTGCATACTTCCCTTGGACTTCTTTTCTATGCCATCTACCACCCACCCTTCTTAGACTTTGACAGACATCTGTCCCACCCCCCAGCATAAGCTGTTCCTCTGTTTTTTTTTATTAAAAATAAATTTGTATATGATATATTCTAATTACCATTTCCCCTTTCCCAACTTCTCTGGGGTCCCTCCCCAACTCCATTCCCATCCAGATATTTCTTTTATAGTGACTTGTTTGCCCTCTGTTCATCTTCCAAAGGTTTTCCTATCTTAACCCTTCCAGTCTGTTTTCACTTCCATTGCCATTTAGGTGAGAGAGAGAAATCTGTTTTTATAAACTCATTGATATAAAGCTCATATATCACATAATTTATAACACATAGGTACAGAATATTCTTTAAGAGTAACTTCTATATGGCTAAACTCTTTTTCAAAGAATGATTCCAATGATCTTTCCTTTGCTTTTATTGGTGGCCAGCCTATAATTCAATACATCTTTGGTAAAGTCAGTCTACAAATAAACATTTCGTTAATATTCAGCTCAGCAAAACAGATAGATACTGTTAAACTTCTAACCTGATTGTTGGCTGCTATTTTCCTGCTAGTGAATGTGCTAGTGAAGCAACAAGGATTTAAGACTAAACCCCTCCATGAATATGAACCAGAGAATGTTTTTTAAGTACTAGAAAAATAATTATTCATAAAATTACATATTTTGAAATTTAATTTTCATTTTCAAAATACCCTTTAGCACTGACATCTGGATATCAATAAAACAAAGAGCTGGTTTGCAGTTTTTCCAATTTTTATGATACAAAAAACTTCACCATGATTGATTTCAAACTACCAAGATAACGTGAATAACCTTTGAATGTAGAGGCTAGGAGTTCATATGCTATGACATACCAGAAGATGACCATTATATAACAAACATATCAAATAATAGTGAAATAATCAGAAAGTAAACCTCTCTTGAACATTTAATATTGCTGTTGAAATGCTTAGCTGTAAGTTTATAAATTATTTTTAATAATGAGCATGATTAGTAACTAACAAAGTCTTTGAAAAGTTAACAGGCAGCTTTTTCCAAGCTTGTTGACTCCCCTTGCCTACAGCTCTATTGCCCTGTGCACTGGATATCACATGACACAAATAAAGAGGGGTAAAGAGAACTGGTACTTTTGCTGTGACTTACTGATAATGCAAAATTTATGTATACCTCTCCTGTTTTCTGAATAATTCTTGAAGTTCGAAGTCTTCTTTTCAACTCTACTTCCTGTGAGATGCATGGGTAGATATGCCCTTCTGCTACAAACTGAAAGGATAAAGGACCAACTGAAGCCCATTCCAGTGTGTAAACTGTGTTGGGTTTCAAATGCAGACCTTAGGTTGAAAACTAAGCAAGAGGATAGGAAAAAGTCTAATATTGATAATATTTATGAAATGTAGCAAATACCCTTTGCAGCACTTTAAAATGTGATATGAAGAACTTCCAGATTCTACTGCCCCTTTAGAAGGCCGCATCTGCCTGTGCAAGTGTTAAAGTGCCCTCTTACATGTATCTCTTTTTAATACTCATTTAAAACACTTTAATAAACCTCAGCTTTGCCTTAAAAAAAAAAGAAAACAAAATGTGAATAAGTATGACCTCCAATTTAGCTTTAACTAAAACAAATACATACATTGACTAAGTAAAGGAGGTTTAAGATCTAAAACGGAAGCAGCACCTCTCAAAACTGAGCTGAGCAATGCCATCAACAAATAGGGCAGACTGAGACACTGTCTACCAGAGGAGCATGGGAGAGAAGAGATTAAATCAGAAAAGGAAGAAAGCTAATGACATAATGGCCAGCCACAAATGCCACAAATGGCAAACAGTGTACGTAATAATTGTTGCAATTATTCTGTGTGCTTGCTCTAATGTCTCCAAACATTGAAAACATTAGATCTCTACTTATGGCAACATGTATCTAATTTGACAGCTGATGTTTTACCTTTAACCCCTTATTGCTTCAACCAAGTTCTGCTAATGTAGAGGACATAGATTTAGCCAGGACAACCTCAAACGTTTAATATACAGGAAGAGAACTTGGTATTTTAAGTTGTGTATGATGAAAGCAAAAAAGACAAAACAATTAAAAAAAAAAGGGAAGGGAAGATGTAGCATTTTCATGCAGCATTTTCAAATTTCCATGTTAATTCTAACTAGAAAAAGAAACATATGCCAAAGCAGAACTGATTCTAACAGTTTGAAATATTTGTGTGAATTTTTCTTATAAATGGAAATATTAAAGCACACAGAAATGGGACATTCTCGTTTATCTGGGTTTCCTTTGAACCACTTACCTGTAAAGCCTAAAGAATGTGTTTCCCTAAATCACAATGTTAAAGAGGCATTTAGTAGCTATGACAGCTTCAGGGAGTTCTGACAGTGAACAAGAAAAGTTGTATCAGGTTACCATATATATAGTTAATATATATGGTACTTTCAAGACTAACAAAATATAGATATATTTTCATTAACAAGAAAATGTATCTATATTTAACATCATAGAGTTAAGGGAATGAGTACAAAACAAAACAAAATGGAAGCTGAGCCATGAAAAAAGATCATAGCTGTAGGAAAATACATTTCAAAGAAGTGTTTCTTTGTAAGAGAACTCACATGGTAACCAATAGCATAGATGGGCCTGGAAGTGCCATGTAGAGTCTTTCCTTGAATGAGATCTTTTCCAGCAAAAGCCATATCAATTCATCCCAATAAGTCCAAGTTATGCAGTTTTCATGCAAGACTTACCACTGGTATCCAGCAGGAGTGAACACAGAGCCAAGGCTACCCCATATAATTCTCTGGCTACCCGCTGAACTATCCAGCCTCTTGTGCTTTTCCCTCAAAGGTGTTTTCATATTATGGATGAAACATGAGTATGAAAAAAAGTCATTCTTCTATACAATCAAAATGGAAAGATGCTACAAGCACTTTCAGTCAAGTAATGTGCATGGAAGATACTTCAAAAGAGAAAGAATCACAAACAAGTAGAAATCTAGTTTATTCTATAAGTGCCTTTGATATCTTTCTCTAATTTTTTTGTTGTTGTTTTGTTTTGTTTTTGTTTTCATTTTTGTATTTTCGAGACAGGGTTTCTCTGTGTATCCCTGGCTGTCCTGGAACTCACTCTGTAGACCAGGCTGGCCTCGAACTCAAAAATCCACCTGCCTCTGCCTCCCAAGTGCTGGGATTAAAGGCAGGCGCCACCACTGCCTGGCTCTACTTTTTTGAAGAACCAGAGAAATTTGAAATTAAAATGACTATCATTAGGGAAATTTGAAATTAAAATGATTAATACTTATTAATTATAATTGAGTATATAATATGCTTCATGAATTAATATACTTCATATGTAGCAAACTTGCTTGATCTTTGTAATTTAAGTTGCTATTATTTTATTCTCACTTTATGAGTGGTCATAACTAAGGTATAGTGAGTTAGTGAGCTTGCTCAAGGTTACAGACCCTATATAGAGACTGACACTAGTCCCAATATACTGTGAGAATATACCACACAGGAAAAAATGAAATAGTACTCATAAAAATGTTAGACCTTCATCCTAAGGTGAGGCCAACTAAATGTTCACTGATGGATTTTAGGTTTCAGAAACCAAAAAGTTTGCAAGTTATCCATTTTGATGATTCTCTTGCTTTCAGTATTAAATAAATAACCTTACTAAGTTTAAAGTTACTAAATAACTTTACTAAGTTGTGATCAAGACTGATCACAACTTCTAGAAGGCTTTGCCTTCTATAAAAGACAGACAGAAGATGATGGACTTAACAGCAAATTGGACTTGTATCTCCTTAATAGACAGCCACTGTATATGCTGGATCAGGATCTTCCATATGATTTGATTGATGTCTTTGAGGGGATCACCCGACCATGTCATTTGGATTATTTCAGTGAGAATGAAGATAATAAAACAGATGAGCCGAAATGAATATATCAATACATCAAGTGCTACACAAATGCCTTCCTTATCCCCCTTCTGTCTTTCTTCCTTTATTGCTGCTGCTTCTGCTGCTTCCTCCTCCTCCTCTTCTTGATCTCCCCTCTCTGTCTCTCTCTGTTTCTGTCTCTCTTTCTCTCTCTGTCTCTGTGTGTGTGTGTGTGTGTGTGTGTGTGTGTGTGTGTGTGTCAGGTGCATGCATCCATGGGATCACATGAAGGCCAGAGGAGGACTTTGGGTACCCTGCTCTATCCCTATTTCATTATCTTGATATTGTATTAAGCTTAGCTAGAGACCAGCAAGGCCCAGTGAGTTTTCCTGTCTCTGTGCAAGGGGGTGGGGTGAGGTGGGAGAAATTACAAGCACTTGATGCCCTAACAGAATCTTTAGGTGAGTTCTGTTTGAGTCGAATGAGTTTTTACTTTCTGAGCAATCTTTGCTGTCCAAATGCTATAGAGATGTAAATGGTGATTTGTTTGCAGCTCAGGCTTATTAATATTTTGTCTTAGGGCATAATAGTCAATACATATTCATCAACTTACTCAATTAACACCCACTGAGCATCAATTATGCACTAGATAAAAAGTGTTGAAAAGGAAGTCTCTGTCTCACAGGCTTATATTCTAGTAGGGAGAGAGAATATAACATGTGTGCGCCCAACAAATGAACTGTTTTTGTAACATGTTACCAAACTGTGCTGGATATTGTAAACATATAATGTGTTCTGGCTGTTCATGAGTAAAGTTTGGAAATTAACATCCACAACAAATAAGCATAAAAATCTTGAGTCATATTCATAAACTTTGTATTAACTCATTTAGCCAATTTAACCCCAAGTAATATCATGCCCAGTTAATTAATTGAGTCAGCATTATCATAACTCTGTAAAATATTACCTTAAGCCTGCTATATATGGGCCTCTGTTTCAGGGACATAACATAATGAAAAAGATAGATCAGGGTTTTGTTGGATGAAGACGGAGTATATCAGTTTTATTCCTACCTCTTGTGAGATAATAAAATACATTCTCTCTGAGGTAGGGATTTATACTGGTTCTCACCTTGTAGTAATACTAATAACTTCCTAGGGTTATTGATGAGTAAACACCGTGTTAATGAGTTAAGAGCAATGTATAAAAATACTAAATAGTGTCTGGTGGACAGATGCTTAATAATTATTAACTATAATTAAAAACTGTTGTCAGAATTGTAAATTTCACCTGTGTACAATGGACATTTCTTATTTTTTTTTTAAAAAAGAACCATTTAATTTTTTTGAAATTCATTGCTTAAATTCCATGAGGGCTTAAGTCTTTCAAGAATTAGTAATGCTCCTCCATGTAAATTATGAGATCCACCAGAAAAATCTCCTTTAACATTACTGAATTGCATCCTTAACACTGAGGAGCTATGTGACATTGGATCAAGCTCTGTAAGCTTCATTTCCTTATATTGACAAATCAAGTAAGGCTAACATGTTGGGCAGTTTTATGTCAACTTGATACAAGTTAAGATAATTTAAGAGGAGGAAACCACAGTTAAGAAAAACACCCCCATAAAATTGGGCTATAGGCAAGCCAATCAGACATTTTCTTAATTAGTGATTGATGGGGGAGGGTGAAGCCCATTGTGGATGGTACTATCCCTGAGCTGGTGACCCTGACGTCTATAAGAAAGAAGGCAGAACAAGCCAGTAAGCAATATTCCTTCATGGCTTCTGTCTTAGCTCCTGCCTCCGGGTTCCTGCCGTTTGAAATCGTGTCCTTACTACTTTTGATAATGAACTGCTTATCTGAAACTGTGAATGGAATTAACCCTTTTGTCGCTTTTGGTTATGGTGTTTCATCACAGCAATTGTAACTTTAACTAAAACAACTAGTGACATCGTTCATTGACCTAGGGAGCGCTTTCCTAGCATGTAGGATCCCCAGCACTTCCCAAGAAGTATAATAAAATATCTATTTTATTCAACACTTCCAGCAAACTGGGCAGAAGAGCCAATGAATGTTAAGCGAATTATTTTCGTAATTATTTTTCTTACTGTGTAGATATGATTAATTGTTGAGAGTTTAAGCATATCTTTAAATCAATATGATGGATTAAAGCAGGAGATGTTTTTCTATTGAACTAACAGGCTAAGGCATAGTTAGGCCACCAAAGAGAAAGAACAGGAGAAAATCCTATTTTTGTTCAATTTAAAATATTTGGAATTGAAATTTAAAACTTAAAATGAAGTATTCTTTTACACTAAGAATTATTAGGCATGCAGAAAAAGGGAAAGGAAAAAATTAAGTGGGAATTCTTGTAAAGTCATAAATTATTCAAAAATAAAAGAGCACCTACCATTTACAATTCAAACATGCAAGAAAAAAATGAAGTTGATTCTTTCAATGAGTAATTCACCTATTTAGGTCTGTGGTATGAAAATATACACGAAAAATTATATAAGTGCACAATTCTTAGTTCTTTTTAAAAGGCGATCATCAAGGATGAGTTTTATTGTAGATTGAGTACCCCCCCCCAACACACACACACAAATACAGAAGAATCTGTTAGAAGTCTGGGGACCAAATTCACAAGATATCTCATCCCAGTACTTGAGAAATTAGCCAGCAAGGAAAGCTAGAGTCATAGGTCGAAGTTCTCAGTGTCCATTATGAGCCTGGTTGATTCTCTTCTCAACTTAAAAGCTTTATTGTTTGCTTATTTTGTTTTTAACACCAAGTGGTCCAAGGGCTCTTCACAAGCCCTCTCCTGGAGGAGGAGGTCTATACTGGTATAGGTTTTCCTTCTTGAGGTATCAAGCTTCTGCTCCTTTGCCAAGATGGCGGCCCGGGATCCCACGGAGGTAGTGACTGTGCAGCATCTCTGCCCAAGGGGCGCGCTTACAGCCAAGGTCCCTGCCATGCAAAGCGAACGATCCCCTGGGCAGTCTTTACACTTCCCATCCGAGAATGGGAGCGACTCGGTTTTGACGCCAAAGAGCGCCTATGCCAAGATGGTGACCATGTGGCGTCACAGCTCTTTACCAAGATGGCGGCGAGGGACTTCCGGCACGCGCTTCCCCAATCAGGGATCTCCGAGAGGTCAGGCAGAGGAGACCGCCCTTGGAGTCGAACTGAGCGCGGCGCGAGCGGTGGCAGCCGCGCGCCACCGGGGGAGGGGACGAGGTGGAGTCGCCGCGGCAGCCTCTGCTCCCATCCGAAGTGCCAAGCGCTGGCACCTGTGGGGGAGCAAAAGTTACTTCCTCGCACCCCAGAGCCACACCGCAACACCGCGACACCTTTCCCTGAGTCCCCTAAACCTTAGCGTGTATGGCGCGAGGTAGGGGGCCATGGTCCCAGAGTCGCCCCAGCCTGCCTAACGCAGCGGGCATCCTAGGGGCAGGTACTGTACGGTTGCACTGTCACCCCCACGCCCCTCTCCCGCCCTAGGGGGACCGGCCACGTGTTTCTCTTGGAGACCCGGGGCTTGTTTTGGGAACAGCTGGACGGAGCTAAACGCTGACGTTTTAAAGATGCGTGTTTTGTTTCATTTGGAGGTGCATAGGGACGGGGGTGGGGGGTCCCTGGAACTCCGAAGGCTGAGCGAGGCACCGAGCATGGAGCAGCAAATGTCAAGATTCGGGGGAGGGGCCTCCGCGGGGAGCTTGGATGCTGGCCCCGGAGGGGGTGGAAGGAGAGGTCAGGAGTTTGGGGTAAGAAGAGGGCGGACTTCGCCAGCAACTTAACTATTCCGTCTGCAACTTGCTTCTAAGCCTGCAACACACCCCGCTCCCGCCCCGCAAGGCTTCCTAAATCACAATCTTATTTTATTTTGTTATTATTATTATTTTTTAAAGTGCAAAGAAATCCAGCTCGCTAAGAGGGTTTTGCATTCGGCGTGCAACTTCCTCCGAATGTGAGCGCGCTGGCAGGCGGTGAGGGAGCGGT
>NW_022196895.1:35633194-35633608 GCF_008632895.1 Mastomys coucha | reverse complement strand
GCAGGCGGCGCCTCCTGCTGCCGCCGCCGCCGCCGCCGCCGCCGCCTCCTCTCCGACTCGGGGAAGAGGGTGGGGGACGATCGGGGCGCGGGGGAGGGTGGGTTCTGCTTTGCAACTTCTCCCGGTTGCGAGCGAGCGCGCGCGCGGCGGCGGCGGCGGCTGCAGACGGGGGCCGCCCAGACGATGCGGGGGTGGAGGACCGGGCGGCACGCGAGTCCCCCTCCCGGGCTCACAGTATGTATGCGCCGACCCTCTCCTCTGCCCTCCCCTCCCCAGCCCCCGAGAGGGCGTGTCTGCCGTCCTGCCCCCGAGAGCGGCCGGGGCTCTGCGGCACCATTTCCGTGCCATCCCCGTAGCCCCTCTGCCAGGGTGACACACTTCGGGCATAGTCAGCGGTTGGCGGGCGCGGACCAC
>NW_022196895.1:35594910-35632234 GCF_008632895.1 Mastomys coucha | reverse complement strand
CGCCCGCCCGTCGGGGACGGATTCTAAGTGGGTGGAACAAGACGCCGCAGCCCGGGCGGCGCGGCGCCGGGACCGGGGGGACGCGCGCGGGAGACGGGAGCGGGCGCGGGGGCCCGGCTTGTCAGCCGGGAACCCGGTGACTTTCCGCGCTTGGGGAGGGAGGGGGCTCTCCCCTCCCCCCATGGAGAAGAGGGGGCGACTGTTGACTTCCTTCTCCGTGACACGCGCGCCTCCCGCGTCCGCACGCCGACTTGTTTATCTGGCGGCGGTGGGAGCCGCGGGCGGGCGAGCGAGCGAGCGAGCGAGCGATCGAGCGCGCGGGGGCTGAGGTGAGCGGGGGCTGGGCGAGCGGAGGTGAGCCGGGACCGGGCGCGCTCCCCCGAGGGGCTCGGCAGCCGCGGGGCGGCCGGACTTGGCAAAACTTTTGCCAGCCCCGGCTTGGGGTAGGGTGGTGTGTGGGGGTTGGGGGGAGGCGGTGGAGGCTGGCGAGGGCAGGGTGACGGTGACGAAAGGGCCTCGGCGGTGACAGCGCTGGCGCTTCCTCTCCCCGCACCCGCCATCCCTGGCCCAGCGCGCTGCCCCGCCGCGGAGCCTCGCGCGCCCCGGCGGGAGTCTGGGCGTCCTTTTTGGTTTTGCTTTTTGCCGCCAGCCCTCCGGTCTTCCCTGTCCTCGGGGCGGCCGGGACACCCGCTTTTCTCCCTCCCCACCCCCGGGGCGGGGAAGGCAGAGCGGCGTCTGCGACCCGCGGGGCTCTGGGCGCGCGGCTGCGGGGCTGCGGGCTTGCGGGGTGGATTCGGGGCTCGCAGCCTGCAGCCCAGACTTCGCCGGGCTGGCCTTATCTGCTTAGAAGTGGGCGTGCCTCGGAGAACTCAACAGGTCTGGACACATTTCTCCCTTCACCTCGCACCTTTCTCCCTCCTTCTCCCCCCAACCCCACCCCCCCGACAACTTGGGCACTAGCTTTGGGGCATGGTTTTGTGCCCGACTTTTAGAAAGAGACCCTCCCTAGCCGCAGTTTTTGATGCAGCGATTTTTTTTTTTTCCTGACAAGTACCACTTGGACGTTTGAGGTTGCAGGCTTGGTGATTGCGGCCTTAACACTTAAGACCCTGGGCATGGTTCGTGTGACTAATGTCACAGGGTTATTTACAGTTTTAACTGTGGGGGGGGCGGGGATAAATGTCGGGTAAGGGAGCATCTTGTTTTATGAACTGATGTTATGGTTTCAGGCTGGAAGGGGCAGCTGTCCAAAAAAGCGGGTGTGAAAATTCATTAAGGTCTATTTGATATCTCATGTTTAGAGATGCTTATCAGAGGCATAGGACCCCGGTTCTGAGAGAGAAGTCCTGTACGGGGGAAAAATCCTAGGGTAGGTCCCAGAGTTCTCCAATTCCCCTTTCAGAGAAGATGGTCATACTTAGTGTCTTGGTACAGGAAAATTTTACCACTTTATGGGAGGCGATTCCAGATATATTTGTCTTAGTCTTTGCTAGTCTCTCAAAACATTTTTATTATTAATAATATACTAGAAATCTGGAGGAATACAATAAAGGTTTAAAATGGCAGAGAAAATTATTCTGAGCATTTTTTTTGAATGGGTTTTATTTGACTTTATATGTGATTGTACAATCCAGTTTTTCTGTTTTTCCAGGTATTTACATATTTGGAAAGAAAAATCTTCACTTATAGATAAAATATTTTGTATTGAGCATATTAAACAGTTTTTAAAAAGGAATATAATTCGGTAAATCTTGATGTTTGGAATTTTGATAAAATTCTATTAAACTATTTAAATAGGTTAAAATTGTAGTGAAGAAGGCAGTACAAATTATACTCTGCTTTTAAAGGTGTACATTTTAGGCTATATATAACATATGTTATTTCTTATATCCAAAGTTTGAAGGTACATGATACTAGACAGGCATATTTAGTTGAAAATGGAGTTTCAAAGTAAGAGCCTTTTCCCAGCCCTACAAGATCGGCAGCTCGGCACTGCTTATTTTTTTTTTTGTTGTTGTTCAAATAAAATGTGCATAATTCTTCCAGGTTGTACCTTGAAAGGTTTAGATGAGTGGGGATTGGCACAGGTGAAATTGTGAATCATAAGGTGTGTAAACAATTATAGTGTAGCATTTTTCAAACGGTTTGTGTAGTGGTTTCCAGAAAGGAATCACTCTTAATTGAAAGGGGTTGGAAATGTAAGGATCATGCCTTTAAAGAAAAAGTTAAATACTTTGACATCAAGTTGAACCTTTACAATAATCACTATAACAAATTACAATCCCCATGGTTACCAAATGTTTACATTTAGCGAGTGGCAGGATAAACAGCCAAATTGAAATCAATTCAATGTAACCTTGTCCTGGCTGTGCAGATGAGCTGCTTTGTGCATGGGAGGAGGGGGATATAGCTTTATATTAGAAAATAGGAACTATTCTTTTGATAATGGAGACTTTGATTTGGTAGTTACCTAAAAGGGTTTATTTAATAGGCTGTCTCTTACTAATCGGATCAGAGATAATGTGGTTTTATAGCTTATTATGTCTTTTTTTTTTTGTAGTTAATATTTGCCAATGGACTCCAAAGAATCCTTAGCTCCCCCTGGTAGAGACGAAGTCCCCAGCAGTTTGCTCAGCCGGGGGAGGGGAAGCGTGATGGACTTGTATAAAAGCCTGAGGGGAGGAGCTCCAGTTAAGATTTCTGCTTCTTCACCCACACTGGCTGCTGCTTCTCAGGCAGATTCCAAGCAGCAGAGGATTCTCCTTGATTTTTCAAAAGGCTCAACAAGCAATGCCAAGCGGCAGCAGCAGCAGCAGCAGCAGCAGCCTCCGCCGCCACAGCCAGATTTATCCAAAGCCGTTTCACTGTCCATGGGACTGTATATGGGAGAGACAGAAACAAAAGTGATGGGGAATGACTTGGGCTACCCACAGCAGGGCCAGCTTGGCCTCTCCTCTGGGGAAACAGACTTTCGGCTTCTGGAAGAAAGCATTGCAAACCTCAATAGGTCGACCAGCCTTCCAGAGAACCCCAAGAGTTCAACATCTGCAGCTGGGTGTGCTACCCCGACAGAGAAGGAGTTTCCCCAAACTCACTCTGACCCCTCTTCAGAACAGCAAAATCAGAAAAGCCAGACTGGCACCAACGGTGGCAGCGTGAAACTGTACACCACAGACCAAAGCACCTTTGACATCCTGCGGGATCTGGAGTTTTCTGCTGGGTCCCCAGGTAAAGAGACAAACGAGAGTCCTTGGAGGTCAGACCTGTTGATAGATGAAAACTTGCTTTCTCCTTTGGCGGGAGAAGATGATCCATTCCTTCTGGAAGGGGACACGAATGAGGATTGTAAGCCTCTCATTTTACCGGACACTAAACCTAAAATTAAGGATACTGGAGACGCAATCTTATCAAACCCCAGCAGTGCTGCACTGCCCCAAGTGAAAACGGAGAAAGATGATTTCATTGAACTTTGCACCCCTGGGGTAATTAAGCAAGAGAAACTGGGCCCAGTTTATTGTCAGGCAAGCTTTTCTGGGACAAATATAATTGGGAATAAAATGTCTGCCATTTCTGTTCATGGTGTGAGTACCTCTGGAGGACAGATGTACCACTATGACATGAATACCGCATCCCTTTCGCAGCAGCAGGATCAGAAGCCTGTTTTTAATGTCATTCCACCAATTCCTGTTGGTTCTGAAAACTGGAATAGGTGCCAAGGATCTGGAGAGGACAACCTGACTGCCTTGGGGACTATGAACTTCCCAGGCCGATCAGTGTTTTCTAATGGATATTCAAGGTAAGTTAGCACTTTTCTGTTTCATAAGAATGATACGTTTAAGATAGTTTGATAAACTTAAGAATTCTTTTATCAGTATGTGTTTTCTCGAGGTTTTGTATACTTTTGCAGATAACTCAGTACAAATGGTCTTTTGAGTGTATAGGCATGTTAGAAACTGGGAAGGACTCACTCATCACTGCATAAGCACTTCGGGTGTTTGGTTAAATAGTAATTGTTTCTCATTGGTCAGTATTAAAGATTTTATTTGAAAACTAAACCAGAATTCCTCACTAACAAGTATCTATTAAAGTAACATTCATCTACAAGTATCCAAAGTAGAACTAATATGAAATCAAGAAAAAAAAATGTCTTAGTCATATAATACATGTATTGTGCATATTAATTTAGCTGTTTTAGAATATATTATTGCAAGGAAATGCTTGAAGTGTTACCTTTCAATGAGAGGGTTAAGAGCTGGAAGTAGTAACACTTGAGTGTTCGATCTGAGTGGTCTGTGTTTTGAAACTGATAGAGCAATGCAGTGCGTAGGGACCTAGACCATAGCCTTAGAGTAGCCTAAAGCAGACAGCTGGCGACTGCTCCTTCGCCTCTGTAAAGAAGGAGCTGGTGCACGATGCTTTCGAAAGCTCCTGCAGACGATGATGCTCCACTAGGTAACTCATGATTACAATTTTCAGGCTTCAGTTAGCAAGGGCCATATATGTCTCTCGTCATTTTTCTCTGTCAGTTATAAAGGATACTGATATTTCCACCTGACCTCACAGAGGTCCGTTAGAATGGAATTACTGGAAAAAAAAAAAACTTGTACGTTAAGATAAATGGGCTGATAGGGCTAGGTTCTTCCCTGTGCCCTCATTTTCATGTTATAGAAATGCTGGCTTATTTATATCTATTTTAGGTATGATAAGAAAGAAAATGTGGATTGTAGTGATACAAGACAGATGAATCACTAGGGGTTTTGTTTTGTTTTTGTAGAAAACAGAGTTCTTTAAAGCCTTGTATGTAATCCCATCAGCCTTTTCCTATTAGTGGTGCTGCTCAGTGTTCCTATCAATTAGTCATTTGAGAAGACTTTTCTTAAAATTCATAAGAAAAGATTTCAATGCAGTCTTATCACTGATCTACATCCTTATAACTCTTTAATAAAAATTTCCATTTTCTGAAAGTTGTCTAGACACTGACATACTCCACACATAGAAAGCTTTTATTAGGAAAAATTAGATTTAGACTATGATCTGTTTTTCTAAATAGCTTAATTGTATTTTATCAAGAGGAGGGAAAAGCCACCTTTTCTTTTATGTATCCTAAGAGATGGGAAGTTAGTATTTATGTTACCTATTAGTAGTGACTACTAATTTATTACTCAATAATTAATTGTCCCTTATTTGAGGGAAAACTATTGCAACATTTTAACTTTCTGAATTAGGGGTTTAAAATACTCCCAGTAAAGAAATTTAAATAGTTTCTTATTGCATAAACTGTGTTTTTAAAATGGTAAGAAATACGCTGTACTTTAAAATTTCCAGTCTTAAATTTTTGACAGTAGATTTCATGAGGTTATCTTTCATAAAAGAATAATTATAATTGACTTGATTATCTATAGGGAGCTGTTAAGTTGATTTATAAACCTGTGATTATGCAAGGACAAATAATACATTTAGAAAATTTCTTGCCCTGAAAACCATCATAAAACTTCAAATTTTATTATAAGGAAAAAAATAGTGGAACCCAAACTTAACTTGCATGCACTGTGAATTTTCATTAAGACTTATAAAATCTGGGATATGAACAATAAGTCTTAGCCTTAGATCATTAAATAATTTTAATGCTTTAACTTTTATACTTAATAACATATAAAATGTTCCTGTTTGTGTTGGGCCTCTGCCCTTACAGAGATGGGCAAGGCCACGACAGTGTGGCACTTCAGAGATTCTTTCATGTCCAGGAAATGATTAATTTTATACTGACATATGATTTGGATTTTAATCACTAGTGTCTTTTCACCAGGCAGGATACCTTAACGGGACTCTGGGCGGTGCTTGCAAGTTTTACACTTAGCCCTGAGAACTGCCATTACCCAGAACAAAGCTTTACCCAAATAAATTGGGACAATGTTTCTTTTTTGAGCATTATTGAATTCTTCTATTGTTTCCAAGTAGCAGCCCTGGCAGAACTGAAATTGGTTGCTCGCTATATATGATGCGCGGTAGTTGCCAAACATTAGCTATCATCAGTGACGCTGAGTCATCAGCCACTAAGTCAACATGCTGAGGCCACAGCTTGACTGAGTCCTCTCTGACTTCAGGCAGAAAACTAGGAATGTTGCTAGGAACATCGCTTGGAACTTTTAAAGAAGGCATACCTTTTAATTTGAATTCTTAAATAACTAAAATATTTTCTCCCAATAATGTTAATAAAAGCTACTTCATATTGTAGTTGAGGGAGAAGGCAATTTCTACAGATGTCAGTATACCATGACATTAGGTTAGCATATTAAAGTTGGGAATATCATGATTAAGAATTTTGTTTTGTTTTGTTTTTAAGGTTTAAGTTCATTGATGGTAAAACAAGGTAATAGTTATTGATTGTCAGATCTAATCTTAGTAAAAGGAACTTCCAATTCTAAAGGTACAAATTAAAATTCAATGAGCTTAATATAAACATGATTGAAGCAGACACATTTGTGTGTAATCTGATTTTCTTCCACCGTGTTTCACCTCTGGCATTAATAGTATATATGCAGGAAATAAGCGGCAGAACGGAAGGGTTGTCAGCAGAATTCGAGCTTGGGGGTGCTGCTAAAATTTGGTTTGCAAGTTGACTCTTTCCTGAAAGGTCGGGTGATTAGAGGAAAAGAGTAGTACTGCAAGATAGACCTGTAAACGCAGTCTCCATGGAGGGCAGGGCTTTGGTGAGTGGTAGTTAATGAAGACACGAACACTTGAGTCGCTTTGGACATCCCTCATTATTGGTCAGATCTGCATCAAGTTTTATAAAAGTAGTGAGATTGAAAAATTATAGGAATATGGGCTGAGTGAAACACATTCTTCCCCTCTCTCATTTTCCTTATCGACCACAGGCTAGATGTTTTCTGAGACAGAACGTAAGGGGAAGGGTGAGACTAGCCTTTACCTTTGAGAGGTGCTTGTTTAATGTCTGACCTTGTTCCTTGCCTTCTAAAGATTCTGACAGTGGGTGTTCCAGTGGTGTTTTAAGCTTTCTGTTTCTTGATATCCATTTATGTAAAATGATTTCTGGGTGTGATTTGCTTTTGAGCATACACTTATTTGCTTATATATTGTTACCTTTATGGTAGAATCGCTTCCTCTTTTTCAAGATCAGTATGATTGATTTTAAGAGAAATGTAAGCTATTGTGTACTCAGGTGTATCAAGTTAGTGTTGGAATGACTAATATAGAGATACGTAATAAGCCTTTAGTCAACGCTTAATGAAATTCTTGTAATGTTTCTTTAGCTAATCCTTGTATATTTTTAATTAGCAATTTAACTTGTATTCATAATGTTATTTTGTCTTTTGTCTATTCTGTCTATAAATTTATTTGACCATTTTCCATATATTACTGAATGTGTATGAATTTGTGACCTGTTCTGAAATAAACTTTTGTACAAATGAGGATGCAGCGCAAGTTGCAGTAGATGGATGACTAGGAAGGGAAAGCTCACTTCAGAGGCCTCTAAGACATGCTGAGGAAAGAGATTGTGTTAAGTGGTATTTTTTCCACGGGTGTCATTGTGAAAGGCTAAGCATTAAATTCTTGGCAAGTTGTGTAAGTTTCAGTGCACTCTAGCCTGGTTAGATTAGGGAGCCTTCGTGTAGATTTCGGTTAGGCCTGCAGTGTAATTCTTTAGATACATTTTTCGCTTTAATAGTTGTGCATATTTACTTCTTACAAGGTTTTGGGCTTTACTGGGTGAGTAAGTTCAGCAGGCATAATCAGTTTGTGCTGAGTAGTATTTACTGTTCTGAAGCTGTCTTGGTAATATTGTTGTCAAAAGTAATTGTTTAATATAGTATGAAGAGTTGCCAAATTAATAACTATTTGTTTCTGTAGTTCTGAGGCGTGCAGAATATAACTTGGCTAATCCCATTGTGCAAAGAATTCTTAAGGAATGTGTTGTTGGAGTAAGCTACAACCAGAAAAAACAAACAAACAAACAAACAAACCAAAACTCCTCACTCCTTGGTCTTTACAGAAGAGGCCACTCAGCTCTGTCTGTAGCTTCATGTAGCCAGCTGTTCTCATTTCTCCTACCTTGGTTTTATATTTGTCAAGTTCTTCTAAGGGGAACTTAGATCTTAAAACAAGTCTCTAAAGTGTTTCCTTACTTTTTTTTTTGAATCATGTGATCATTCCTGTATTTGGGTGTAACCTTTAAAGATTAAATTTTTTTATACATTACAAGGTTAAATGAAGCTAGTGGATTCAACCCCTCTCCAGAGGGGGAGGGACAAAGAGAGAAGCAACAGAGGCCTTTAATAGAGGGAAAAACATAATTTCAAGGACAATTCCAGGACCCATTTGGATGAACTGTTACTCTTCAAATGTTAAAAGCCAAGTCCACTGTCAGGAATGTCGGCAATGATGATTTCTTGTGAGGGCTAAGAGCGACAAAGAAGGGAACGTTTCCAGTTATGTTGTTTCCTGTGATGTTTTTATCACCAAAATAAGGACATAATGGACGGTATTCTTTGATGCCAAGATTAATTTCACATTTTTCCCATTTTAAGGGGTTATTAGAGAAAAGCGATGACTGCCACAACCAACCATTTCATAGGTCATAGTTTACTTTTACATTTAAACATGCCATATGCTGCTTCAGCCACTTCCTATCTCATAGTGTACTTTTACTTTTAAATATTTCTTTATAAACTATCACCTGACTGCAGAGTACAACTCTTTCCGTGTGTTATATTCTGGTTTTCTGCTAGTATATTGAGTAATTTAGGCAAATGACAACATAAATTACTGGATTCTGTAAGTACTAGATAGCCACTTAAACTATTTATATTGCAATGGATCCTTAAAACCAGTTATTGTAAATGAAAGGATGTCATCCTTTAACTTACTCCCTGAGCCAATTTAAATATTAATCACCTATTTTGGTTGAGCCATGTGCTTAAACATACTATTTAGAGTAACCCAGCTATTAATTTTAAGTACTTCAGAATAATTTTCTCATTTTAGCAAGCTTCAGCAAGATTTATAGTGTCTGTAAGGCAATGTGTTTAATAAGGTACTCCTTATTTTAGATTTTTTTTACATTCACATATAGGAACACAATATACATACATGGTGTGTGTGTGTGTGTGTGTGTGTCTGTCTGTCTGTGTAAGGAGAGGAGAAAAGTTGAATTACATGATTTACATGGCTTACATTTATTATTATTTATATAATATTTTCCCTTGAATTTTTATTTTTGTTAGTTATTTTTAGAGTGTAATAAATATGTAGTATTTGAAACTTACAAACTTAAAGCTTATGTTTACTTTTAAAATAATAAATTAGCCTTTATTCTAGTTTATTTCATAAGTTTCCACAATAATATTTAGCCATGGCTATTATGAAAGTATATTTGATAGCCAAATTTTGAAAGCTGTTGTGAAATGATATCCAGTTTAGTACATGATTTATTATTTTATGTTGGGGCAATGCAGCAACTTATGACCTTATGTTTGTCACATGAACATTAATGCTTTACTGGTTTGCTGTGGACACTTTTATGTTGTCATACTTTTTATGTTTTGGTTTATAATTGGGATTTCGGCCTTCCTTAATTTTAATTCGTAAAATTTGGTTCCTTTTCCCCTACATCTTTTCCAAACAATTTGATTTGGATATTCAATAACAGTAATTGTAGGAAAAACAAAAACAAGTTGGGTTCTGAGGCTAAACTGAACCAATTTGTGATTCTGGGTAACTGTGTTTTGAAATCAAGGATACTTCTCTATGTCAAATTTTATCAAAACACTATTGGGTCTGTGTGTCTGTGTAAAAGTTTACAATTCTCTTATTAAATTGATAGGTCATGGTATATTAAAGACCGTTTTTTGACATTTTCTTTATATAATATCAAGTACAAAACAAAACAAAAATGAACTTAAAGTTGAGCTTTTATTAGATAGGGCTTAAAATTATATTCTTGATAGCACATAATATGTAAACGTTGTTGTTGTTGTTGGACCCAAGAAGCGAGCCTTTGCATTCTCAAAGCTTGTTGTATGTGTTAGGTAAGAAATCATCTATTCCCATCCCCACACTGTGCAACGAGAAATGAGAAATGGAGACCATGGCAGTACTTAGGAAAGACAACATCCTTCATTAGCTGTGCAGCCAGCTGGAACCGCCCTATTGGCAGCTAGTTAAACTTTAGCATCCAGGGCTCTTCAGGGTCTAAAAACAATAAGTAACTGACATAATACTGACCATTCAGGTACTTCATAAAAGTCACTGATCCTTTCTTCCTAGTGTTAGTAGGTCCGCTGGTGATTGAACACTAGTTACATGGCAGCACTATGTTACATACACTATGCTACATACACTATATTGCATATACTTTACTATATACCCTATATTACATATACTATGCTGCATATACTGTTACATATACTATGCTGCATACGCTATTACATACTCTATGCTACATATACTATGTTACATACACTATGCTACATACACACTATGCTACATACATAATGCTATTATAATAGTTCATGTTATACACTTCTCATACATTCATCTCATGTAATATCTTAATTCTTTGATACTCTTTATTCTACTTGTTGCATTAAGTTTCTGAGTCTGTCAAGGTCCATGCAGGACAAAAGCAGCTGTTACTTGTGTTTTACAACTGGGAAATTTAAGACATTTAAAGAAAAAAAAAAAACAGGAAACCATAATGCTGATCTGAAAGGAATTAGTTAGTATTTGATGTTTTAGAATCCCTCAACAATCTTTAACACTGATTGTCCAACAGTGAATACCTCTGTGTGTGTGTGTGTGTGTGTGTGTGAATGTATATATACATGCATATATACATACATATATGTAACTATATATATTTATGAATGAGAGAGATGACCAAGCCTCTGCTATATATGTATGTGAATAGTCACTTACTGATTCCTGTAAGTTTCATTTAGAGTACCCAGTACTCCTACTGGATAGAATATGTAGGTGCCAGGTGTCAGGTGCCAGGGTGTCAATGGTTCAGCAGGTAGAGGGCTTCTGTGCAAGCCTGCTGACCTAAGTTTGTGGGTAGAGCCTACATAACCATGGAAAATGAGAATCTATTCCATAAATTCTTCCTCTGGCTTTCACAGGTATGCTGTGGCAAACCCCATAGCATGTACATATACATACACAATAAAATTTATAATACTTAAAACTGGTGGCAGTTTTAAAGCTCTGGAAGCTCTGTTCAGCTAAAAGCAGGATGTCTCTCATTTGCTAATAATAGTTCAAGTATCTGCATCTCTAGTGTAGGTATTGCCTACTAAAAAAAAGCACTGGAGACTTTTTTTTATGCCTACTATGTGCAGTTCCCCAAACTGGGTAATGAATCTATTTCATTTAGACTATTATCTTTTTAAAACTCAGGTCACTATTTTCATACACTTAATTTTTTCAAGGTATTTTTTCTCTTTTTACAGGGGAGTACCTCTATCAGTAACCCTATTACATGGATTTTATTACACATTAGATATACCATCTAAATTTAGTAGCTGTACTGATAAACCACATTGCTGATAAACATGAGACTATCCCCTTTCTATTTTTATTGTCTGATACTGTTAGGTAGTCATGCATGAAGGATAGTTTGTTAATTAAGAAGCTTTCAATTTTTAAGAATCACAAATACTAACACTTTTTCTAGGTGCATAAGTTTGGGAAGATTGTGTAACTTGCTTAAAGACATTTACTAACTTTTTCTTTGGTGCTTAAAAAGCTGCAGTAAGGGCTAGAGAGAAAGAAGGCTTAGCGGTTCAGGGTACTTTACTGCTCTTGCCTGAGTTCAGTTCCCAGCACCCACATCAAGCACCTCACAACTGCCTGTAAGTCCAGCTTCTGGAAGAATCTGACACCTCTGGAATCTTTAGGTATCTTCACAGATGTGCACCTACCCATATGTATGTATGTACATATATATATACACACAGATGTACATATGTTCATTATATGTTTTCATTGTGTGGTTAAGTATGGAAAATAATTAAATGGCAGTTTAAATAGATAAATTCGTTATTGTAAACCTGATTTTGCAAATAGATACATTGAAAAAGTTTAATTAGAACATTATATGAAACATCTCATCTGAATCCCAGATGGATTTATGAAGGACAAAATATGAGAGTAGAATAGAGTTTTTAAAAATATTTCCCCCAAATAGAAAAACCCAGAATAAACGTTTGATTCCTGAGCTCCCCACCTTGAGAGGCTGTGTTGTTGCCACTTTTCTTTTGAAGCCATCTTGCCACTTTGTAAACCATAAGAAGAAAATGAACTTATTAAACTGTAGTACTATACCAGTGTTCTTAACCAGAAAATGTTATTTATTTCTTCTTTTGATTACATATGCGTAAACTTTCAGAAATTTAGCCAGTCTTGGGTTATGATATTTGTTTCTGTTGAAGATTATTTATGAGTTCAGCTAGCGTGTTCCTTTCCCCTCCTCTTCCTTGTCTCCCTCTCCCTCTTCCTCTATAAAACAGGCTACTGTGCAGCACAGGCTGCCCCCAGACTTGCCTTAACCTTCCACATGCCAGGCATACAGTCCTTCATAGCAGAGGCCAGTTTGAATATGCTTCCCCTCTACCCTCAAGCAGATGGTGCTCCATGGTTGAGTCCTGGTGTGTGCTTTCTTATAAGTTATAAAGGAACTTAAGTAAACAGCTTACATACTTCTTTTTTTAGTATCATGCAGAAAAAGTAAAGATTATTTACTTTTAAGCCTAATTTTTTTCTCTCTCATGTTTATTTTATGTTCAAGAAAGAAGGCCTATCTTTGGCTTCAACTTGAAAGGAATTTGGTGACTACAGATATGGAGTAAATACAGTGTGAATTCCTACAGTAATTTTCAAAGTATTTGAGGTCCTTATTCCAGCTTCTCCATGTCTTAGAGAATTAACCAGTTGTCACTATAGCCAACAGTTCAAGTTCACTAAAGTTATTTATACTAATACAGCAGTCTTGTGTTATAGATTCAATGTGAAATTCAATTATTTTCTACTTTTAGTCCTCAGAATGTAGAAAGGAAACTTAGCTTCTACTGACAGCTGTTTGGGAACTTAACACTTTTCATCTCAAGTCCTGCATGCACTTAGCTTCCTGTTTGTTGTTGACAGCAGGGTAAGATGGGCGGACGTGCTGCAGCAGTCAGGTAGCATGTCTCCTGTGGAACCATCGTCTTAGGACTGAATTGCTTTTGACAGAACTTTACTGAGAATCATCTTAGAACTTTTTTTATATCTGTATTTAAAACAAGCTAGATTCTTAAATACTTATTATTCTTCCCCAAAACATGACAGATTTCAGTGGCTAAGAAAGAGGGACAAAGACTCATCATCATGATATGACAGTATTAAAGTCTCTGGGCACTAGCGGAGAAATGTTGTTAAAGAAGGGGGAAATACGCATAGTAATTCTTAGGCTTAACTTACTGATGACAAATGACCATTTGACATTAGACAGAGAGAACTACTGTGCTCTAATAAGGACGCTAAAAGGAAAAGTTAGAAAGCCACAGGGGGGAAAAAAAGAAAGAAAATGACAAATTTAAATTTCTGTCTGGTGACTGGCTATGTTTGATTTCTGTATGCCTCATCTTCTGTATGGGCATGGGGACATCCCTAAGAAGCCTAGTGATGTCATTATGTTTGTAAAAGGAAGAGTTGCAAAGACATTCCAGGAAGCAGTTCTGGAGAAGGGTGGTGGGAGGGCCCTAGAGCATCCCAGAGGTCTTCCATTTGCCCCTGCAGAGGAGAATGCCTGCAGAGGCGAATGCCTGCAGAGGCAAATGCCTGCAGAGCTGGGCCCTGGGCACGAGTGAGGTAGTGGTCAGAGTCTGCTGGAGAACAGAATGGGAGACTTTCATACCTGTTCCTCCTTCCTCCCAGTTTGCTTTTTTAAGTGTTTGCCTGAAGAAAGCTTATTCCCTTGCTGGAGATGGAGTGTGTGCTGAAGGGATTGTGGGGGTGAATCAGGAGTGAAGGTCCATCCAGCTATTGGGAGTAAGAAAAGATTTTAAGAAGGCTTGCTAGGAAGAGGATGAAAACTAGAACCAGTCCATTTGTTAAGAATGAGCCGAGGACAGATTTAAGCCATTGTGAGATTGAGTAGTATGACCACACTTGTTATTCTAACTCTGTGCATGCAAGACTGTGTTTCCTTGCCTAAGACTGATTTTCTTACACCAAAGTAGGGGGTGTCTCTGTAGTCTCTAAGGGGAATATGGTTGTCATTCTAGGTCCTGTGGCACCTGGTCTAAGCTCGGAGATCTTTTATCTGAAATACGTTGCCCAAACATCCACGTATTTCTCTGCCCTTCTTTATTTAGGTCACACTTACATGTCACTTGCATAAGAGAGACCTCTGTCTCCATCTCCAAGTGAACATCTTTCACACCTTATTTCCTCTTCTTTGATATATTTAGGAACCTTATGTCCCCTCTATTACAGGTTTGCTCCACTCTTAAACTCCAGCATCTAAAGAGCAGGACAGAGATGCTGAGTGCGCGAAGGAGCAAACTTGTCACAGACTTCAGGAAGAAGGCTCAGACTTTAGTCTAAGAAAACCAGTCCTAAGACAGTAGTTGATGCAAATAGACAGAACAAACATATGGTTTTAATTGTTGTCTGCTTCTAAAATTACTCTAAAGCTTTAAATAGGATTGATTCTTGCCATTTCTTAACAAATTAGGGCAATCAAAGCTTGTAAATGATCTTTTTGAGGGTGTTTGGTTGTTCTGTTTGTTTTGTTTTGTTTGTTTCCTCCACTATGTAATCTTCTGCTCCAGAACTTTACATTTATTATTTATCCTTTAAAAATTTCATAAATGTATGCATCTTAATCATATCTGACCCTACCTACTTCATCTCTCTACCTCTTCCTGGCTCCTTACCCCAATACATCCCCCAAGTCCTTCTGCTTTATAAAAGCAGTCCCCATGTCCATGAAGAGATTCCCATATGTATATGGCTATGGGGATTTATGTGTTCTGTTGAGAACAGATTATTCTTGTAAGTGAACCAAAAAATGTACTCATTTATATCGAGTTACCTAGAAAGGTAGGCAAGAAATAGTGGTTTGTGGTTGTTGTTGTTGTGTTAGATAGTTTGTAACACTGGATATTCTAGAAGAAGAGGAATGGCCCATTTTCTCTCAATTTCTAAATTGTCTTTCTTCAGCTTATGGGTGTTTTGGGTTTGATTTATTGTACAATAGTATCATCAACCTAAAAGGTTAGTAGAAGGCTCTGTCTGCTAAGTATTTCAGATACTTGTCTACTTTGGCAGAGAATAATAATAATAATAATAATAATAATAATAATAATAATAATAATTCCAAGCCACATAGGGCTTAACTATTGAAAGAGAATTATATGAGGTCTTTTAAGAGTGGACTTCTCTAGTCTTGAAGGAAAAAAATAGGAATGGACCAAGGACAGGGCTTTGGAAGGCATCCAGAAAGCAACCACAAAAAACACTCAGTGAATATCTGGAGAATTAAGAGACAGAAATCTTAAAATTGGTGAGGAGAAAGTATTTCATGATGTTGTATCAACTTGGGCTAAATACAGAACAGAGTTTGATAGTTACATGAGTGACGATGTCCTTAAAACATACAAATGTCCTCAAAATTTAAGTCCTTAGTGCGTCAGCAAAGCAAATGGTTAGTTTATAGTTTACAAAATCTTAGGTTAAAACGTCTCATAGAAAATACCATTTGTCTGAGGCCATGAAAACTGAGATGCGTTAGAAGGGCAAAAGCTAGGATCCAGAAGGTCTTGCTCCCTGGGAAGCTAGCAAAACATGAAAAGACTGACGAACTCCCTTCCTTCAAACTTTGCTTACTTACCAATACTAGCCAAATTGTTTACCTAATTGTCTCTTTTCTCTTTAATTCATTCTGCATTCTACTACCAAATAATCTTCCTAGAACAATACTTTCAATATTATTCCCCTAATCAATGGTTGTATTATTCACGTAGATGCTGTAGCAAACCTTCCCTAGACTGTTTTCCAAGTGCAAGTCATTCTGGTTTGTATGTTGTTAAGTAAAAGTAGAATCATCATCTACCCATTTCTCAGCAGCTTGCTTTTCTTACATAACAAATACATCCTGGACTTCCTTCCAGATCAACAGATGTGGATCCGTTAATAGTAATACAATATTCTGTTCAGGTTGTTTGATGATTTTTGCCATTGTAGACTCCAGTAAATACCCTTTTCAAAGTTTCCCTGCAGATCAAAGATGAGATTCCAAAACTAGGTTACTGTCAGGAGTTCCATGCAACTAAAATCTTAACAGAGGTATACAACTAATGTTGTTTTCTTTGTGGGCCAGACTGGCATTAAATAACCTCTTGATTTTCCTGTCTCAACTCTGTTTCTTGTGCTGGAACTGCAGGTATGTGCCGCCACACCAGGTTCCAAGGAATCAAGTGTCACTTGGTATTTCTTTTCTTTATAATAAAAACACATGCATTATGATTACAAACTAATTTCTTGCCATAAGTCCCAAAGTTGATCATAGTACACCAGTGTGACGCGTTACCATCTGCAACCCAGGCTCTTCTGCTTTGGACGTTACCTAACCATGTACATTAGTCTAATGAAGCAGTCTGTACCTTTCCCTTGTATTGCTCAGCCTTGGCAGTCCATTCTCATATTCTGTAGTAATGTCTTGGAAAGTAGGCTTACTCTGTAGATGCCAGGGAGAAATCAGAGGCCCCTCTTGGGGCTCTTAGAATCATTAATAAAATACTAATACTTTGAGTCTGGGATGATTTTATTGAATTGAAAAGAACCTGGGCAGACAAACCCTTAAGTCTCTGCAGCTGCCTAGAGGAGGAGAATGGAGAAGGGAAAGCCATGCCGTTTGAGCCAGCATGGAGACCAGACCTAGGGCGATAGGGAGAATATGCCCAGAGAACAGGAAGAAGAGAAGAAGTTACACTAAAACATGACTTCATGGGCAGACTCGTGAAATTGCATCTCATGTAAGCTACTGTGCCAGGGGTGGGGTTTCATGGAAGGAAATGTATAGTATTTCATTAAAGAAAAAAATGTCTCCTGTCTCTTTGACACAATAAGGTAAGCCTGTCCTCCTGGAGTAGCCCAGTAGCCAGATGATTGTCTAGGTCTTATTGGAATGTTAGGTCTCCACCCAGGCCACAGATTGAATTCTCTTGACTAGATGGAATCCTTTCCCTAATAGGCCTTTATTGCTAGCTAACAGTAACTACTGACAAGGCAGTGTTTTTTGGTTTTTGTTTTCACCTGACTCAGTGATTGGTGCATAGTAAGTGCCCAGTAGATGTCTTCAGATACTGTTTCCTAACATACATGTATATGGGCATGGACGTGTAAGTCTGTTGTTCATTTTTAACATGTGCTTTGTTTTGGCTTTTGGTTGCTGTTTTCTGGGTTCAAGTGATATTTCTCTGCCTTAGTCTGATGCGTAGCTGGGACTACAGATGTGTGCCTCCAAAACTGGATCTGTGTGTATGTGAGGGGTGGGTGTGGGGCAATGCCTGTGTCTAACCTCTCTTTTTAATAACATCCAGTCTTAAGGACAATGAATGTCTTCACTATAGCACCTTAGCATGTAAAATACTCAATTTAGAGGAAATAAATAGCATGAATTTGCCTTAAATATATTTTATCCCTTTTAGGGAAAAGTGGAATTCTAAGAGTCCCTAGCAGCAGGACAACAGAGTACCCACATGGAATACTTGCAGTTTGTGAGGCACCATCCTCACAGTTGCAGAACTGAAGGCATGTCAGCCTGTGTTTGGCCTCCACTGGGTTGTGTTCTGTGAATGTTACATATATAAAGTTCTTGTAGGAAACAGATTTTAAAGGGTATCTCGTTTCATTGTCTTTTCAGTGGAGACTACCGTTTTGTTTAATGTGTATTCTGTCAGGACAAAGTCCTAAAGTACTAGCCTGAAAGGTGGTAAACTGACCAAGAGTAACTGCAGACACACCTCGATGACACCTCTTTGCATTTAAAAGACAATAGATGGCGATTTGCATGTTAGTGAGTGATAGTGGTTCTTCCTCAGTATGCCCAGTACACACATCACTGAGGAGTAGCCTATCACTTTTGTGATAGAACACGTGGTAGAAGCGTGGAATTCCCACTGGAGCTAGGCTTGACATCTCATTATTTTGTAGGAAGAAACCTAGACCTGGCACAATTAGTATCATATTGTAGGTCAGACTTCCTTGGCTTGAATCTATTAAAATCTATGTGATCTTGATCAAATTTACAATCTATAAACCTCAGTTTCTTCACTTTTGATATGGACACAAGGAGATACTGCTGGTGAATCATGCAATACAGTCTGGCACTTAAGCAGCATTCATGAAACATTAGCAACATTAGCACTTATTCTTAGTGATGTTGCTTCAGACTAGAGAGCACTTGGCCCAAGTGCTGCATGAGCTGTCTGTCTGACCATAGCACCATGCCACTGCTCACAAGTGAGTGTCAGTGACAATTCTTAAGATGGGATCATTATGATTTTAAATTTCAGAGTGAGTCTTATAATTAAGTAGCGGTAGCCTTATCCTCTGGCAGTGTTATCACATGTATGTCCTGACTTAAATACGAAGGGAAACTAAAAATATGTACTCGTGATAGATGGTAAAGGAGGGCTTCCTGTTGGACTCTCTCTGTTTTACCCCTTCCATCTTCCCACTCAGCCACATGAGTTGAGGAGAGTTACTCACAACTACTTGCTCTTAGTAGAACTTCAGGGAAGATGAATCAGGATCACAGTCTTAAGAAGACAAGCCTCTCTCCAAGCTTCACACATTCTTTGAGTATTTGAAATAAGTTCACCTCTTGTTGTGGGATCCCTTCATAGCTTCAATTTCTTCTAAAGAGAATAATTCTTTTAAAGTCTTATGGCACAGCCTTATTAAAAGACTTTCCTAGGCTTCAATATAAATTAAACCCCACTGTAAAAAAAACAAAAAAAACAAAAAAAACAAAACAGACATTGGTTTTCTGGGGGATTAGTGGTTAAGAGTACTTGCTGCTCTTGTACCTCAGTTTTGATTCTCAGCAACTATATAGTGGCACACACACAGAGAGACACACAAACACACACAGAGAGCCTTTACTTTCTTCATGTAGGTTTTCTAATACATAACAGTTCATACCATTGCCTAAATTTGTTATATACATTGAAGCATTTGTGACATTCTGTGTTTCAGCCTTAACTCCATAAAGTCAAAGATTTGTCAAACATTTCTTTTAGTGTCAAGATTTTCTATTTTTAGCATCGGAAACTTTCATAAGCAACCTTTGTTTACCAGATTGCTGGAAGATTTGTCTGATAACTTGTATAAGCTGATATTCGCTTTGTACCTTTCACATAACATTCATCTATTATTCTTTATGGGATATCCAGTTTAACTGGTCAGTTCCATTTCTAGCTAGGCTCAACGGGTCTCAGCTTAGTTCAGCCAGCGTCTTTATGGCCAGTGGTTTGATTTGCTTAGCAATAAATGGCAACTGCCAGCCTACTTGCCCAAGCTTTTCCTAACAGTAGAATTCCCAAAGAGTCAGAAGAAGCATGGAAAAATGAGTTTCAGATATTGACAACTGAGTGCCAACCACATTCTGTTGGTTAGTTAGTTGGTTGGATTCAGGAAATGGAAGAACTGTCAGAAGATGTTGCAAAGAGGAATACCAGTAAGATGTGGGGCTCTTATGACTATCTTATTCCCCCTTTTAAGTGAGATTCAACCTTCTTTGATTGGGTCTTCCTACCTGTTTAGCAGCAACAACTGGAGCAGGGGATATTCCAAAATCTGTTGCCTCTACGAGGGATATATGTTCTAGCTAGACTGCCCTCTCTGGCCTCAGTGGGAGAGGAAGCACTTAGCCTTGAAGAGACTTGAAGTGCCAAGGTTAGAGGATACCCAGGAAGCCCCTACCTGCTCAGAGGGGAGTGGGAGATGGGGGAAAGATTGTGTATGGGGTGGCTAGCAGGGAGCCAGTGAGGGGGATGTAAAGGGAATAAGTAAAAAAAAAAATTAATTTTAAAAAATAGAAGGGAGGCATTTTGGTTATTTTGTTTGGTTTCACTTTTTCCAAGCTTGTTACAACAGTTCCAGGATTTAGTTACATTAAGAAAAGTCTTGCTGGGCGATGGTGGCGCACGCCTTTAATCCCAGCACTTGGGAGGCAGAGGCAGGTGGATTTCTGAGTTCGAGGCCAGCCTGGTCTACAAAGTGAGTTCCAGGACAGCCAAGGCTACACAGAGAAACCCTGTCTTGAAAAACCAAAAAAAAAAAAAAAAAAAAAAAAAAAAAAAAAAAAAAAAAAAGAAAAGTCTCATTCTTTAGATTATGAGATTCTAATCATTCACACTGCTTTCCTGAGTGAAAAGCAAATCATTGATCAAAGGGTGACAGGGCTTCAAAGTTAGAGACTGGCTGGACTTGAGACTGCAGCTTTATCATGGTTCAGACAGTCTGCCGTGCTTCTTATGTATGGTAGCCATCTTTCCATGTCAAAAGAGTCTGTTTTCCTCAAATCTTAGGCAGACATACATCAAAGAAATCTAACTCTTCAAGTGATATTACAGTGTTTCTGAGTACATTGGTGTTTGTTTGAAAGACAAACAAACACCAAATTCTGGGATCACAGGTATGTTCCACTGTGTCTCTGTGTGTGTGTGTGTGTGTGTGTGTGTGTGTGTGTATGTATGTATGTGTGTGTGTCTTTATGTGTACATATTTGGGGGGTTAGGAGTATATACACATAAGTTTACTTTTACTGTCTCACATCTTCGTAGTGTTTTAAGTTTATAAAAGCTTTAAAATTGACAAGTATCATCAGAAGCATTGATCATAAATTTATCCTATTTTTTGTTAAGTTAAACTATATCACCTGATTAATTTGTTAAACACAGGATTAAGAACGGCCTAAACCAACTTTAAGTCAAGTGAGATCATTTGGAAGCACTTGTCTTAATGTCAGCCTGGAGACTGGTAGTGTGATGTGCTAGATCCAGTTGTCTATTTGACATTGACATCAAGTTGCTGACACCTATGATTTGTAACATTTTATCCTAAGCGATGAGATATCTCACTTGAAACAAGGTGGAATATTAAAGGTTTAGGATGCTTAGGAAAAGCAGAAGGTGGTACAAAATATGACTTGAAAAATCCAGGCTCAGGTCCAAGTTAGAGCTGTCTTTTGACTTCCATGGCTTTGTAATCACTTGGCTTCATTTACTTCTGTAAGATTCTTTGATCAGCCTGAGGTTGAGGTAAATAATGGTTTTAAAAATGTTTTGAAAGACAATAAATATTGCTTAGTTATGATTCTGAAAAGCTAGTGTTGTAGTCCTTCATTCCTTAATCCTGTGCCAAAGTGAAATGCTTGTGCTAGTTGAAGACAGAATAGTTACTGAAACTGATGAACTTTCGTAAAAACATGTTCTGTTTTACTAGATATACTAGGTTTTTTAAAAAGTGTTTATGATATATAATGATACACAAGGGGGAAAGTACCTATAAATTATAGATATTATTTCAAAAACAATAAGCAACATCTGTTGGAACCTATTTTAACTTACTTCATTACCTCTACTTAGGTGGTTTTAACTTGAGTTATGGAATCATGTTAAATACAACCTGTGATTGTTGACTGATCAGTTTTAAGCTTGCTTTCAGATAGGGTCTGGCATTGAAGCCCAAGCTTACATAAAGCTCATAGTGATCCTCCTGCCCCAGCCTCCTAAGTGATAAGATTACTGGTGTGCACCGTCTCTCTCAGTCACAACCTGGTGGTTTCATTTGTTTTTTGTTTTAAACATTATGTTCTTAAGAAACATTCATGTAAACAGAAACATTTATACAGATATGGTTTTTTTTATTGAATATAGTACATGTCTGTTCTCATTGGACACTTGGATTGTTACCAGAGCTTTTGTTTGTTTTGTTTTTTGGTATGTTATTTTGAACAATGATGCTGTGGAAATGTCTGATAAATGTCTGTTGAGTTTTTATCTAAAAATGCAATACCTAGGCCATAAGGTAAGCACAGCAGTAACCCAAGCCAGACCCTGCAAAGCTGCTCTGGCAGAGTGGGCTGCACAACTGCCATACCACTAGTTACCACTAGCCTGTTCCCCTGGTGGCTGTATCAGAGGTATAAAATATATAAGCATGACACGCATGCATGTTTCCTTCTCCATGTTACAATTTAAATAGCACTTTTAAAAGTTTATAAATAAGGTTGGGCCTTTCCCTCCCTCTCTCTTTCCTCCCTCATTCTACTTTAGTGAAGAAATTGAGATTGGACTTTAGGATAAACATTGTTGCAAAGTGCCTACTTGGTGGGATAAACATTGCTGTAGTGCCCTTTGGTGGGAGGCGGAGGAAGGAAGGAAGACGGATTCTGGAACTTTTGTCTCACTGAATAAAACCTGGTGTGCCAGAAACTGTGCTTGGAACAGAATGAGAGCAAGCAACTTTGGGATGATTGCACACAAACACTTGTATATCAGTTTTAATGTATCCAATTTCTACAACAAAAATTTATGAGAAAGGTTAGGGGTTCTTGTCAGATAAGCACACCAGTGACCAGGCATACAAAACATAAGAAGTCCCTCCAAAGGATTTTAAACTCTACAATTTTAGTCCTAAATGAAAGTAACAGAAGTGGGAAAAGACATAGAGTCAGCAGGTTAGCTAAGGCAAACTGTTTGCTTTGGTAGCAATGGCAAAGATAAATGCTAAGGTATAAGTTGCAAGGAATTCCTGCCTTCTATAGAACACTCACTTTTATGATACCTTTCAGTGATCTCTAAAAGGTTTCATTACACTAGATCATGGATAGAGGGAAGAGAGGTGAATAATGCAGTTTCTGTTTCCCCACCAGCTTCTCTTCTACTTTTAGGGTAACTTTTTAAAGTTAAAAGTTAAAAAAACAAACAAACAAACCACTTGATTTTGTCTGTCTGCCTGCTTATTTTGCATAACCTCTGTTCTCTAGTTCTATCAGTTTTTCTGCAAATGACATGATTGTATTTTTCTTATACATGAATAATGCTTCCTTATGGAGATTCACCTTATGCTATACACTGTATCCATTCATCTGTTGATGGACACCTAGGCGGACCCACAGCTCTGCTGTTCTGAATTAATAACGCTGCACTGAAGTATGAGAGCATCTGTTCTGCATCCACAGGCTTGATATTCTTTGTTTAAATACCCAGGACTGGTATGGGTTGATCATGTAGTCATTCTACCTTAGGGAAACATGCACTGTTTACTGATTTACACTCTCACCTTTACTATAGAAGGATGGCCCTTTCTCCACATCTTTTTGACTTAACTGCCATTCTGAATCTCAGTGCAGTTTAATTTTGATTTTCCTGTTAGTTAAATATATTGAGCAATTTTTTTTTGTAAGGTTGAAACCATTTGTATTGTGGAGGGGTGAATGTTGAGGTGGTTACTTCTGGCTAGCTATTACTTTGTTCTTTTTTATTATTTTTTTGTTAGATATTTTCTTTATCTACATGTCATATCATATTTCCTTTCCCAGTTTCTCCTCCGAAAAAAAAGAAAAAAATAAACAAACAAAAACAAAACCCTGTTCCCTCTCCCCTCCCCCTGCTCACCAGCCCACCCTCTCCTACTTCCTGGCCCTGGCATTCCCCTCCACTGGGGCATAGAACCTTCACAGGACCAAGGGCTGCTCCTCCCACTGATGACCTACTAGGCCATCCTCTGCTACATATGCTGCTGGAGCCATTAGTCCCACCATGTGCACTCTTTGGTTGGTGGTTTAGTCCCTGGGAGCTCTGAGGGTACTAGTTAGTTCATATTGTTGTTCCTCCTAAGGAGCTGCAAACCCTTCAGCTCCTTGGATTCTTTCTCTAGCTCCTTAATTGGGGACCCTGTACTCAGTTCAATGAATGGCTGTGACCCTCTACTGTATTAGTCGGGTACTGTCAGAGCCTCTCAGGAGACAGCTATATCAGGCTGGATTGTCCTTCCTTCAGTCTCTGCTCCATAGTTAGTCTCTGCAACTCCTTCCATGGGTATTTTGTTCCCCCTTTTAAGATGGAATGAAGTATTCACACTTTGATCTTCCTTCTTCTTGAGTTCCTTGTGGTTTGTGGGTTGTTCTTCCTGTATTCCAAACTTCTGTGCTAATAACCACTTATCAGAGAGTGCATACCATGTGTGTTCTTTTGTGATTGGGTTACATCACTCAGGATGATATTCTTCAGATCCATCCATTTACCTAAGAATTTCACAAATTCATTGTTTTAATAGCTGAGTAGTACTCCATTGTATAAATGTACCACAATTTCTGTATCCATTCCTCTGTTGAGGGACATCTAGGTTGTTTCCAATTTCTGGCTATTATAAATAAGGCTGCTATGAACACGGTGGAGCATGTGTCCTTATTACATGTTGGAACATCTTCTGGGTATATGCCCAAGAGTGGTATAGCTGGGACCTCTGGTAGTACTATGTCCAATTTCCTGAGGAACTGCCAAACTGATTTCCAGAGTGGTTGTACCAGCTTGCAGTCCCACCAGCAATGAAGGCGTGTTCTTCATTCTCCACAACCTCTTCAGCATCTGCTGTCACCTGAGTTTTTGTTTTTGTTTTTGTTTTGTCACCTGAGTTTTCTATCCTAGCCATTCTGACTGGTGTGAGGTAGAAACTCAGGGTTGTTTTGATTTGCATTTCCTTGATGACTAAGGATGTTGAACATTTCTTTAGGTGCTTCTCAGCCATTCGGTATTCGAAAGTTGAGAATTCTTTATATAGCTCTGTAACCCATTTTTTAATACAGTTATTTGGTTCTCTGGAGTCTAACCTCATGAGTTCTTTGTATACATTGGATATTAGCCCTCTATCAGACATAGGATTGGTAAAGATCTTTTCCCAATTTGTTGGTTGCTGGTTTGTCTTATTGACAGTGTCTTTTGCCTTACAGAAGCTTTGTAATTTTATGAGGTCCCATTTGTCAATTCTTGATCTTAGAGCATATGCTATTGGTGTTCTGTTCAGGAAATTTCCCCCTGTGCCCATGTGCTCCAGGCTCTTCCCCACTTCCTTTTCTATTAGTTTCAGTGTATCTGGTATTTTGTGATCCACTTGGACTTGAGGTTTGTACAAGGAGACAGGAATAGATCAATTTGTATTCTTCTACATGCTAACTACCTGTTGAGCCAGCACCATTTGTTGAAAATGCTGTCTTTTTTTCCACTGGATTGTTTTAGCTCCCTTGTTAAACATCAAGTGACCATAGGTGTGTGGGTTCATTTCTGGGTCTTCGGTTCTATTACATTGATCTACCTGCCTGTCACTGTGCCAATACCATGCAGTTTTTATCACAGTTGCTTTGTAGTACAGCTTAAGGTCTGGGATGGTGATTCCACCAGAGGTTCTTTTATTGTTGATAATAGTTTTCATTACCCTAGGTTTTTTGTTATTCCAGATGAATTTGTAAATTCCTGTTTCTAAGTCTGTGAAGAATTGAGTTGGAATTTTGATAGGGATTGCATGGAATCTGTAGATTACTTTTGGCAAGATGGCCATTTTTACTATATTAATCCTGCCAATCCACGAGCATGGGAGATCTTTCCATCTTCTGAGATCATCTTCAATGTCTTTCTTCAGAGACTTGAAGTTCTTGTCAAACACATATTTTACTTGCTTAGTTAGAGTTACACCAAGGTATTTTATATTATCTGTGACTGTTATGAAGGGTGTTGTTCCCCTCATTTCTTTCTCAGCCTTTTTATCCTCTTTGTAGAGGAAGGCCACTGATTTGATTGAGTTAATTTTATGTCCAGCAACTTTCCTGACATTGTTTATCAGGCTTAGGAGCTTTCTGGTGGAATTTTTGGGATCACTTAAGTATACCAACATATCATGAGCAAATAGTGATAATTTGACTTCTTCCTTTCCAATTTATATCTCTTTGATCTCCTTTTGTAGTCTAATTGCTCTGGATAGTACTTCAAGTACAATATTGACTAGGTAGGAAGAGAGTGGACAGCCTTGTCTAGTCCCTGATTTTAGTGGGATTGCTTCAAGTTTCTCTCCATTAAGTTTGATGTTGGCTACTGGTTTGCTTTATATTCTTTTACTGTGTTTAAGTATAGGCTTTGAATTCCTGATCTTTCCAAGACTTTTATCATGAAGGGATGTAGGATTTTGTCAAATGCTTTTTCAGCATCTAATGACATGATCATATGGTTTTTTCCTTTGAGTTTGTTTATATAGTGAAATACGTTGATGGATTTCCATATATTGAACCAGACCTGCATCCCTGGGGTGAAGCCTACTTGATCATGATGGATGATTGTTTTGATGTGTTCTTGGATTCAGTTTGCAAGAATTTTGATTATTTTTCATCAATATTCATAAGGGAAATTGGTCTGAACTTTTATTCCTTTGTTAGGACTTTGTGTGGTTTAGGTATAAGAGTAATTGTGGCTTCATAGAACGAATTGGGTAGAGTACCTTCTGTTTCTATTTTGTGGAATAGTTTGAGGAGTATTGGTATTAGGTCTTCTTTGAAGTCTGATAAAACTCTACACTAAACCCATCTGTTCCTGGACTTTTTTTGGTTGGGTGACTATTAATGGCTGTTTCTATTTCATTAGCAGATATTGGACTGTTTAGATCATTGATCTGATCTTGATATAACTTTGGTACCTGGTATCTGTCTAGAAAAATGTCCGTTTCATCCAGGTTTTCCAGTTTTGTTGAGTATATGCTTTTGTAGTAGGATCTCATGATTTTTTTTTTATTTCCTCAGTGTCTGTTGTTATGTCTCTCTTTTCATTTCTGATCTTGTTAATTAGGATACTATCTTTGTGCCCTCTAGTTAGTCTGGTTAAGGATTTATCTATTTTGTTGATTTTCTCAAATTACCAGCTCCTGGTTTGCTTGATTCTTTGTATAGTTCTTTTTGTTTCCACTTGGTTGATTTCAGCACTGAGTTTGATTATTTCCTGACTTCGACTCCTCTTGGGTGAATTTGCTTCTTTTTGTTCTAGAGCTTTCAGATGTGCTGTCAAATTGCTGGTGTATGCTCTCTCCAGTTTCTTTTTGGAGGCACTTTAAGCTATTAGTTGACCTCTTAGAACTGTTTTCATTGTGTCCCATAAGTTTGGATATGTTGTGGCTTCATTTTCATTAAACTCTAGAAAGTCTTTAATTTCTTTGTTTATTTCTTCCTTGACCAAGTTATCATTGAGAAAAGTGTTGTTAAGCTTCCATGTGTATGTGGGCATTCTATTGTTTATGTTGTTATTGAGGAGCAGCCTTAGTCCATGGTGATCTGATATGATACAATGAATTATTTCAATCTTCTTGTATCTGTTGAGGCCTGATTTGTGACCAGTTATATGGTCATTTTTGAAGAAGGTACCATATGTTGCTGAGAAGAAGGTATGTCCTTTTGTTTTAGGATAAAAAGTTCTATAGATATCTGGTAAATCCATTTGTTTCATTAACTTCTGTTAGTCTCACTCTGTCTTTGTTTACTTTCTATTTCCATGATCTGTCCATTGCAGAGAGTGGGGTGTTGAAATCTCCCACTATTATTGTGTGCTGTACAATGTGTGCTTTGAGCTTTAGTAAAGTTTCTTTTATGAATGTAGATGTCCTTGCATTTGGAACATAGAGGTTCAGAATTGAGCATTCATCTTGGTATATCATACCTTTGATGAGTAGTTGATTTTATTCGATATTAGAATGAATACGCCAGCTTTTTTCTTAGGACCATTAGCTTAGAAAATTGTTTAACAGCCTTTTATTCTGAAGTAGTGTCTGTCTTTGTCACTGAGGTGGGTTTCCAAAATGCTGGGTCCTGTTTATGTACCCAGTCTGATAGTCTATGTCTTTTAATTGGGGAGTTGAGTCCATTGATATTAATAAATATTAAGGAAAAGTAATTGTTGCTTCCTGGTATTTTTGTTGTTAGAGTTGGAATTCTGTTTATGTGGCATCTTTTAGTTTTATTGGAAGATTACTTTCTTGCTTCTTCTAGTATGTAGTTTCCCTCCTTGTGTTGGAGTTTTCTATCTATTATCCTTTGAAGGGCTGGGTTTGTGGAAATATATTGTGTAAATTTGGTTTTGTCATGGAATACTTTGGTTTCTCCATGTATGGTAATTGAGAATTTTGCTGGGCATAGTAGCCTGAGCTAGCATTTGTGTTCTCTTAGGGTCTGTATGATATCAACCCAGGATCTTCTGGCTTTCATAGTCTCTGACGAGGAGTCTGGTGTAATTCTGATAGGTCTGCCTTTATAGGTTACTTGACATTTTTCCCCTCATTGCTTTTATTCCTTCTTTGTCTAGTGCATTTGGTGTTTTGACTATTATGTGGCAGGAGGAATTTCTTTTCTGGCCCAGTCTATTTGGAGTTCTATAGGCTTTCTTGTATATTCATGGGCATCTCTTTCTTTAAAAAGAGTTAGGGAAGATTTCTTCTATAATTTTGTTGAAGATACTTTCTGCCCCTTTAAGTTGGAAGTCTTCACTCTCTTCTATACCTATTATCCTTAGGTTTTATTTTCTCATTGTTTCCTGGATTTCCTGGATGTTTTGGGTTAGGAACTTTTTGTATTTTCTTTGACTGTTGTGTCAATATTTTCTATGGTATCTTCAGCACCTGAGATTCTCTCTTCTATCTCTTGTATTCTGTTGGTGATGCTTGGCATCTATGGTTCCTAACTTCTTTCCTAGGATTTCTACAGATTTCTAGAGATTCCTCCAGAGTTATCTCTCTTTGTGGTTTCTTAACTGTTTGTACTTCCATTTTTAGGTCCTGGATAGTTTTGTTCAATTCCTTCACCTGTTTGGTTGTGCTTTCCTGTAATTCTATAAGGAATTTTTGTGTTTCCTCTTTAAGGGCTTCTACTTGTTTACTCATGCTTTCCTGTAATTCTTTAAGGGATTTTTGTGTTTCCTCTTTAAGGGCTTGTACCTGTTTACCTGTGTTCTCCTGTATGTCTTTAAGGGAGTTATTCATGTCCTTCTTAAATTCCTCTATCACCATCGTGAGATATGATTTTAGATCCAAATCTTGTCTTTCCAGTGTTTTGGACTAGACTTGCCAGGACTTGCTGTGGTGAGAGTACTAGGTTCTGATAATGCCAAGTAGTCTTGGTTTCTGTTGCGTTTGCCTTTTACCATCTGATGATCTCTGGTGTTAGATGTTCTTGCTGTCTCTGACTGTAGCATGTTCCTCCTGTGGGTCTGTAAGCTTGTGTCAACACTTCTGAGAGATCAGCTCTCCTCTGGTAAGACCCAGAGGGCTTTGGATCAGTATTCCCTCCTGAGTCCTGTGTCAGAGCACACCCTGGAGACAAGCTCTCTGCTTTCGGGGAAGGGGCAGAGAGGGCTGTGGGTCTGCCATCCCTTCTAGGTGTAGATGGAGGTTAGAAAGGATCCTGTCCCAGCTGCCCTGCCACTTTTGAGGCCTGTGCCTCAGGGCTGGTCCTGCCTGAGTCCCTGAATCAGAGCACTCCCTGGAGACAAGCTCTCCCCTTGTGGGGCAAGGGGACTTTGTTCTTTTGATACTAAGTTTTTCTGAGATTTTCATATAGTCTGAACTTTAATCCTTTGTCATACAAATGGTTGGCAAAGATTTTTCTGTCATGCTGTGAGCTCTCTCTACTTAGTTGTTTCCTATGCTGGTCATAGCCTTTTGAAGTTTTGTAATCTAATTCTTCAATTCCTTTGTTTCCTGTGCTACTGGAGTCCTATACAGGAATCGCCTCAGTTGAACTCTTGCTTCTAGTAGTTTCAGAATGTGGAGGCTTACATTGAGGTATTTAATCTATTTTGAGTTGATTTTTTAAAGAGAGTGTGCAATACAGTATGGTTGTAGTGGTCTTCCTGCCTGTGCCTATCCAGCTTCCCTAGCACCACTTGTTAGACAATCTTTTCTCCTAAGTGTGTTTTTAGCACTTTGATAGGAATCCATTGGCTGGGGCAAGTTGGGTTTATTCCTGAGTCCTCTCTTCTGTTCCTTTTGTCTGTGTGCTTGTTTTTGTACCAGTGCTGTACTGTTCTTGTTACTGTGGTCTGTGTAATTTATTTTGAAGTTAGCTCTGTGATGTCTGTATCATTACATTTATTGATTAATGGTCAATATTGCTTTAGCAGACACCTATGTCACACACTCACCTGAAATGCCAACACTCGGAAGGAGCCCATTAAAACTTTGAAGCCAGCTTGGTTGGAAAGGTACTTTTTACCTTCTTAGTTGAGTTTATTCTGGATTTCATTTACTTATTTTCTCCCTCTTCCTTCCTTCTTTCCCCTTCCTTTCTTTATTTCTTCCTGTGTCAACTATTCCTCATTCTGTCTGTTATATCAAATTTCTTCCTCAGCAAATTTATTATTGGTATATAGGAAAAGTACTGGCTTTTGTTTCCTGTTGGTTTGCTGAATCTGTGTATTGGTTGCAAGATCCTCTTGGAGTCTCTAGAGTCTTGCAGGTACATGAACAGGACAGTTTAACTTCCCTCTTTCTTATGTATATCCATATTCTTTTTCTAGCCCAAAGGGTCTGGCTAAAATTCCAAGTGCCACATTGAATGAAAGTGATGAGACTGGACACCCTTGTCTTGGCCCTAATTTGAGGGGAAAGTTGTTCTATATTTCCCTATTCAGCAAGATGTTGGCTATGGGTTTGTCATACATAGTCTTTATTATTTCTGATCTATGACTTTCCTATGTCATATTTATTAGCTTTCTACTGTAAAGGGTATTGATTTTATCAAAGGCCTTTCTGCATTTGTTAATGATTATATACCTTTTATTCTTGATGATATTTATGTTCTGTATTGTCTTTATTTATGTGTGTTAAACAATCCTTACATTCCTGGGATAAATCCAAATTGATCACGGTATTTGATCATTTTAATATGTTATTGAATTTACTTTGCAATTATTTTATTAAAGATTTTTGTAGGGGTTTCAGAAAGATTACAGTCTACAAAATTTTGTTCTTCCTTAACAGTTTGGTTGCAGAGTAACACCCGCTTCATAGAATGAGGTTTGAAAAGGCTTTGTGGTCTCATTGTGGGATCATTTTGATGAGCACTGGCATTTGGTTCTTTGTAGACGCCTGGTAAACCTTAGCAGAAACTCCAAGTAGGCTTGAGCTTTTCTGTCATAGGTGATTTTACTCGGTTCTCATTATTTATTATTGTCCTGTTTATACTTTTATATCTTCTTGGCTCTATTTTATTAGGTAATGTGTATCTAGAAATCAATCATTTCTTTAAGATTTCTCAATCTATTTGCATATACTTTTCTAAGACATTTTCTAATAATGCTGGTATTTGTTGTCATATTTTCATTTTTGCTTCTACATTTTTAAGTGTCTTTCAATGAGGTTGCCTCAGGGATTGTCTTTTGGGGGAGTGTGGGGGGGGTTCAGAGTTCTAAATATTTGTGCTAGATTTTATTGTTCTAAAAAGTGTATATAGGTGTATACATGCATGTGCATGTAGCTATATGCACATGAATGCTGGGCATCAGATTCCCCTGGAGCTAGAGTCAAAGGCAGTTTTGAGCTGTCCATCATGGGTGCTGTACATCAGACTCAGGTCCTCTGCAAGAACAGTATATATTCTTGACCACTGAACTGTGTCTCAAGTCCTGAGACTCAATCTTTGGATTATTCTCTTGGGTTCTATCTCTTGTATCGATGCACTTGTCTTATAATTTTTTTCTAGTACTCTAATTTCCCCTTTAGTTTTCAAGTATAGCATTGCTGGGTATACAGGTCTTGGACATTTAATTCTTTCCATACTTTAACTTTTCTCCTCAGCTGTCTTCTCTGAGGCTCTGCTGCTCAGAAATTCTATATACCTTCTCTGGCCTTCAGGATTCTCTGTCTATAGATTTTATAGTTTATTTATGCTGTGCCTAGGTTCTTTTAAAAATCTAACATATTTGGAGTTCATCGGGTGTTTGTCTCTCATTCCATGTGGGGTTGTAGTATTGATGTTGCATATTCAGATATTTACATGTTCCCTCTCTTCATGACGCTATGTGTCTGTAGTCAAAAGTGATGATACCCCACAGATCTCTAAGACTGTTCACTGCTTTCCAGTTCTTCTGGCCATATAATGTCAGTGGAGCTCTCTGCAGGCCCACTAGTTTTCTCCTTTGCCTGTTGATACTGCTGTTGGGCCTTTCTAGTGAACACAATTAGTTCTAACACTTCCCTGCATTAACATTTCTATTTGATTCTAATTCATCTGTTCTACCTGTTTATTAATACTTTCAATATGAGGAGATATCAGTTTTATATTTCAGTTCTCTAGACGTGGTTTTCTTTATGCCAGTGTGTTTATTTGAAATACTATAGTGCATAAGCTTTCCAAAGCAGTATTTCTCTGTTGATTTCTTTTCTCCTGTTCATTGTCTATGCATTGTTTTTTTATATCTTTTATTTTTATTGTTGTTGAAATGAGACATTTTAGTGTGGATTCATCCCTATACTGAAATCGAAAATCTAAATTTTTTGAGCGCTAACATGATAGTTTTGGATTTTGGAGTACTTCAGATTTCATGTTTCTGTTTTAGAGGTGTTGAGCCAGCACAGCTCTATACATGTTTCACAATTTGGAAAAACTGAAATCTGAAATGCTTTTGGATCCAGGAAACTCAGTAAGGGTCACTCTGCTTGTAGTATAGTAATGGCAGTTGGCAGTTAGCATGCTTTCCTCCCTCTGTGGCATTAGCTGTTGATAAGCATTACAGACAGTGTTTAGTGTCTGTTCTCAGTTCCTCTATAAAGCTTATGTTTGTGTAAATTGTAAGTATCCTGACATATCTCTCTCTCTACACACACACACACACACACACACATACACACACACACACACACATTTTAAACTTGGTGGTCACCTAATAGTTGCATTAAATGCTGAGGAGCAAACAGCTTCCAGCGTGTCGAGAGGTCCTGTGTTGCAGAAAGGAACACTCTCTGCTTTATCCTGCTTTGAGGGTTTTGGGTTCTCAAAGTCAATAGGGATCCATAGCTTAGGCCTTTCTGGCTGTGTAACACAGCTCTACTCACACTTACAGCCTTCTAGATCTCTAGGAATATGCCCATTCTTTTTAAAGCTGGACTCTCCAGCTTTTTTCCAAGGGTTTTAGCTAGTTTATTTACTATTCCTTGCAGCTGCAACTGTCACCTCAGGGTGCACAAACTAAGACAGGTCAATAGATGTCTTCAATAGCTCTCCAAACCAAGAATAGCCCGTTACACCAAGCCAGTTTTATGGTAAGCAAAATAAAGATAATCCTTTTGAGGGGATCTAAACAAAGTAGAAGGAGGAATTGTGTAACTGTGTTATACTTAAGACTCTGGGGAAAGGCGCATTCCCTACCAATCACAAAGGATTGTAAGAATGTGCTGTGTTTAGGAGTAGAAAATTTCTTTGGGATTAAATCAAGATTCTTCGTTTTCTAGAAAATAACTTGTAGATAGCTTCCAGGAATGTATTTTTTATTCCATTTCCTTTCATGACTCTGTTAACATATAAAAGTGTCTAGCCTGTGGTGCTGTCAGACTGTGGGTTTAACTGAAGCAAGTGCTGCTGCCTATTCTGTCTTCACACTGATATTTCCTTCACTGACGAAAATTAGAAAAGGTCTGCACTTAGGAAAATAGATCTAAATCACTTCTGAGTTTAAAGGACAGTGTTCTGTTCACTGCCCAGCAAAGTGTCCATCCAGCTTTGCCTTTCAGCCTGGTCGTCGTACTTCACCCCTGTTCCCCGTGTAGGTCATGTTGCTTTACATGGCTGGTTTTGCTGTGTTTCTGGTTCGCTAGAGTTCAGAAGGACCATGTTCAGGTCTCCTACAGCAGTGGCTTTTGGCCTATGGTGGAGACCAGTGGCCACAGGCCATGTGCTTCTGTTATCTCACCTGCAGACACTGCTGACTGCTGAGTCCCCGAGGAGGTTCCAGAGAGGCACAGTTGGATTGTTCAGCTTTTACTAATTATTCTAGGGACCATTTTAACATCTAGGCGATTAAAAATACTTATTGTCTTATTAAAAGTGTTATTCTATGTGGCAACAAAAACTTTCGGTTAAGCTTAATTTTAGTAAACTGGTCAACAAAGGAAGCTGAAGGTTTGAGACCTAAGTCTGCCCTTGTGGCTTGAAACAGGGAGCTTACAAATTTAAAACCTGCCTGGGCTATAGAGAAAATTGAGGGACAGCCTGGGCTACTGTCTCTTTAAAAATTAAAATATTAAGGGTTTAACCGGTAGCAGAATGCTTACTTAGCATGGATAAGGCACTTAGTTTCATTCTGAGAACCAAAAAGGAAGTTGGAGACTACCATGTTTATTCAAAATAGAGTTTATTGTGTGTATTTGAGGTTTATAACATGTTAACAATACTCATAAAAAATAAAATGGTTACTATCTTCCATCTTACATAACATTGTATGTCACAATTGGCAATAAAATCTGCATTAAACAAACAAAAATCTAATAAATAAAATCTTGATATAGACTTCATGTACAAAATTCATTTTTGGTTTTTCGAGACAGGGTTTCTCTGTGTAGCCCTGGCTGTCCTGGAACTCACTCTGTAGACCAGGCTGGCCTCGAACTCAGAAATCCACCTGCTTCTGCCTCCCAAGTGCTGGGATTAAAGGCGTGCGCTACCACCGCCCGGCTATGTATAAAACTCTTGTTCATTCTTTTATGTCCTTTGACCACCTCTACATTGCTCTTGCTCCTTTGTATATATTTGAAACCTCTTTCTTTTCATCATGTGATCCTATAAAGTTTTAATTTCTGCATCTGCTTATTTTATTTTGCATACTGATTTCTTGGTCCACCTGTGATCTATCCATCAACAACCTCCTTTTTGTGTGGCTGAATGGTGGTCTGGGAGTGTACAGTAAATGTTCTTTATCCGTTTATCAGTTGACAGGCACTCGGGCTGTTCTCACATCTCTGCATGATGCTGCAGGGGACATGGCAGTGCTGATGTTTTTACAAGGGGTTAATTCCATCACGCAGAAATTATTGCTGGATTTTACAGAAGTTCTATTTGTAACATTTGAAACCTCCATACTGTTTTCCATGTGCCTATACCCTCTGACCTGCTAAGAGGTCCATTTCTCTACATGGTCATCAATATTTGCCTATCTCTTATTTATAGCAGCCTTCCTAAGGTGTAAAGTAATATCTGTTAGTCTGTTTTGTCCTGTTTTCCTTTTCTGTCTTCTCTCTTTTCTTCTTCCTTCCACCCCAATTTTGGAACTAGATCTCACTCCATAGCCCAGGCTGATTTAAACTCTGCAGTCCTCCTGCTTCTCAAGAGAATTATGTCCTTGGTGGGAGAGGGGTTTATTTAGACTTTGCTCCTTGTTGGAACTGGGCTGTTGGTTCTACTATTGAGTTGTCAGGATTTTCTTTTTAAGATGATAACTACATTTCTCCCTTCCCTTTCTTCCCTCCAAACCCCTTCCCACTGACCTTAGAATTCATGACCTTTTTTTCCCTTTGATTGTTATTGAATGCATACATGCATATACATATTTTTCCTAAATATCTGTTCAGTGGCACTGTAGAACCATTTTGTGTGCTTTTCCCCAGGAAGGCCACCTCTACCATTCCTGACTTTACTCTGTTGCAGATGCTTCTTTGTGTAGGGTTGAGGCTTCGTGGGCTTTTCTCTGTGCACTTTGGCATGTCCATTGGTACGGTTTTTGTTCAGCTCATGTTCGGGCAGTCATGTTGGTGAAACTTTGTGGGTGTAGTTTCTGACATTCCGAGGAGACACAGTCTCATAGCAACCCTGTGATCCCCTGGCTCATACAGTTCTGTAGCTCCCTCTTCCACAATGTTCCCTGAACCTTAGGTGCACAAGTATTTTGTAGATGTATCCACTGGGACTATGCTCTATGACTCTGCATTTTAATTGGTTGAGGTTTTCTGCAGTGGTTTCTGTCTGTTGCAGAGAGACGTGTCTTTGATTAGTGGTAAAGACAACACTTATCTGTGAATACAAGGACAGATACTTACATTGTTAGGGACTATGTTGGTTTGGATTTTATAACTGGTATATATTCATCATATATGTGATTTGCAAATATTTTTTTTGCTTGACTGTGGGCTGCCTTTTATTTTCCCCTGTATTTCATAAACTTAAGTTTAATGGAGTGAAATTCTTGTACTTTTGCTTTTGTAATATGAACCCTTGATGGGATATTCAAGCAATAACTACAAAGACCAATGTCAAGGACTTTTACCTCTATATTCTTTATGAATTTATTTTTTCTGATCATAGGGCTTTTGTCCTATTTTAAGTTGACTTTTATGTATCATGTAAAGATACATCTAAAATTCCTTTTCCCCATGTGTTCCCGGTCTTGTTCATATCTCTGTTGCCATTGTCAAAAGTTCATTTCCTTCTCCTGGCTATTCAATTTTGTCAGTGTGCTTCTGTTTTTATCTCAGTGCTGTATTGTTTTAACTGTGTGTGTGCAGTGCAGTATTCAACCAGAAAGCTTCTAACTTAGTGTCTTAGCATTGATGTAGGTGTGCATTCTTTTCTCTATATGAAATTTGGGGTTATCATCTTCTTCTATGGCTACCACAATTGGAATTTTCATGGACTGCCCTAAATCTTTATTGATTGCACTCCCTCCATGAACATGCTTGCTCTTTGCATTCTCTCTGACTTCATTTCTGTCCTCGATGATTTTCCAGTGTATACATTTTAACTCCACTGGTTAAATGTGTTCCTAGTTTTTCAACTGTAAATAGAATTTTGCTTTGTTTTTTATTGGGCTGTTACTTTAGTTTAAAAAGTGGTATAGATTTTTGTATGTTTTAAAAAAAAAACAAGTTTCAGAACTTGCTTTATATAGTGTTATAGCACTCGCATTTAAGGAAGATGGTGTCTGTCCTCTTCTGATCTATTAATAGAACTATCAGGAGTTTCACCAGATAGGATTAAGGAGGTAAGGGGCAGGAATCTCTGGTAAAGAGAATTGGTGTAGTGCAGGTGTTTTTAAATGCAGGGCTGGAGAGGTGTCTCTGTGGTTAAGAGCACTGGATGCTCTTCAAGAAGGTTCAGTTTCCAGCACTCACATGGCAGCTCACAGCCATCTATAATTCTAGTTCCATTGGTTCTGACACACTCTTCTGGCCTTTGTGGGTAACAGGCAGGCACACACACACACACACATACACACACACACACACACACACACACACA
>NW_022196895.1:35583187-35594900 GCF_008632895.1 Mastomys coucha | reverse complement strand
CACACATACACACACACACACACACACACACACACACACACAAACTTGCAAGCAAAACATCCATACATATAAACTAAATTTTTAAAAGGTTTTTAAATGTCAGCAAAAAGTTTGAGAGGGTTAATGAAAAGACAGGACAAAGTGTAAATGTGTAAATATTTCTTCCCCTGAGGTGATCAGTGGGACTGGTAGTGTTGCTAGCAAGAGGTCCAGCACCACTTCTCAACATGGCACATGAACACAGCACCCTCAGCAGGGAGACGGCTCCCCTGTTTGCAGAGGACAGCACTGTTCATTTTGCTTGGTCAAATGTTTGGTCAACACAGCATCTGCTGGTTTCTGTTATAGGTCTTGAGGTTTTTAGTCAGCCATTAACCAAGGTTTCAGAGTCAGTTTTGATTCTGAAAGTCTTAACTGTCAACAGAAGCTGGAGAGCTGGAGATGAGGGAGTGGGCGGGCCTAAGAGTGCCTTAGAGTCTTCTTGTGGCTGTGCTACTTACAAGAGAGGCTTCCATTACAATGGAGCTGTGGAAGCATATAGATGTCGTTCCAGTGAAGGTAACTGAGATACCAGCACAGCGGTGCTGCTCTGTTGAGTGTTAGCAATGCTATTTTTGAGGTGGTATTCTGCAAAACTATAAAAGGAAAACTGTGGGTGGTGAGAGGAGAATGGGGCCACGGCATCCCCATTTGTAGTTTAGGAGATGGGGTTAAGTTGCCTTTCAATAATTCAGCTAAATCTGAGGATTATAGAACTCTTGTAAAATTGTTTAGAATTTTGCACGTATTGAATAAAATACCCTTCAAATTTATCCAACTTTAGCTTTTCATGCTGTGATTCTCAATTTTATAGAAAGTATATTCTTTTATTCAACTACCAAAGCAATTTTTTTTTTGTGTTAAACTGAAAAGTAGAAGCTAAAAGTGTATGTAAAGAAGTGGAATTACCTCTACAATTATTATATTTATGGAGTCAAATTTCAATTTCCTTAGTGCAAATTTAAGTATATAACATTTGTATGGACAAACTACTTTGCTTTCCTATAGCAAATACACTAATAATACATTATATGTAGAAAACTTTCAGCTCATGTAATGAATGACAGATGCTTCTGTAGTCCTCTGGATCTGAATAAGCACCTCTGCTATTGAGGCAGTATTTTTACTTTTATTATTTAATGTGTTTGGATATTTTGCCTACGTGTGTGTGTGCACCACTTGCATGCTTGGTATCTGAGGAGGTCAGAAGCAAGCATTGGATCCTCTAGAACTAAAGTTAGAGACAGTTGAGAGCTGTTATATAGGTGCTGTGGCTCAAACTCGTCTTCAGGAAGAGCATCCAGTGCTCTTTACCATTGAGCTACCTCTCCAGTCCTGCCATGGAAGTTTTTTTTTTCATCTTGTTTATAAATTATAGCATTTTTCAGGGCCATAAATGTTGTACCTGCCCAATTACTAACTATTGGAAACTGATGAAAGTCTAATTTAACTTTTATACCATAGTGACAATTTAGAAATAACCCATGAGTTGTGGGTTAAAATTAATCCCAGCACTTTAGGTGTCTATTTATTTTTAAGCTCTTGAAAGGAATGGGCTAGGGATCTATTTCAGTGGTAGAGTGCAGAGTTGCCAAGTATGTATAGCTTTGGAGTCCATCCTGGGGTCAGAAGTGGTGAGGGAAACAGAAAATGGAGGAGAGCGAAAAGGAATGAGGGGAAGGAAGGATGAAAATTTAACCTAAATGTGATAATTAGCCATAAGCTTTTTCAGGAAACAACTATTGAGAAGATAGTTTACTATAATTTAGTAATAAGCAGACCACATTCACATGTGATCTCTATTTGAAAGAAACAAATCATGAGTAAAAAGAACACAAAAATAAAAGCAGAAAAAGAAACACCAATCCAAGGGCTGGAGAGCCTGAACCACCAGATCACTGAAGAGAATGCACGAAGAAATGTGCTTGGGGCAGGGCAGGGCAGGGCTGTCAGGCAGGGAGGACAGCCAAGATACCCACCCACTAGCTCTGAGGGGCTCCAAAACTAAAACTCAGCAGCCTCCTCTTGCTGGTAATTTGCTTTGCCAGTTGAACTTGGTCATTAAATATAATTGCTATATTTAACAAGATATCATAGAATGATTTGTTTATAGTACAGTAAGAGATATGTAAGTTCCTAAAATCTACTGGAAAATTAACTGGGAAAAAATAAATATGGAAGAAGCTGGAAAAGTTAAATAATACAGAGGAGTGCTTTCTGCGTCTTCCATCAGGAGGCTATGGTGCTTCGGGTTTTAGGAGGCTATGGTGCTTCGGGTTTTAAGAGGCTATGGTGCTTGGGGTTTTAGAAGCGTCCTCCTTTCCTACAGAACACGACCATGGCGTCTGTCATTTGTGTAGTGCCTCACCTTTTCACTGCATACATATGACTCGAAATCATTTTGATTCCTAATATTTGTTGGTTTGATCATAGGATTAAACTATGAAATATCTGAGGCACAACCTCCTTCCTGTCACTCACGTTAGCATTCACTAAGTACTGAGACAAGTTATAGTTTAAAGTTGTCCATATAGTATAGTTGATAAAGGGTTTTTATTACCTGTTTACCCTGAATTAAAATAGACAGTGAAGGATGAAAAAGGCCCTACAAGGGCTTAACACCAATCACTGTAGCTCCAGGGTGTAGACCCCAAGGCACTTGGGTTGTTTTTCTTACCTACTTCTTTTTTTCTACATATTCTGCTCTTCGGTTTCATACTGTTGGGTTTATGCTAAGTACAAGTAAGAACAATTTCAATTAAATTATTTAAAGTTAAAATCCATTTTAAGTAGATGTGTGGTCTTTTAAAATTATAGTTAAATTTTACTTAAAATGTAGAAAAACATAACCATTCTACTGTTGAGCTCACTTTAAGATTGTTTATTGAGGATCACTTTAAAATGCTGGGTTATAAGAGGTGGATTCAAAGATTTTGGAGTTTTCAGAATACTACCTACAAAGTTTAATAAAGCTCTCTTTTCTCTGTTAGTCTAGCTTGGAGAGCATTCAGACTGTGCCTGTAAGTACTCTCTCTCTGTGACGACTGTAGGCAGGGAGTAAAGAGCTTACTGTAAGTGGGCCCCATGCCAGCTGGCTCCAGGCAGCATCCAGCTTGTGACTTACAGTCAGGGTTAGGAAAATGCTTTTTAACTTGTTCATTTCCGTTTCTTTGAAATGTGGGAGGGAAGGCACAACTGCACTTATTTATTAAATACCATGCAAGATTTTGTAAAGCTTACGTGTCGTAGAAGTGATCATTGAATCTGAAATCCTCTAACAGGAAAATGCGGAATTTTAAAAATCTACTTAACCTTCTCCTTGTTGAATGTACTTGGGGTCATATTTGGGAGAGTTTACTGCCTAGTAGCATTTTGGGGAGAAATTGTATGATATTTAAGAAATGAGGACTTTTTTTCATTTTGTTTGTTTGATAAACAGCTAATTTGAGATTATTTTCATATTTAAAATATGAATAAAAGGAAAATACTTCATTTGTTTTCAAAGACACATCACACAGCTTAGTTCAGAGCTGATAAGCTACTTTACATCATGGGAGTGGTACTCAGTAGTTAAAAATGGAAGCGAGGATTCTGCATAGATTTTTGTTCTTGTTGAAAAACTAGTCAAAAGATAATGCTTTTTCTGAATATTCTGTCAATTATTTTGCAACTCAGGAAATGTTATACTTAAGAGAAGTATCATGTAGCCAAATTATTGACTCAATTTTCTAAGATTGCTGTAGATATTTTATTTACAGGAATAGGAAGTAAGGTCATATATATATATATATATATATATATGTTACTTGTAAAATGGAGAGTGGAATTTTTCAACATTGAAATTTCCAAATATATGAAACCTGAAATCTAAGAAGCACTTTGTTTTTTACAATAAGATTTTAAACATGGTGTAATATTAATAGTAATTCTAATTACTATTCTAATTAATAGTAATTTCTATTATAGCTCTTTTACTTTTAAATACTTTGTTCTATGCAGTAAAACTCTAAAAGACCAGGTTGGATTATTAGAAGCAATTAAAGCACCATGAGTTAGTGTACTTTTCAGTGACTCCAAACTAATAAAGTTTCTAGATGCACATAAAGTACACTGGGTTTTAGATTGTTGGGTTTTTTTTTTTTTCCTGCTCAGTGTTAAACTATGAAAATTTTTAGAGGACATAGTATCTTCTAATGAGCTCTTTATTTTTGCTTTCTGAATTAATATTTGCAAGCTTTCTTGGGTGGTAAAACTCCCATTTCCCCTTTGGGAGGGCAGCAGAAAATAAAATTTGGACTATCGTCTATCATTTCATATGCTAATGTATTATTTAGTAAAATTAGAATCAGTGGTGATGTAAATGATTCTAAAAAACTAATTGACAATGTAAAGACAGAAATTAAGGTATTGAGCTTGAGTAATTTAAACTAATTCTGAAAGAGACACAAACTAGACATTATTTTGGTAGTCTGTGCCCAAGTACTTAGCATATAAAGTACATGTTTTGTCACCTCTAAGTGTGTGAAAGGCCATGGTGAGTGCAAAGTGGATCCTACAGCTAGTCACCAATTCAGAATTCCTCACTAGATACAGGGCTTCCCAAAGCAGAGTCTGGAAGACTGGCTCCCAGAAAGCCCTCATAATGTTCTGAAACGAAGAGCTATGACAACAGTAGTCTGTACTGTTTATTTTGTGGCTTTAAAGAACATTTTGATAAAAACAAAGAAACATTAGAAGTTAAGATTTCTAAAATATGAATGAAAGTAACTTTTCTCTAATTGAGAACATGATAAATTCTAATTAGAAAAGAACAAGTATATTGGCATTGATTTATAAACCAAGGAAATGCATCTGGGATAGCTAATTCTTGTTTCATGAAGTTTTGGGTTCACTGTGATAAAATTTCAAAGTATCTGTCTTGGCAAGATAAGTTTCATTCTTTATAGCTGTTACAAGTACAGAGTCATCTTTGGATGACTGATCCTAAGAGTCCTTTGCAACTGTCTGCCATATAGAGTAATTCAGTACCAAGACACAGAGGGTAAGTAGGGACAAGGAACATCTTCACTATGTGTACTCTGTCATCGTTGCTTGATATGAAGTTTATATAACATACATGCATGATTATGCAAAATACCGGAAAGCAGTTGCAAACAGTAACAAAGCCAGAGTCATGGAATATGTCATGTGACTATGTAACATATCCTTCTTTGACTGTGACCTTTATCACCTCTCAGATTTGTTAGAGGCATCTGATCTGTCTGGTGTTAACTGTCTTGTGTATGACAGTTGTACAGCTGGGAAGTCATGGGACTAGCTAGTTCAGTGCAGTATGTTAGATTACTAGCTTCCAATTAGGAAGCACCGCACACTTACAAGATAGTTATATCTTTAAAAGAAAAAGTATGTGTGCCTTTTTCCTCTTTCTTGTCATTGTATTTGCTGAGAATTGAGAACCAGTGGTAATAGGATGGAAATGTTTTCTGTAACAGATTATTATTATGAAATCCATTTTCAAAGTCTTAAAACACCTCCCCCTTTGTTAGCCACATATTTTATAGCACAACAAGGAATATGTTGTGCTGTTTATGACAGATTTTCTGTTAGGTGTTGTTTATCTAGTGTTAGACTAGATCTGTAGACTAGATAAAGACCCAGATCTTAAGAAAGTTATTCTCATCTGAGTGCCCATAATTTACATCTTGGCTCTTTAAATGTGGTTAATTTTTTAAAGCTATCATTTCGAGGCAGATTTTTGAATTGCAGGCCATACGAATGGACTTGAAGATTGAGACACAATGAGGTAGGGTTAAATATCAGGTAGAGGGGTTAGATTTTACCAACATTGTTAGAACTTAGGAGCCATATAAAATTGTCTAACAGAACTGAGGGCAATGAGTACTGTTAGTGTTACAGACAGCAGTGGTCTGGTCATATCTATATGCATGGATAAAGGGTTCAGAAGAAAGACCTCACTGAAGCTGAGAGGGGTGGTATACATGTTAGAAAGGCAGTGAAGAACGATTATGCTTCTGAGCTAGACTGTTTTGCTCCACATTGTACTTATAAATACCACTCCGGCAGTTGGATGTAGGATAAAAACTGTAAGTTTGGAGGGAGGTGACTATACTGCACTTCAGAGCTAAGAGTGACTGCCAGACTGCCTAAGATCTGATAAGAAACAAGGAGAGCATGAGCTTGAGTGGCCACATAACAAGTGGGAAGCAGGTTCGGAAAGCTTTAGGAGGCAGTTGGTTGGAGCACCATCAGTTTCTATCTCTACTCATTCTAAAACTACCAGTCACCCCCTTGTCACTAATTCTCTGGTGACCTACTATGCAGAAGCTCCATGCTATATACCAGTGTCTTGTTTATAAAAAGATTTCTTTCAAATGATTTTGTGGTTTAAATTTCTGGGTCTCCTTTCTGTTCCTCTTGAGTGTTTGCAGAGCTCTTTCCTAGACCCTCTTCTCATTCCATTCCTCCTCCTGACAAATACCATCAGTTGCTTCAGAGGCAAGTCCACCTTTATCTAGTGCCTCCCCAGCTCAAATCTAGTCTCTTACATCCTGGTAGTTATATGTATAACTACCTACTGGTATCTTATCTTACTGACAGGCCTCTCAAACTCAACATGTCCAAAATGTGTTTCCTACTTATGGTATGTCCTAGTTCCTCTTGTTCCTATATTCAATACCTGAGCCAGGTACATTATGTCTTGTTAGTCCCCTTCCCGAAGTTGAAATCTGGACAATACTCAAGTTTCCTTTTCTCCTCCCTGCCTATAGTATTTAAGATGTGAATAATTCCTTCATGAAGTGTATGCGTGCATGCATGGGTGGTGGGGGGGATCAAACCCAAGGCCTTACAAAGAAAAGGAAAACTCTCCACAACTGAGATACACTTCATTACCACTTGCTGTCTCAGTCGATCCTACCTTAAAGCAGGCTGCAGTGATTTTTAAGTGGATTACTGAAACATCTTGACCAACATCCTTCTCATCTTCAGTGCGCTCCCTATTCTGTACCTATAGCTTTCATGCATGCAGATAAGATCAGATCACTACTCTTCTTAAGGAACAACTCAACTGCCCTCACTACCCTCAGGTTAGTTAGACATTTTTATTGTCTTAGTTAGGTTTATGTTGCTGAGATAAAGACCTTGATCAAAAACAACACGGGGAGGAAAGGGTTTATTTTACCTTAAGGTTGTACTCTATAATGGAGGGAAGTCATGGCAGGAACCTAGAGGCAGAAACTGGAGCAGAAGCCATGGAGCTGTATTGCCGATGGGTTGTTTCTTCTGGCTTGCTCACTTTGCTTTCTTAAATAACCCAAGACTACCTTGTCAGGGGTGGCACCACTCATAGTGTGCTAGGTAGGCCCTTTCATACCAAATCCTACAGGCAGTCTGATGAGGCATTTCCCAATTGAGGTGCCTTCTTCACAGGCAACTCTCTTTGTATTAAATTGAAAAGAAAAATAGCATGTGGGGCTAGGGGAGGGGGAAGGGGACACTATCCCAAAATCAAAACATGTCAAGTGTCATGATTTGGTAAGCTTCTTATTGGATACATTGTCTTCATTTCTCCTCTTCTTCCTCCTCCTCTTCATTCTTTTATTTATTTATTTTATTTTATTTTTGTATTTGGTTTAACCATAGCTCTCTGGGCTATGCAGACTCTGGTTCTTAGTGACACATGCAGCATCAGGTAAAGGTTAAATCAGACATTGGTTAGTCACTGCCATAAGGTGTGTACCACCATTGTCCTAGCATATATTAATACATATGCTAAACTATAGCCTGCCAACTCCTGATATAGGACTTAGGTGCAGTTCCACGAGGAGTCACCACAAAACTACTATATAGACGTAAGTTAGAGAACTTAATAAGTAAAACGTGTCAGTAGAACGATTCCTTCATTAGCAGGTAGACATCTTATAAATGTGTGAGTGCAGACAAACAATATCTAGGGTGATTGTACAAAATTATGAGAACATTAGTGAAATTAGAGGTTGAACTGGCTAGTTTTATGTCAACCCAGCCCAGGCTATGTCTCTGGGGAAAAGGAAACCTCAGTTAAGACTGGCACATGGGCAACACTGTAGAGTTTGTTTGTTTGTTGTTGTTTTTGGTTTTTGTTTGCTTGTTTGGTTTTGGTTTTTCGAGACAGGGTTTCTCTGTATAGCCCTGGCTGTGTAAAGTATTTCTCGATTGATGACTGATATGCAAGGGCCCAGCTCACTGTGGCTGGTGCCACCTCTGGTGGTCCTGGGCTCTATAAGAATGCAGGCTGAGTAAGCCAAGAGGGACAAGCAAGTGAACAGAAGCCATCCGTGACCTCTGCATCAGCTCCTGCCTCCAGGTCCCTGAGCTGTCCTGCCCTGACTTCCCTCAGTTGTGATGGTGTTTTATCACAACATTAGAAACCCAATGAAGACAGGGGTTTGATTTTGATGTTACTATTATTTTTAATGTGTGTATGCATGGTATATATATGGGGGGGGGGTCATGCAGGCCCATGCATGTGCTGAGACTAAAGGAAGATGTCAAGTGTCCTATTCTATCAATTTCCACCTTATCTCCTTGAGTCGGGATCTCTCACTGAACCTGTGTTAGGCTAGTAGCCGTTAAACCCTAGAGATTCCAGCTGGCCCTTAAATTACCATGAACTAAGAATGATTTTTTGTCTTTAAGAATTATAAAATACAACAAGGAGGGAATGGCATAAGTCTCTACAACCTTCTCCTGGGCAGTCCTTTACTGACAGATGGGAACTGATTGATCTATGCCATCTTTTAAGTAGGTGTCTAACATTAGCTATGTAGTTGATTTTCATTATCCGTGGTAATTAAAATTCTCAATGTGGTACTAAGTATACAAGAAAGACATTTATGGTATGAGAGCCCGGATACAGGAACGCAGTAAATCTCTTCTTTTTGGAATGTACTTTTCAGTAAAGTTAAAATATTTTATCACTATGTGCTTATCACAGATAGTCAAGATGGCACTGCATTTTGGGTATTACAAGTAAATTTTAACATGTAAGCAAACTTGAGAATATAAAGTCAAGGTATAATTAAAATGTTATAGTCACTGTATTAGTGTCTAAAAGTAAAATTGCCACACTTGAAGAACTTGTTGTCCTCTATCTTTCTGTGTGTGTGTGACAGTGTCTCATGTACCTTTTACACTAGCTTCAAACTCACTGTGTAGCTGAGGTTGAACTTGTATTCCTGATGCTCCTGCAGGCACTCACAGACAACCTGGCTTCAACTTTACCCTGCTTTTTAATAATTGAGTGGTATAGTTTATATTTTCAGTGGGCATTTATCTTAAATTAGAGCTCTAAAGTATGCTAGCAGAGAGGTTAGCTGATGCATGAGAAAAAGTCATCAGATAATCTAGCAGCCAGGCACTGTACTATATGCATGTAATCCCAGGACTCAAGAGGCTGAAACAGGAGACACTTTGAGAGTTCAAGGCATGCCTGGGCTAGTGAGAGACTATCTTGAAAACAACATTAAAGGGAAATGTTGTTAACTGGGATGGTTAAGAAGCCTTGAAAGTCCAGACATGAGGTGAGCAATAAAGAACCACATGTTTAATAACTCTCATGTTACATATGGTAGGGCATGAGACTTCAGACACACTGTCAGCAATGGGGATGAGTTCACAAAGCCTCCCCTGGGCATATGCTAAAAAGAAGGCTCTTCTGGCAAGATAGGCAGGACAGTGGAGCTGTACTGCTAACTGAAAGACTTTGTTTTCTACCTTAAAAATAAGTTTGAGGGATTGCATACAAGCAACATGTTAGCTCTATCAAATATACATTGTCACCTACCTGAATTTATTAATTAATGTCTTTTCACAGTAATGACTTGCAGTCTTTGAGGTTTAGCCTAAATTTCTAAATGGGAATGTAGTTAGAAAGAACAGCTTTTGAAGCTGTTCCCTGAGTACCGAAGATGGAATGCAGGCAGCTATGCAGGCTCTTATTTGTTTGTATACTAAAGTGAATTTCCAGAAGAGTCACTGGGTACCCTCTAATAGATATTAGAAATGACACTTAACATAATGGCATTTAAAATTAAAGAAGACTGTTAGCCCTTTGTCACTGTGATACTCTTTAAAATAATTATCAGAGTTGGAGCTTCAAACTTAGGGCACTGGTTTAAGGTGTGAGTTTGCAGGTGCAAATGTTATGTGTTTTTAAAATAGAAGTAAGGAGGAGATGTGACATCGCTTCTAGTTTCAGTTCTTTCAAATCTTCAGGGTGAATCTGTCGAGAGGGGAGTCCTCTGCCCTTTTAACCTCCCTTGCTCAAGATGGTAGGCACATGCAGCTGGCAGCTCATCATTTGATTGCCTTAGGATTGATGGATGTTATAGGGCATCCTGCCCTGCTGACCAGAACTCATAGTAGCCATGGAGGAAAAAAGGGGATGTGATAGTTGAGCAATTAATCACCAAATGCAAAGGTGAATGTAGAGAAATGATTCCTAGCAGAGATGCTAGGAATAATGAATGAAATAGCAAATTATATTACTGAAAGGTATCTACATATTTGATGCATTCAATCCCATAAAACCTCAGTGACTACTCCCAGAACTAGGACAAAAGCAATTGCACTCAACACGAAAGTACCACAGCCCCCAAAAGCCAAAGAAATCTTAAAAGGTAAAGAGGACAGACAGGGCCGAAGGAACAAGCCACCACTATACTGCTGTCAAAACAAAACTGTGGACCAGTGAACCAGAATAGAGTACCCAGAAATAAACTGATAGTACCATAGCTGGCTATAGTCTTCTGATCACATGAGGGCAAAACATATACTGAAGAAAAATAGTCTAACAAGTTAGGAAAACTTTACATCTACGTGTAAAAGACTGAAACCTGATTTTACCTCTCATCCTGTGCAAACTCAAAATGGATCCAAAACTGAATAGAAACTTTGGACCTGCTATAAGAAAACATAGAGGGAGATACTGGAAGATAGATGCACTGGCAAGGATTCGCTCAGCCTGCTTCCCCAAGACCACCTGCCAAAGTGGAACATGGCCCACAATGAGCTGGAGAGCCAGGGCCTTCCACATCAATCAAGAAATACCCCATAGGCTTGCCTACAGGCCAACTTGGTGGAAGTATTTTTCTCTTCCCAAATGATTGAGGCTTGCGTCAAATTGATATAAAATTAGCCAGCACATCCAAGAAGTAATAGCAAAACTAGCCATTGCATGAAATTAGAAGGCAGACCAGGAAAGAGATCCATCTTCAGCATGAAGAGACGGCCTACAGAGTAGGAGGAAGTCTGCACCAGCTATTCACCAGAGATTACAATCCAGAATGTAGAAAGAACCATCAGAAAACATCTGAAAAGTGACTAAGTGCAAATGGCTACTGGATCCATGAAAAGGAAATGTTCAACATCTGCAGACATGAGGGAAAGGCAGTGTACTTCAGTCAGGAGGACTACCATCAAGAAGACAAACATTGGGCTGAAGAGATAGCTCAGTGGTTAAGGACACTGACTGCTCTTCCAAAGGTCCTGAGTTCAAATCATGTGGTGGCTCACAACCATCTGTAATGAGATCTGACACCCTCTTGTGGTGCGTCTGAAGACAGCTACAGTGTACCTAAATATAACAATAAATACATCTTTTTTTTTTTTTGTT
>NW_022196895.1:35582082-35582635 GCF_008632895.1 Mastomys coucha | reverse complement strand
GGAATTAGAGAAAAGACCAATGGAGCTTAGGGGTTTGTAGCCCCTTAGGATGAACAACATGAACTAACAATAAATACATCTTTAAAAAAAAAAATTTCAACTTGTTAAAAAAGAGAGACAAGCATTCCTTTATTTTTGTGGTGCCTGCTAGGGTTGGCTGTGGCAAGATGAAGCTGAGTATCTCTCTCTCTCCCAGCACTGGCTTTCAGAAATTCATTGAAATGGATGATGAATGCAACAAACTTCATACTTGCTATGAGAAGCACGTGGCCACAGAAGTAGATCCTTGGTGAAGTGGAAAGGTTCTGAGGTCTGAGTCAGGGTTGGGAATGACAAAAAAAATTTTTCCCATGAATCAAGGCATCCTGATCCCGAGCATGGTGTGCCTGTTGTTAAGGAGCACTCTCTTTTTTTTCCTATTTATTTATTTACTTCTTACTTACTTACTTACTTACTTACTTTACATCCTGATCACTGCCCCAATCCCATCCCTCCTCACAAAGTTCCTCTCCCATCCCCCTCCCCTTCTCCCCTAAGAGGGTAGAGGCCTCCT
>NW_022196895.1:35547685-35582072 GCF_008632895.1 Mastomys coucha | reverse complement strand
CCCATCAATATCAAGTCTCTGCAGGGCAAGGCTCATTCTCCCATGGCCAGACAAGGCAGCCCAGTTAAAGAAGCAGATTCCACAGGCAGGCAACAGCTTTAGAGACAGCCCCTGCTCCAGTTGTTGGGGAACCCACATGAAGACCAAGGTGCGGCCTATGTATGCTAAGGAGCATTCTTGTTACAAGCCAAGAAGAACTGGAGAAAGAAAACCAAGTCTGTTCACGCATGCACGGTAGATACTGATAGGAGAGTTCTCACTTATAACCAAAGGAGAGAAGGATATTCCTGGTCTGAAAGATACTATTGTGGCTCAGTGGTCCCAAAACAACTAGCAGAACCTGAAAGATTTTTCAGTCCCTCTAAAGAAGATGATGTTCACTGGTTTGCCGTGAGAGAGCCCGTAAGCAAAGAAAGTAAGTTCAAGACCAAAGCACCCAAGTACTAGTTAGTATCCTATCCCTTCACGTGTCCGCTAACACAAGCGTGGACGTACTGCTATGAAGATACAATACAGTAATAAAACTGAGGAAGAGGGTATGGAATATGTTAAACTTTCAGCCAAGAGAATGAAGGAAGCCAGAGAACACCAGGAACAGCCAGCCAAGAGGCATGGGCCGTCCTCACAGCTTCTACTCCTTAGTCTGAGTCCAGGCAAAAATTAGTCTTTATTTTAAACAACTGGACCTTGAAAAGAAATAAAATCCAGCAATGTGTCTACTATGTTCCCTGTAGTCAAGAACAGAGTCCCTTCTTAACATCCATGTGAAACAAAAGGCAAGTATTGTGGCCTGTGCTGGTGATCTCAGGACTGCAGAGGTAGAGACAGGAGAGCTCTGGTACTGGCTGGTCATACAGTTTAGCTAATTGGTGAGTCTGAAATCTATTGAGAGACCTGTCCCAAAAAATAAGCTAAGGAGTGATTGAGGAAAATGCCCAACTCAGTGCATCTGTTTGTATTCACAGTGTTCCCACAGCAAATAGTGGCAAGGATGGCAGATGGGATACCCCCTATATATTGTTATATTTTGGCGATTATTATGAGATGCAGTAATATTTATTTCTTTTAAAATTCTTTGCTAATTTTTTGAGAATTTCATAAAGTGTATTTTGATCACCCACCCACCCCTCCTTCCAAGTCCTCTGAGATTCACCACTCTCAATTAAGTTAACAAAAGAGCACTCTTCAGTGTGTACTCACAGGAACCAGTCAGTGTACAATAAAGGTGCCTACAAGCCCATGATGGCACTACTCAAAATAGTAAAGTCATGAAATCACCCATCAGTGAAAGGAAAAAGAATATATATGTAATATATATATATATATATTACATATATATTCTTTGACTATGCACAGCCACTAAAAAAGTAAAATTGTTAAGCAAAATAAACTAGACTTGGAAAGACAAATGTCATGGTGAAACCCATTATTTTGTGCCATTAATACACATCAATTAAAATTTATATAAAAAATATCTTAAAGTCTGCAACTTGAAAAATGTTACAAATTATTTCCCCTTTCGTAACATGAGATTTTGAACTTTATACTATTTACCTTGGTAAAACAATTCAAATAAACCATAATTATTACAAACTATTTTTATATATTTGAACATGTAAATATTTAAGTAATATATTTTGAAGGAGGAAACTGCTCGTTATAAAGAACTTCACTCTCTAGAAAGTTATTAATCATAGTCTATATTGTAAATCATAGAAACCAATCACATTCAAAGGCACCCTCTTAATGCTGCTGTAGAAATACTAGAAGTTTGTTTTCAACAGTCAGGTAACATGTCCCTGGAATGCGATCTGAGTCTAAATGTTTTCTGTTCATGAAGAAAATATGTCATTCCAAATATTACTCTGAACACTGAATGACTACAGGATTTCTTATTTTCACAATAGCTTTCCTGTGAGTGTTGGAAATTTTACATCTCATTTTGATTTGGTAGTAAACTCTGTTGATTATTTGTTATTATTTTTACTTATTCACTTTAGATCCTGCTCACTGCCCTCTCCTGGTCACCACCACCCACAATCCTTCACCCAAAGCCCCCTCTCCTCTGAGTATGTGCCCTCCCCGGAACTCCCCACCCTGGTACCTCAAGTCTACGCGCATTCTCTCCCACTAAGGTCAGACAAGACTGCCCAGCTAGAACATATCCCACATACAGACAGTAGCTTTGGGATAGCTCTGGTTCCAGTTGTTCAGGAACCACATGAAGACCAAGGTGCACTTCTGCTACATATGTGTAGGGACCTAGGTCCAGCCGGTGTATGTTCTTTGGTTGGTGGTTCAGTCTCTGAGAGCCCCAAGGGTTCAGGTTAGTTGGCTCTGTTGATCTTTGTGTGAAGTTCCTTTCTCCTTCAGGACCCACAATCCGTTCTCCTATTTTTCCATAAGAGTCCTGAGCTCCATCCAGGGTTTGTGGGTGTCTGAGCCAGCTGAGCTTTCTGAGCCAGCTGCTGGGTGGAGCCTCTCAGAGGACAACATGCTCCTGCCTGCAAGTGTAACAGAGTATCATTAATAGTGTCAGGGATTGTTGTTTGCCCATAAGATGGGTCTCAGCTGGGCCAGTTATTGGTTGGCCATTCCCTCAGTCTCTGCTCCATCCCCTGTGCCTGCATTTCTTGCACACAGGTTACATTTTGCGTCAAAAGTTTTGTGGGTGGGTTGGTGTCTCTATCATTCCACTGGGATTCCTGCCTAGCTGCAGGAGGTGGCCTCTTCAGGCTTCCTATCTCCAATACTGTGAATCACAGCTAAGGTCGCCCTCATTGATTCTTGGGCACCTCCCTTATCCCACATCTCTCTCTAGTTCTGGAAATGTGTTCTACCTCCTCACCCCTACCAGTTGCAGATTTCCATTCATTTTGATGGCCATCTCTCCTGTCTCTCCCCATACTTGATCCAGCCCCCTCACTCCATCTATCTCTTATGACTATTTTATTCCCCCTTCTAAGTGTCCAAGCACCCTTGCATGAACCTTCCTTCTTGTTTAGTTTCCTTGGGTCTGTGGAGTGTAGCATGGTTATCTTGTATTTTATGGCTAATATCCACTTTAAAGTGAGTACATACCGTGCATGCCCTTTTGAGACTGGCTTCCACCTCACTCAGAATTATATTCTCAAGTTCCAAACATTTGCCTGAGATTCCATCTTACACCCATCAGAATGGCTAAGATCAAAAACTCAAGAAGAGACAGCACATGCTGGCAAGGATGTGGAGCAAGAGGAAGCCTCTTCCATTGATGGTCGAAGTAAAAACTTTTACAACCATTCTGGAAATCAATTTGATACTTTCTCAGAAAACTGGGAAAGTTATACCTCAAGACCCAGCTATACCACTCCTGGGCATATACCCAAAGGTGTTCCACTATCCCATAAAGACACGTGCTTAACTGTATTCATAGCAGCTTTATTCATAATAGCCAGAAACTGGAAACAACCTAGATGTCCTTCAACTGAAGTATGGATAAAGAAAATGTGGTACATCTACACAATGGAATACTATTCAACTGTTTAAAAAGAAGACATCATGGATTTTGCAGGCAAATGGATGGAACTTGAAAATATCTGTTGACATATTTTAAGACTATTTCATTTCAGCATGATGTGGTGTATGCCTTTAATCCCAGCACTTTGGAGGCAAAGGTAGTCAGATCTCTGAGTTCAAGGCTAGCCTTGTCTCCTGTACATAGGGAAACCCTGTCACCCTCTCCCCTCTCCCAGTTGGTCAGTCTGTCTCTGTCTCTCTCTCTCCCCCTCCTCTCTCCCTTTCCCCCCTCCTCCCCCCTCTCCCCTTCTCCTAATTGGTAATGTACTGCCATAAAACCTTTACTTGCTATTTCCAAGTTCTCTTCAAACGTGATTATCAGTTATATGTTCATGGTTCACTTTTGTAATCCATATGACAGCAACATGGAGACCTCAGTAGAAGGCAACAAACTCCTGGGTCATAGGTCTCTTATCAGTAGCTACCAAGTTGGGCTTTGACCCATGCAACTTGTTTATTAATCTTGTCTTTGTTCCCAAAGTGGCAATGTTAATATAACCCATTCTCAAAGATAATATCAGGATAAGGTAATGAAGTCATTGATGCAGAGAGCATCTATACCCTGCTAGCACACCAGGTTAGAGTTAGCGTCAATTAATTATCAGGTCAGGAGAAATAACTAAAAGGAAAATAATAAAAGATTCTTAAGGCAGTATATCTCTGCCTACCTGAAATCTTTGTTGTTCCTGCTGTTTTGAGTGTGTCTGTACTTTTGAACATGGCATCAGTGCTAGCACTCATGACTCAACCACTGCACCGTCCTAGGCAAACATCAGCTGGATCTGGACCAGAGTACGTGATAATACAACTCCCTGCTTCTTCATTTTCTTTGCTGTGAACTCTGCTGAAGTTCAGCCCATAGCACTATATTTGACTTCATAATAAACACTGAATACATCTGCCCCATTTATTTATTGCAAGCTAAATAATTCTATGTTCTGCAACAATTTAGTTTTGTCTTTCCTAACAATTCTACTTTTTGAATAATATTCAAGAATATTTAATAGCATGTTAATATTAAATAATGTCATCTTAATTTCAACTCTTTGGTTAGAAATATACAGTACAGGATACATATTCTATTAGAACAGGCTGCAGTTAGAAGACTCACTCTTTTTTAAAAGAGATAAGATTTGTGGTATTTGTGACCCTTGTATATAGATGTCTCTTAAAAAGGCTAGTTATGGGCATTCATGTTTAAAAGTACTCAGTGTAAAACTTTGTAATTATTGAGTTAACAGAATCAGCTAAGCCTTAGGTAAAGCAGAGTTGAGATTAAGTTAGTTTACTTCCTTTAGCAGTGCATCATCCCCTTGCTCATTGTTTGAAGATGTAACTTGCTTAATACATCTTTCCCCTTCACCCAGGAGTACAACTTGAACTTCCTATGCCATGGGCCTCCACTGTTGCTGCATGTATTTTCATAGAAAAAGCCCTTGAGTTTCCTGACCGCACAGGGGGGTATGGATGGGTGAGTGACAAAAGGAGAACTTCCAGTTTTGCAACAGAAATCAAACGAAAAGAAACACTCATCTGGGAAAATAGAAAACATATCATGAAAAGGAAACTTCTCCCAAACTATCATTTTTATATTTAGACATAAGAACAGCATTCACCAAATAATAATAGTGTGTTGCTTTTTAGAGAAACCTTCAGAAACTGCAACTGAGACCTTGGAAATTGCAAGGCAGTGACACAATTGAAAATCTTAATAGAACAAATTAAACAGAAAAATAAGATGACCCAGAAATAAAACAAATAGGAAAGAATATAGGAAAATAAGACCAGTCTAAGAATTCAAAAAAGAAAATGAAAAAAAAAAGGACTTAAAACAATAGAAGGGAGGAAGTCATAACTAGGGTAGAAGGGATAATGAGATTTTCTTCTTATTTATTTTGAATTTTTAAAGTTAAGCGAAGTCCAATATGGTGGTCACATGCCTTTAATCTCAGTTCTTGGGAGGCAGGCAGGTGTCAGTTCCAGGCCAACCAGTGCAACGTAATGATACCGTCTCAGATCAATAAATACCCAAAACAAAACAAAACAAAACACTACTACTAATAAAGGATATTACAACAAAAGCATTTTTATATGAGACTAGTTGAGAAGCTTGGAGGTTTGGAATTGCTAGCTAGAGCAAGAAACAGGCATCACCAATACACTGGAGGAAGCAGAGTGACTGAGGAAGGCGGCATCCCTCTCTGCTCTTCCTCTATAGGATACTTATTCTCTGCTCTTCACTACCCTCTGTATATACTTAAGCCTTGTGTGTGACATCTTACGAATACAATGTCACTTTATGTTTTCTTTGTCTCAACACTGCAGACTACGGTGGGTGTTCCTGTAAGGACAGAACTTTATCCTCAGAGGTAGAACATGTAGATGCCTATACATCTAATCCACAATTGTGAGCATCTGCCTAGTTTCCAGTTTTTGAGTCTACAGTGAAAAACGCTGCTGCCAGCATCCTTACATGTTTTGTGATGCATGGCTTTTTTGTGGCTGCTTGTCCATTGATGGAGGTGCTGGATAACCAGACTTGACAAGATATTGTCAAACTATCTTCCAAACTAATTGTACCTTTAAACTTCCTTCCTCCTTACTGTTTCTTTTCTACCACGGTTCTGAGTATACAATGGGACTTTCAGTGGGGCTTAAGTTGGAAACTCTATAATTACAAATGAAGTTGAATAACTTTCCCTTTGTTTATTAGCTATTTAGAGTCCTTGTTTTATAAGTGTGTGTGTGTGTGTGTGTGTGTGTGTGTGTGTGTGTGTGTGTGTTGTGCTGTTTGTTTGGGATAGAAAAGTGTCCATTTTTCAAGTGAGTTTTCTATTCTTTTATTTGAAATCCATGTTTGATTAAACCTAAAAATATTTCTATGATGTTGGAGTGCTTTCTTTCCCATAGACGCAGCTTACTTATTTTTGTCTGTTCACAGATCCCTTTTAGGGTAAATATACATATTTTACAGAACATTTAAATTTTCACGTAAGACTTTTAAAATAAGAATTGTAACCCAGCCTACCATTTCTCTAGATGGAAGCCTGTAAATGTTCTAGCCAAACTCTTGATCAGTCTTTCTGATTTTGATAATTAGGTTTCTTCCCAGCTATTCATATTATTTAAAAACATGACAGAAGTCTATTTTGTAGACTGTTGCTTATATCTTCTCATCTTTGAAATCATAAACCTCAAAGAATAAAAAATGTCATAGCTCTTCCAAGAACCTAGTAAAATGAGTGTAAAGTTAACACATGGTATCATTTTTAGTTAAAGCAAAATCTAGCCGGTCATTTTACTTTAAAGATTCCTACACTTCAAATAATAATATAGCTAACAAATGATTTCACACAAATCATGTGTGAAATGATACCAGTATTTGGGTACAAAGAAACAAGGAAAAAGGTTTTAGGACTTCTGTATTTAATAATGAGGATAATAGTCATGTAAAGTTTATTCCATTTTTTTTCTTCCTAACTGAATGGAAAATTGCAATTGTGTTAGCATGTACAATTCTATAGTATATGATACCACTTACTATAAAGCAAGAAGAAAAGCAAATATCACTTACTATTAGCAAGAAGAAAAGCAAATAGCCTCCTATTCAAAATGTAATCCTATAACCCATAGAGTTACCCAACTGATTTTAACTTCCCACTGCAGTAGATATGGAGCCATTACTTCCTGTCCTGAGAGTTTCCTCAAGTTACTGTTCACCGTTCTTTTTTGCTTTCAGGGTTTGTGTCCATTTCAGCAATTAGAGTAAATTTTTCTTCCATTGGGTTTCATTCTTGAGCATTCTGAGGAAAACCAACATTTCAAGTAAGGATGGTCCTCTGCAGGGTTCCTGCCCTCTTCCCTGTTCTATGAACAGGCAGGTTCCATCCTAATGCTAATTAGGGAGGGACCTTTCATAACCACCTCATTGTAATTGTAAAATAGTTTCATTTCATTACTCTCTGAGTGCTCACTTGTAAAGATTCAGATGGTAAAATATAAAGTCCATGGTTCTGCAGCCAAGATTGGCCTCAAATTCAGTTCAATCCCTTCTCAGCCTTCCAAATACTGGTGTTACCATCATATCCCACCAAGTCTTGGTTTTGTCTGTGATTCTTATTGAAAATTTTGAGTATGCTAAAAGATAATAGACTGTTGCAAAAATGGTCTTGGTAAAGCCTAGCTCCTGCAGGAATGTCCACCTAACAGTTCCCAGTCCACCTGGTAATGTTTTTATGTTCTAAACAGTTACCAGTTTTCAATATTAAAGATATGCTGGAGAATCACTTACCAACAATAGGACATTTAGTATTTAGTGTCAGGTTACTAAAGATTTAAGCTCTAAATTAAAGGCTTGTCCTTCATACACCATATTTTAGCAAGTGGTTTTGTAGCCTGTCTTAAACTAAAAATAAAATTTTTGGAACAGCCATTGTTTTTTGATGGTTCTCCCATAACCTCCACCCCCAAGAAAACCTCTGCAATGTTTTTTTTTTTTATAGCATAATGCAGTACTTTTTACATGAATGCATTTTATGTGCAATTGCAGAGAAACAATTACATAGAGAAACAACTCCATAGCTTGACAAGAAAAAAAATGGGCTGTAATTCAAAAGTTCACTGAGGTATTTTGATAAACTCAAAAATACTTTTCCTGTAGAAAAACAGCAAAAATAATAACATTTCCCAGTAGTTTAAGCCAAAACGCAGCTGAATTATACATATATTGTTTTAACTTAAGAATCCCAAAGAAACCTTACCTTCATTGTTCAAAGAGCCATGTTTCTGTAAGTTGTATAAATGAGGATCCTATTACTCCTCCTCCTTACTGTCTCATGGATGGCAGACTTTTTCTGTAGGCGAATCCATGATCCACAAGGGGTTTTAACCACTCCTTCTCAAAGTGCAGCCTGCACATCATTTCATCTGCTTGCTATGGCATTAATGCCTAAGTGAATTGTTTTTTGCTATTAAAGCATATTATTTCTAATTTCATATTCTAACTTTAAGTGATGATTTAATTTAAAGTTTCACTTTAATATTGCTTTGGATTTTTTTAAATAGTAGAACATACTCTCAGAAAGTCCCAGGTTTGAGAGCGTCTGGTGACAACTGTCCTCCCTGCAGTGTAGTGTCCAGTAGCTTTGTTTCCTTTTTACAGAACCAGCCACTCACAAAAGAACACAATCTGAGAAGGCATTCTCATGGCTAGTATTTATATCCTTTTACTTTTCAGTGTACAGTTTTTAAAAATATTTTAATACTTCTATAAAGTAAAACTTTGAACTTTAAGTTTTGTTTTGACAATATAGTATTGCATTTACTTTTTAAAATTTGAGTATTTTGCCTGCATGTATGTTTGTGTACTGTATGCAAACCTGGTGCCATGCAGGTCAGAAGACGGTGTCAGGTCACATTACAACTGGAGTTACAGTTGGGTTGTGAGCCACCATGTGGGTGAAGGAAACTGAACCTGGGTCCTCTGTAAGAGCATCCCTTAGCCAATTCTCCAGCCCCTGCGTTTATTCTTAAATATTCAAAATATCTTAGGCAGGAGAAGGAAAAGTTAAAAGGAAGTAGAATTACTGTTACTTGCTTATCACAGGTAAAGCTGGCAGACGGCACATTTCCATTGCATTTCCAGGCACAGTGCGCTCTCAGAAAAGCATCTGTGCCCATGGAACTTTTACATTCAGAAAACTTTCTCTAGAACAAAAAGCACACACACCTATTTTTAAGTTTTTCCTCTTCCTATGTTGTTTCTAAAATGGTAGTGAATTCAGTTATAGAAGAAACACGAGTTACAGTTGTAGGAATATTCTAACTTGAACTATAGTAATTTATACTTTATTTACTCTGAAACAAAAACAAAAATTGTTTTCTATTTTGAAATTTAAAGAAGTAAAAACTACATGGTAGCTTATATTGCTTATCTTCTGAATGATTGGGAATATATGTGGGTAAATCAGAGTACATGTATATAACATACAAAATGTATATGCTGCAATATTAGCCTCTGTAAATTTTGATATTTACATACCTTACCACAAGGACTTAAGCAGAATACAGGAAAGTGCTCTATTTTACAGCCTGAAACTATTTCCTTGGCCATCATTTCACCTTCACTTTTGTGAAATAGATTTCCACCCTGTAGTTATTACCATATTATACATATTCTACATTACTCTACTATAGTTAGCCAAAAGTGCATACATATTCCATGCTACTCTGCTGTAGTGAGCCAAATGTTTGTTATTGGTATGTGCTAAAAGCAAAATAACAATCAACTTGAAATCTTGAATTCAAATTCAGATCTTCCCTCCTACTGGTGTTTTATGTATAGAACATTCTGGGACTGGTGATCTTTAGTGTCTTAGTTGCCACACTATAAATGTGACATCTTCTCTCAGGTTGCATGGATCACAGAATGTGTATATCAAGTACCTAGCACAAAATGTTTAAATAAATGGTATCTGTTTCCTTATAGTTGAGTTAAATATATAAATTATACTTTGATGCCCTTTAAACTGAATAATGAGAATTACTTGGTTTTATCAGTCTGTTCAACATCAGTTAACAAGTTAACATACTCATATTTTTTTAACAGTAGGCGTGTCTTCCATTTATAGTTCTGACTGTGTGAATAGACACTTTCCCTCCAGCTCAGGCTTTATAATATACAATAACTTCATTTATAAAGTAACTATTTAATATCTATTCTAGTTTAAAAAGTGACTTCCCTGTAGCTGTTTGTGTCCAACTCAATACCTTAGTCTAGCAGTATATTTTATTTACAGATGACTCTGAAAAACTCCAAGGCCCAGTACTTGAGTCCAACATATAGTGTACTTCAAAACTCCCCTAAGAACAAGGATGGTGTTGAGCACCTAAGACATGTCTCTGCTTCTGAGTCTCTGATGTGTAGTCTCCATGATTACAGTGGTTTAATGACTCACGTGAGTTTGAAGATAAAAATGTGAAAGCAAGTGTACCACATTAATTCAATATAATAAGGATCTAAGGAAAATGTAAACACCATGAGATGCTTTTGTATCTTTAAGTTGCAAATATTAAATATTTAAAAAGTAATTTGTTCTCTATTCACAGACAGGGTAGGATGCATTAGAACTGAATTTTCATATTCACTTCAGTATATCCCTTTGATGGATACATAATCTTAAAAACTTCATAAACCTTAAAGGCTACTACCCTCCAGACCCCTACCAGGTAACCTTCAGACATAGCTGAAGTCACATCCAGGTAGTGTTTTATGATACAACTTTGATTTTTTTTAAAAAAAAAAAAGCTTAATTTCTTTATTCTTAATCTATAAATTAAACTTAGAATTATTTATGTAAATTCCTAGTTATGGAGCTTTGCATATAGAATTACAATCTGTAACTTGTAACATGGTTATTGCTGTGATGGGACATTTTGTTTATGTTTTGGTTTATAACTAAGGCTCCTTGTTTACTTCTTGATCTAGTAGTGGGAATAATGAGTCTCTCTTCTTTATCAAATATGTATATTGTTTCTATGAATATTCAAGGAAAGAATCAGAAGAGACTCATTGGCACAACAGAAACAAGCAGCTCACGCTAACATGAGAATTAAACTTTAGCTTTTGATGGGATAAAGAAAATGGTCTCAAATAAAATTGAAGTCTGTTCTGAGGGATTTTTCCTTTCATTTGTGCTAAATGCAGATACACTACTATGTTTCTTTTTGTTTATAGCTGGGAAATCTCCAAGCTATGCTAACTGCAGCCTGAGACATACATTAGATTGTAGAATATTTGAAAATTTAACACAGTTATAAGATAACTCTTTGCCTTTAAAATGATGGAAGTAAGCTCAGGGAATTTCCTACTTGTATTTTGTGTTACTGAGACATAAAGTAGAAAGCATTGCTTCTCAATTTCAAGATCACGATTTTGTCACCTTATAGTGGGAGTACTGTGTCAAATGTTAATTTAATGTAAGAGAGACCACACAGTTGTGTAGGAAGCAGGACTAAATGATTGAACTTTGCTAATTAATTGTCTGACTTAGGCTAATAACAGTGTCCATATCATAAGATTGTATTATTCTACTTAGTCCTTTTAATAAAGAATGCTGGGTAGTACTTAACCTCTGTATTAGATATAATCTTATAAACACCTATCTTATTAAGTGCTTCAAATTCTTTCCCAGGTCAGATAGGATAGTTGTTTAGTATATTTATACATTTTTATCTTTATTAGACCCACATGCAAGAGGCCCATCGTGTGAAGAGGCGCAAGCCATGGCCCTGTGCCTCTTCAAAGGAGTCACTAGTAGGAAGAATGCACACATATCTAAAGGCACCAAGGCCACTGTGTAAAATGTTACATGCCAGTGATTGAGTCCCAAAATCTTACGGTTCAGAAATGCCACAGTAGATGCATCAGGATAGGGGAACAGGTCTTCGCAAAGACTCACAGGAGAAACATAGTGTATCCTAGGCACTTTGTAAATATTTATACAACACGGGTTCTCTGAAATGACACACCAAATGGTTTATGTTTGTAGAAAGACACATGATTGGAAAAACGAAAGGGGCCAGACTGTGAGCCATATTGTGCTTATACTGTACACATTGGAGAAGCCCCTAGACTTTTAATTAGGACAGAAATGACTGTCGACAGTGATGGGGTTGGTTGGAATGGAAAGATAAAAAGCTAAGGATGGGACAGCTTAGGATAAATCACTGCAGTGGTAAAAGATGAATATATTTAAGGTGGTCATAGAGAGGACAAGAAAGAGAAAATTGGCATAGTGTATAAGGATAAAAAAAATAGAACTTGAGCTATGAGACTATGTCTCCAAAACAAACAAACAAAATAGTAATAGGTAAGATATGAGAAATGGCCAAAATAGCAAAATGTCTGTGTTTATGTGTAGGCTACTAAGCATAGTAAATGAATTCAAATCTCTCTTTAAGAATCAAATAGGAAGGCTGAATGTGATGGTATATATATCCTATCATCTAGGAGGAATCTGGAGTAGGATTCAAAGTTCACAGCCTGCCGTGGCCAAAAAGTGTCAGTTGCAGGATGATAATTGTATACTGGTTATGACTTCACAGACATGTAGACTTTTAGCTGCTTCAAATTATTTTACAGATTAAAAATAGTGAAACCAACTTACCACCCTATTTCAAGTGGAAGTGCACTTCAAAGATGTGAGGATATATATCTAAAGCCAGCCGTAACTGACCATTGCCTCCATCACAGCCTTGCCTTCTATAAAGATGGCATGCTCATAATTCCGTATGAAATCTTCTACAGCTCAGACACTAGCAAATCAGTTACTATCCTGTGTATTCCTAATAGTGAAGAAACATCAAACGAAAGTAAAAGCACATCTTCATTCTAGAAATAACCATATAAGAACTTTCCTTCATTGTCCTTACCAATCTTCCTTCTTCTTACACCATTGCTCCTCCTTAAAACTCATGTTTCTTAACAAAAACTAAGTTAACAGAACCAAGAACACAGCATGAGAAAGAGAGTGCATAGAATATACAAGATTTATATTATTTTTCTCCTCTATAAAAGATGACATGGTTGTTAAGAGATAAATTACATAAGATCCAGGCTCAGGATTGACTGATCATGAAGAAGAAATACATTATTTTTTCCTATGAAGTAGAATAGACTTTCGGTGACCAACTTATTCTCAAATATAAATATATAGAACCTCAACGTCATTTACAGATCAAGGGTTATTCTTGTTCACTGAAGCCCACTTAGACAAGGTGGCCTGCTTACCTGGAGCATATGAGCAGAAGACGACTTTGATTTTTATGGTCAAACAAATGATGACCAGAAAACCGACATGGAGAAAATTTTATCTCCTCCCACCTTTATTCGTAGATATAAATCATCTGACCTAATCAGATACTTTGCCAATCCATGAAGCAAGTAAGAAATTAAGTATTTTCAAAGCAGACATTGATTTTTTTCCCTCTTACCTAATCAAAATCTTAGAGAAAGATCCTTTCACCTAAAAGTGAAGTCTTTCTCCATAAATGCAAAGCAAAGAGAATAATAACCAGTCTTCCTAGTATTGCTGAAATAAGGTAAAATATGTCCTACTGAAACCACGGGACAGAAATGTGGTGAAAGTCTTCCCCTTGAATACTTTTATATTTGGGTTGAAAGCTAATACATAGCATATTATTAAACAAATCAATAAATAAATCAGTAATCTTTTAGCTAAAGCAAAGATAAACAGAGTCAGAAAATATAGTCACCTGGTGTGTGCAGCCGAGTGTTTACATTTTCCTAATGAACAGATAAGAAAAGTCCAGGTGAGTTTAATGTGTAAAATCTACCTTTTACTGCTAGCCCTAAAGGGGAAAATTAAATTACTGACTCAAGCTAATTCTATCGTTGATAACCAGCCCTGTATAGTCTCTGGCTTCTACTCCATTTTGAACCTCTCTTTGAACTTGTCTGAACTCAAACCTACAGTGGCAACATCAATAAAGCAAACATTTCTTTAAAAAAAATTACTAGGGTTTTTGTGTGTGTGTGAATTTCACTTATGACTACTACATAATATTAACCTCCTCTCGAATCTACCATGTCAGCCCAGGCCCCAATTCCTTCTCAAATTCATGGCCTCTTTTTCATCAGTTATTAGTGCTGTATGTGTGTGTAGAAAATATAACCTGCTGAGTACATTATCACTGCTCAGATGAATGTTTTTTCAGATGACTGCTTGGTATTTGATAACCAGTTGGGGGGCACATGCCATCACTGACAAAGACTGATTCTCTTTCAGCACTCATAGCCTGTAGCTTTTCACCTAGAAAAATTGATTGGACCCTGTGAGATATCTTCCTTCACATTGGCATGTCAACTGGTATTGCCATTACTCCTGTCTTATTTAGGCAACCATACCATTGAGATTTCATGGGTATAACTTTCCTGTCCATAAAGAAGATACTATCTCAGAGTTGGTCCTGTCCTCTGGCTCTTAAAAACTTCATGTTCTCTCTTCCTAGATTCTCTCTGAATATTAGCTGTAGGGATTGTGTTCTAGCTTTATCATTAGATTATGTGCTAGAAGCTTTGGCCAAGTTTCATGGATCTCACCCCTGCTGACACCTAAACTAGGTCATTCTAGTAGGAGGCTGTCTTGTGCACCAGAAGGCATTTACCATATCTTAGGCCATGTAAAAGTAGCTTTCCCTCCATTTGTGGGGAATTAAAAACGTCTTCAGACATTATCAGATGTCCTCTAGGAACAAAATTTGCCCTTCTTGAGAACTACAGCCCTATAGCATTTATACAAAACTGACAAGCCAATAAGAATACACCTCTTCCATTAGTAGTTGTTAAAATTAACCCAGTGATGACAGCTGCACTAGCAAGGTTTTCCCATGGTAATTAATACTTGTTTTCTGAGGTGGATTCTTGCAGTGCATTGAAAAATTATTGATTAAATTCACCTAAACTGAAGGCTTAACTCAAATCACAACACTTGGGTTTATAAAAGGTTAACATCTCCTTATCCTATACAGAAAAGCTTCAAATTCAGTACACAATAACATTTCCTTTTACTCAGTTCATTAATATCCCATTTAGAAACAGGACAATGGAGAATTTATAGATTCTAAATGATTACCACACTATTGTATTATCACCACCCATGTCCTCCATGACAGCAATTCTCACAGTGTATTCTAAAGAACCCTGAGAATTCTGACCATATCTGACCAGAATATTTTTGTGATAATACTTGCATTTATGAACTTAACATAAGGTAGTCTTTGTATTTACTGTCATAAAGAGTGTCAAGTCCACTGAGCAGCCTTGAGAAAGCAAAATGTTGTTCTGTAAGTATCAACCTGTGTATCTTTAATATGTGACAAACTAGAAAGAGACATGAATACTTGCATAGTTAGCACTTGATAGTAGTTATAAGAAGTAATATAACTAATTTCTGCCATAACTTTTTATGAAAGATGTCTGTTATTTTCCTGGGAGAACTAATCATTTTGTTGGACCCTAACCCTATCCTTAGAAATATCATAGCAAACAACATTTGCAGCTATACTCATCTATTTCTTATAAAAATGGTCAGTATAGCCCACCTACTTTTTCTCACATTGGTGTCTATGGCACACAGCCTTCCATGCAGCCTCCCACAATACTGAGTTTTTATCCGCTACATCTAGATGGCTCCCTAAAGCCTGACATGGACTCTAGAGTCTTCCCTTATTAGAACTATAGTTCTAACACTGTTTGCTATCTACATAGATCACACTTCAGTGGCATGAACATATATCCTAATTTCTGTGTGATCATTTGGGGACTGCTGTCCTAGATTTTAGACTTAAGTTTTGTTTTCCTTAAGAAAAGAGTGAATGTATACGGTTCAATTACTTGCTGCAAGCAAAGGCCATGTACTAGATGTCTAAACATATTCACGAGTGACATTTCTCAGCTTCCTGGTGAAAAACTAAAACTCAACAGAGCAGACCCTTCACAAGAGGCTGTCAAGTGGGACTGCCCAGATCCCAAACAAATCAGGATTCTCCCTGGTCAGCCACATGTTTACATGACCTCATCTAGGGATGGTGACATCTTATTTGAGGATGAATGAGATTCCTTTCAAGGAAGTATTCTGAAGCCATATGTACCTAAATACCGTTTAAAATTCAAATATATACATATATTTTATGTGTGTGAATATTATATTTTAAACACGTAAAGGAAACATTATTAAATTGACCTTAAAAATCTTTAAACAATGTGCTCATTTTCTATAAACTAAATATACAAGCAACTTGCTGGTCCCTAAAAATAGATGTCAGATGAGAAGAGATTGGCTGACCAGGAATAGGAGCGTCGTCAGAACAGAAGCTCAGGAGGTTTTGCTCCCCTAGAACATTGCTACTCTTTGTGCTCACCCCAGGACCATGGTACTTCACTGTAGAACTCTGACCCAAAGCAGCAGCTTTGCCTTACAAGCCTGCACTAACCAGAGGCGATGCCAATTGCAGCAGTCATGTCTAGAGATTCTCTTCTATTAGAGGCTCTCGTTTTGCACTCGGTCCACTTGCCCAAACCTAGCAAGGAATCAATAACTTGTGATATGGAAACAAGCAGAAAGTCTATTGACAGTGCTCCGAGAACAATGTGAAACCCTAGACCTATTCCCAGAACTAGATGGTAGGGGTGCTGCCCTATTGACCAAGCCACTGGATAAACAGACAGTTGGCAGCATGCAGGAGGATTCATTTGAGGATTAAATTTAGGGTGAACCTTGGGTTTAATGACTTACTTAGGAGCATTCTAACACACTTTTGTTTGTTTCTGTCTTTCTTAAGACAGGCCTCACAGGGTTTCCCAGAACTGGCAAATCCCAGACCATGCTCAATTTTGTAGCAATCTTTCTGCTTCAGCCTCCTTGTGTTAGGCTTAGAGGGCTAAGTAACTTCTCCCAGCTACAGTAACTAGTTTTGAATTTTTGTTCCGAAAGAAGCAACTGGAAAATGTTATTTGTTATTTCTAACTAAAGAAAGAAAAATGTTTTAGTTGTGACTGTATTAATCATTTTTTTTTGCATTTGAGGTTTAGCACTTTACTAGGCTGAAATAAAAGCATGCATAAAGGATAAAGAGACAAGCTATTAGCTTATTCCTAAGTACAGTCTCTTAGCAACTAGAGTGAGCAAAGTTCATAGAAAGACAGTATTGATGTGTGTGAACTCTCTTATATAAGTGATAAACAACACGATTTAACACGAGGAGTTCCACACCTGACAAGTCAATACTGTCTGTAGTTTTTAAAGTCTGAGAAGATATAACAAGACAAGGAATAGGCAGTGTACTCAGAAGCAAAAGGCTAGAGATTACTTTTAGCAATATATATGCTTTTGTTCCAGAGTCAGCCCGTGTGGCAAGAGTTCCTTAGGACAATTCAATATTGAAAATCACTATCACTTAATACAAAATGTAATCGTTAATTTATCGTCTGCCTTCATTGCTTCGGGTAAGGATCCATTGTCCTTCCAAATTCTCTGAAAACTTAGACTTTCAATGAGAGCTTTAAACTAATAACACTATACCTTGCTCATTCCTGTGATGGTAAGACGTTTGCAGAATGGGAAGTGAGCCCTGGTCAACAGGAGACTCATAGTTTTCATTGCTTTCTCAGGGTACTCTGACTGAGAGAGATCAGGATGGTTGTACTCAGAATAGAAGACTAGAGGGTTTTCCCAAATAAACATGGTAATATTTCTGGAAAAATCTTTCCCAAGTCATAAGAAACTATCATTTCAACTAGGCTCAAACTCTAAGGCAGTAATATTTTTCTATAGTAGAGAGCATGGATAGAATGATAATGAAATTAATGTAAGAACTTTAAAAAAAGATTGATGCTTAAGGATTAGAAGGAATTTGGGGGTGTGGTAGCGATATCCTTTCTTGGTTTTTATGGTAATAATGGGTCTAACCATTTTTTTAATCTTGCCAATTATACACTTAGAAAATAATGCATTTTTAAAAAAAATAGCAATTATATACTAAGTAAACCACAACATCACTCCATTTAGAAGCGAGAAAACTAATTGGCTATTACACTTCGTATTTTATTTACTGTTGTGTGTCTATGTTTCACATGCATGGGAGAATGCAAGTATGTAGAGACCAGAGCAGTACATAGGGTACCTTCTATCACTCTTCACCTTTCTGCCTTGAGACAGGCACTGAATGGTAATGTTGCTGTTTTAGCTAGGCTGTCTGTCTGTAAGCCCTTCATATCCACCTGACTCTCTCCCCCAATGCTGGGATTATAGGCATGCACAACTACGGCCTTCTTTTTAAGAAGGTGGTAAGGATTTGAACTTGGGTCCTCAGGCCTGCTGGGCAAATGATCTTAGCCACTGTACCATCTTGCCAGTTTAATGCATTTCATATTTCATATAGAAAAATAGTATGTTTCAATATACTGAAATTGGGTATTTTGGTACTTGTTAGCACTTAAAAGACAGAATTCGGTATGCGCATGCTGGTATGGAATGAGAAAGGAAAAGAAATATATTCTGACATTCCTTTCATAATCATGCCAACCATAACACTATTTTTCCTCTCCTTATAGCCCTGGGATGAGACCAGATGTGAGCTCTCCTCCATCTAGCTCCTCCACAGCAACGGGACCACCTCCCAAACTCTGCCTGGTGTGCTCCGATGAAGCTTCAGGGTGTCATTATGGGGTGCTGACGTGCGGAAGCTGTAAAGTCTTCTTTAAAAGAGCAGTGGAAGGTAGTGTGTGTTTTGTAGAGTTTCATTTTTGTTTCTATTTCTTATAGTAAACTTTTAACTGTTCATTGTATACAAAGTCCACTAATGATAGACATTAATTCATGGGCAGCATGGTGGCTCTTGAGTCCTCCATTGGGAAGGGACAGAAGTAAGGAGAAGAACTAGCATAAGCTGATTAAGTTCAGTCTGAGAAAGAACTAAAGAAAGCATTGTAAAGAATGCTGCTGTGTGGACTGATAGTATGCTAAGTCTGGGCAGTATGAGAATGGTGAGTTTCCATTCTCCATAAGCAAGTTGGTTTCAAAGCTACCAGCTATACCAGTCTGACCAACTCTGAGACCCTGGGAAGGAACAATAAGGGAGGAACAGCATTTTTTCCTGTTAAATAAATAAGAGGGTATGTTAAGTACCACAATGACTGTGGTTACAATCAACTAAAGTAAAAGCTGAATTAACAAAGTACAGTATCATGGAGGATGTCTGGAAGTATGACATTTCAAAGAAGGTAACTGCACTGTAATACAGGGTGATCATGTGTTGCTGGGTTCACATTCCAGAGCAACCAGTTAATATTAGAGATGTTTTATATACCCTACCTAAAAGCATCTTAATGGAATTAAACCAAAAAATAAAGCCACATTTATCTTTCAATATAATACCATTCACAGCCCATTGTTCTTAATTCTTGTTTAAAATGAACTCATTCCCTTATTTTTATGTAAAAATAAGTATTAGCTACACTATTTTAAAAATGTTTACCATTTAATTATTTCAGCAAAGCGTGGTGGCTAGATTGATGTGTACAATGTAAATGAGTATGTCACTTGGCCCTATTTCCTCTCTTATTTGAGTTTCAGTGTTCTCAAAGGCACTTTCTAGCTCTAACATTCTGTAAACCCTTGTTACTCTAATTCAAAGAAAAAATTTATCTAGACTTGTAAAATCCATAACATAGTTTGTAGCATTTCATTTTTTAAATTATTAAATTTTATTTGATATTATATATATTGCATATTTAACATCACATTTTTAACACATACTAGAAATTATACTTAAGTCCTGTATTGGCACTATAAATACCCAAACATAAATCAGAGTTAAGTTTTACACATTTGTTATTTATATAAAATGAATCTTATTTTTTAATTCAAGATCCTAGGAATTCTCCATGTCCTTATGTCCTGCTGGTCCTTTTTACTTGTATTCATTTTACTCATAAGTATCAATAACTGTATTGGTAGACCATAAGGTAGATAGTTATCAATGACTCTTCATTTGCCATGTGTGAAATACATACACACAAAATCAACTAGTGGCCCCATGAACACTTAGATCCTGTGAGATCTGTGTCTGCCAGACTAGCAAACAGGTTCAGAAAGTTGAAGTGGCAAAGCTGGAATTCCAGCAAAGTGGTGTCCAAATAAGGTCTTATTCTCTCTCTCCCTCTCCCTCTCCCTCTCCTGCTCCCCCTCTCCTTCTCCCTCTGCCTCTTTCTCTCTCTCTTTTTTGGTTTTTCTAGATGGTTTCTCTGTATAGCCCTGGCTGTCCTGGAACTCACTCTGTAGACCAGGCTGGCTTGAACTCAGAAATCCACCTGCCTCTGCCTCCCAAATGCTGGGATTAAAGGCGTGCACCACCACTGCCCAGCTAAGGTCTTATTCTCACAAAGACCCTCAAAGATGCATCTGACAAGCCCCTGATACCTGCTATATTATAATACAGGTAGATGCTGAAATAAAAGTAATCATAAGAGATTTAACTATTAGCTACCATAGGCTGATAAGTAGTTCTGGTATGCTGAACACAGTATCATCTACATAATTACTTCTAAGCTTGGCAAAATTTCCAATAGTTCATAAGAGAACAAACTCCAAAAAGTTAATGTTTCCAAGATCAGTGTCTTGGCCCACCACTATACCACTGCTACTGAGAACAGCTCCAGAGGCTTAAGCCGATAGTACTAGTTCATATTTAATCTCCAGATACTCCTACTAGAGTTTGGAGTCTGCATCTTCTACATGCCCTGTGTTGTATTTCCCATTTCCTCTTCCACTTTGTTCTATGCAACGTTTTATTAGTCACAGAAGCCAGAATTGTTATGATTTTGAAAGGGATTAGTCTATACTGTATTAGGAGACAGATATCACTGGGTATCTTGTAGGCTGGCTACTACACCTGTCATAAATAGCAAACCGCTGTCAAGTGCTAAAAGTAGACTAAGCCGAAAGTACCAATAAACAACAGTATTGAAGAGGCTTTGGATGGTCTCAGAGCTCTTCCCTTGACATGAAGAAGTTAGAAAGGAAATTTATCAGGTGGCAGAAAACTGAGGAATTCCATGTGTCTGTCTTAAAAGGACGGTTGGGAAATTACTATTAGTAATTAGTAGTGCATGACCATTCTTTGTGAAATAATGAACACTAGCTCAAATCCCCTGTTTTGTTATAATGAATGAATAGACTAGTAGATCATTTTATTATAATAATTTGAGCCTATAGCTAAGATTCTCGGTTATACTACATACTGGATAAAGAAATAAATATCAGCATAATACACATAGTCCAATCTTTCCATTAGACATAAATAAAACACTGAATTTTTTTCTACTCTATTATTTTTCCCCAGTTTTTCCAGCAGTACTGATATAAGGATTCTCTGTAAGACAGTGGATGTAGGGATGTTCTTAAAGGGTAAAATTTTAGGTTTTAGCTCTGAGTACAATCTGTTGTTTCTCCTTTTGCTGCATGATGGGATTTTTTAAAGAATTTATTGTCTTATTTTATATGTATAAATGTTTACTTGTATGAACACCATGTGTGTGCCTGGTTCCTGCAGAGGCTAGAAGGCATCTGATTCCCTAGATTTGCAGTTATAGACAGTTGTGATCTGCTGCCATGTGGGTGCTAGGAACTGAACCCAGGTCCTTTGCAAGAGCAGCAAGGGCTCTTTACTGCTGAGCCATCTCTTCAATCCCATATAATATGATTTTATTGAGTTAGCTCATCTATTTTGTGTTTAAGAAAACAGGAGGCTTACAAAATACGGAAAGGATTTGAAAGAACTAACACAGATACTAGGCATGGGAAAGTAACCTTGAAATAAAGCCATTATATAACTATATAGCTGATATATAAATAAACTATTAGTCAACTTCATAACCTTATCTTCACAAAAGATTAGACTAATACAGTTAGCTATGTACTCCAAACTCATATTTAAGCAACATCATGATTTAACATTTCAGAAAAAACCCTAATTAATAAAGAAAAAAGTCTTTTCTTAGAAATTAGTTCTATATGTGTTCTACCTGGTGAACTGATCATTACAATTCTTTCTCATTTCTTTGAATAAGATTTATTCTTAAGAAATGTCTGACATTACTCAGTATCTTGCCATCTCATCTAATATAAGTAACACAATTATTGGCGTATTTACTTATTTCTTGTGGAGGAAGCTTCAGTACCCCACCCTAGTCAAATAGATCCTTCAGTTGTTTTCATCAGCATTTAATACTCAGATTCAAGAAGACAGTGCATGTGGGAGATGGAAACACTTGTAGCCTTTTCTTTTGTAACATTCTTAGAATTTTTTGCCAGGAGAGAACTGAAGTTCATAATATGTTCTTCAATAGTGAGTACCAGAAAACGCTAGCTAGCATCCATTAAGTCAGCATTTGAGGCCAAAGGTGACTCTACACATCCTTATATTCTAAAAGCATATTACATAATGATCTTTGTTAATTTGTCTAGTTTTCCAAGTTTGTGATTTACCTAACCAGTTGCTGAAAGTTGGTAACACTTTACTTCAGTTAAAACTGGGAAATACTTGTTTACCTACACATGATAATGTTGAATGATGAATTAAAGTCATTTTGTTCCTTAGAGATTCCCAAAAAATTTTAAGCCTGCTTCCTCTTAGTCACTTCAGCAATAGATCAAAATTCATAATAAAAACAATGGTTGTGAAAGAACTATATAAAGCAGTTTTTAAAGTGCTGACTATTGGCACAGGGGATTTAATAGCATTCAGTTCTTTCTCTTGATTTTAGAGTATCCTTATGATTTGTACACATCTACATATGAAATATTGTAGTAAGGTTTGTTTTCATTGACTTTTAAATTTGTTGAAGAGAGCAAGTCCTCTCAACATTGTAATTCATATAGATAAACAGACCTAACTGCCTTAATCAGTGACTTTGTGTCTTGGTGATAGTCTGCTCAAAACAAAAACAGATAGAGGATAGGCTTTTTCATTAAAAATACCCTTACAGATCTGTGGAATTTTAACAATGCCCTTTTAATCTCCTATAGGGCAGCACAACTACCTTTGTGCTGGAAGAAATGATTGCATCATTGACAAAATTCGAAGAAAGAACTGTCCAGCATGCCGCTATCGAAAATGTCTTCAAGCTGGAATGAACCTGGAAGGTAATGAAACCTTAGAGGAACTATCTATGTATCATATGAGAACTGATCACTTTACTTTGTATAAAAGCAAGCAAATGCAATCATGTAGTGAACTCTATATATGCTTAATTAGCAAAATGTTATATTTTTTCCATGATCATATCATTTTTATGTGTTAATTTATCCACTTTTGTTATATACATTGAATTTGGGACAGCCAGGATGTATATTAAGTAAAGAGATTACATAATATTGAAAATTACATAACTTGGAACAATTTTGTTTTCATCCTTCTTACTCCTTTTTTAAAACTCAAAACCATTTCCTAAGATTGGAAAAGTATTGTGCATGAGATCTATTTCATGTTCCTTTCTTTCTTTTGCACTTCAAAAAACACCACACCTTTTACTTGAAAACATATGTTTTATTACAACTCTGCCAACAACATTGGATGAGTTGTTTTATGGTTTAAGTATAAAAGAAAACTAAAAACTACTTTTAAGTTTACTTTGATATTCCTGCTTATATAAAAAGTTATATAATTAACACTTATTTAAAACTTCCCTCTGGAAAAGTCAGGATTTTGCTATAGTTGAAATAGCAAGCTCTCTGAAAGTAGCATTCTTACTAACTCATGTTGTTAGCACTTACTGTTACTACGGTACATCATTTAACAAATACTCAGCAAATATAAAGAGAATACAAAGTTAGTACCTAAGTCTGGGCAGCTTCCTTTCTTTTTATACTACAACGTCAATCACAAAATAGTATGACATGCTGCAAAAGAAATACTACTATAGGATCAAGAAGGAAGGCCATCTTAGTCCATCCGGAGAGTCAGAGAAGCCATCTGGAAGAAGTGCACTGAATTGTAAATGCAGACCCTGATAGGAATAAGATGACCAATAATGACAGAGATGTGGTCACATTTGTATTTTATAAAGAATAGTCTTTGTGATAGACAAATGGATCAGTAGCAGAGGATCCTACTTCACATCCCAGCACCCACACTTGGCACCTCATGCTGCCTGTAACTTAGTTCTAGGGGATCTGATATCTTCTGGCCTCTGAAGATTCCTGCAGGCATGTACACATACTCCCATGCAGAGAAAAACATATACACATAATTAAAAATAAAAAAGAAACCTTACAAAAGACATCTTATATTGAGAAACTAAGGAAATGAGAATAACAGTAATTTGGATGAAATATGCTGATATTGAGAGAATAGTATGTATCTCATTTTCTTGATAGGAGAGCCCCCCCCAAATGCTGCCTACCACAGAGTGTGTTATAAAGAGTTTGAATCCCCAGAGCTTTACGTTCATACGTGTTGTTGGGTTTAGGGTTTTTTTTGTTGTTTTTTTTTTTGGTTTTTTTTTGTTTTTTTTTGTTTTTTTTGGTTTGTTAGTTTTTTTGTTTGGTTGTTTGGTTGGTTTTTTGAGACAGTGTTTCTCTGTGTAGCCCTGGCTGTCCTGTAACTCACTCTGTAGACCAGGCTGGCCTCAAACTCAGAAATCCACCTGCCTCTGCCTCTGCCTGCCTCACAAGTGCTGGGATTAAAGGTGTGCGCCACCACTGCCCAGCCATCCAGGTTGTTTAAAGGTGACAGCTCAGTCCCACATGGGACATCTGTGTCACAGCTCCTCCTCCTCTCAAGGCTCATGGAAGAGAGGGTGGAAAGACTGTAAGAGCCGGAGGCACTGGATGACTTACAGGGAATGTGTTTCCAAAAAACAGGAGGAAAGCTGCACATATAAACTCACAGTCCTTGTATGCAAGCTTGAGCCACATAAGATCCCAGCATGAAGAAGGGGAGTGGGCACGAAGACCCACACACTAGCTAAGCATTGACTGAGTGTGGCCCCTGGTAAGTCACCCATTCTAGTGGAAGGCCACATATCCAAGAGCATATGGGCCACATAAATAATACTTTATAGCTTAGAAAAATAACAGATAAGAACCGGGGTGAGTTGGGAAGGTGGGTATGGATCTAGGAGGAATTAGAAAAAGGAGTAAATGTGTTCAAAATACATTGTAGGAAATTCTCAACCAATAAAACCTGAGAAGAATAAAAGGTGACACAATCTAGAACTTAGGAGGCCAGAGACTCAGAAGTTTAAGGCAAACAGTAAACTATTGGCTCACTGTTAGAGGAAACAAGTCCTGGGAGGGAATTCCTATAGATCTTTCCCTACCAACCCATGTTATCAAATTGATAATAAGATAATCCTGGAATTGGGGCTCAGTGGGTAAAATCGCTGGCTAGGCAAGCATGAAAGATCCAAGTTTGGATCCCAGTACCCACTTAAAGAGCCAGGTATATATGCCCATGCCGATTAACCACAGCATTTTGAAGGATAAGATGGAGAGAGAAGGGTGTCTGGGGCTTACTGGCTACTAGCCTAGCTCCAAGTCCAATGAGAGAGCCTGCCTCAAAAGTGTGGTAGACATGGATACCCAACTTGTTCCCCTGGCCTTGAGTAATGCACAGCAGTATGCACACACACATGTATGTACACCACACTCAAACATGTGCACACACATTCACATAGACATGCCAAATATTTTAAATAGTTTACTTCTTTCTTATAACTGGAAAGTTTGGGCTACAAAGTTGATTTAGTACATTTCTTTTTTTTCTTTTTCCAATATCCACAGCCCGAAAAACGAAGAAAAAAATTAAAGGGATTCAGCAAGCCACTGCAGGAGTCTCACAAGACACTTCTGAAAATCCTAACAAAACAATAGTTCCTGCAGCATTACCACAGCTTACCCCTACCTTGGTGTCACTGCTGGAGGTGATTGAACCTGAGGTGTTATATGCAGGATATGATAGCTCTGTTCCAGATTCAGCATGGAGAATTATGACCACACTCAACATGTTAGGTGGGCGACAAGTGATTGCCGCAGTGAAATGGGCAAAGGCGATACCAGGTAAGGCATGAAGGAGAGCTATGGCATAAATCTTTGTATTTTATTGAACACACTCTGAATTGGGCGTGGTGTATTAACTTAGTGGCATGCCATTTGCTTACCATACTCAAACCTTGGGGTCAGTCTGCAGCACCCTCCAAAATAAAGCTGCTCTAAGACTCTTCAGGCTGTCTATCATCCTGATTGATCTCACAGCAAATCTCGTTTCTCTTATTCACAAGGACAAAAGAGAGATCCAAAGTAAACTGTGGATACTGTTCCCTGACTTTTAGGTTACACATAGCATTTCATTTTACATAGGATCTTATATTATTCCAACTAAAATTCTATTCACAGCAACACCTAGAAGACAACATTTAGGAATTCCACTATCTTCATTCAGGTTGTTTTTGAAGTTGATAAACAGCAGGTTTGTTGACTTTGTCAAAATTTACTAACACAAAATTATTTTAGTTTTTCATTAAATGAAATGCCATGTATTAACTAGAAACTTTCTTCTAATTTTAAATGTATTTTTAAACAAAAGTTTAAAACTTTGGAACTTCAGTGCAGCAGAGGTCAAAGTTAAGGATCAGTCCTGACTTTACAGATAGGAACGTGATTGGCAAGTTTATGGCTACACACACCAAATCTGCTATCACCCCACCTTTTTAGCAAAAGAAGATGAATATCAGGAAATTGTAAAAATCTAAATCCATTAAGAAATATCCTAAGCAAAGACTCTTGGCTTTTTCTTTTACTATACTACTTTGTGTGCACTTAAATAGACAAAACTGACCAAAAAAAAAGTAGCTTTTATAAGTTTTATTAAATCATTAAAGAGTTTTGAGTGCCCAGATGTTGATCTGATCAATGGCTATCTATTAAAGGTCACATCCAAACAAGGCCAACTGGTCAACTAGAGTGTTCCTTATACCTTTATTTCCCATCTAGGATTCCGAAACTTACACCTGGATGACCAAATGACCCTTCTACAGTACTCATGGATGTTTCTCATGGCATTTGCCCTGGGTTGGAGATCATACAGACAAGCAAGTGGAAACCTGCTATGCTTTGCTCCTGATTTGATTATTAATGAGTAAGTTACATGTGAAGCAGTTGTCCTGTATTCCTTCATACGGTATTTTAACCAGCTGATGTTTCCCAATAGGCTATCATAATAATATGGGACTGAATTGATCTTACCTGCTATCTAGAATCTGAACAGACATGAAGTAGAGTTTTTCATTATTGCCTAGAATAGATTCTTTCTAAGATAGAGAGCTACACTATTACTCTCAGGACATGTATAAAAGTACCTGTACTTAAGCTGGGTGTGGTGGTACACACTTTTAGTCCTAACTCTCCAGAGGCAGATCCAGGTGGGTCTCTGTGAGTTCCAGGCTAGCTTGAGCTATGTACTGAGTTTAAGACAGCCAGAACTACATAGTAGAAGATCTTGTTTCAAAAACAAACAAAACAGAGAACCTTTTATACCTTAAGCATCTCTGAGATTTAAAACAATAGTTGTATTGTACTATTATTTTAATTATGGAGCCCTAATCTAGAAAACAGAATTAATCTAATAAAAATTCATGTGTGGTCAATAGGAACAGTGCAACAACTGTGCCTTAGAAAGGCTGGGAGAATTATGCTAGGGATGTAGCTCTGTTGGTAAAATATTTGTTTAGCGGGTATGATGCTTTCCACGATCCCCAGTGCAACATAAACTAGGGTGAAGTGCACACCTGGACTCTTAACACTGAAAAAGTGGATATAGGAAGATCAGAAGTTCTTGATTATCCTTAGCTACATAGCAAGTTTGAAGCTATGAGGCCACATGAGATCATGTCTAGAAAAAGAAAAGAGTGAATATGAGGAAATATAGTATTATGATTTGTTTAAACTGAAGAACTATCACAGTTCTCAGTTTCAAAAGTCAGCCATTGGCTTATTCTGTAAGCATATGCGAGTACTTATGAATTGTGGTTCACCCCTGGCTCATGCAGCTGTTTTGCTGACAGGTTTTCTACTTCTGTTATTGTCTTTGTATTAACTAATGCTTTCCTCCTTAGCACTGTTCTGATCTATTTCACTGACCACCCAGTGAATCATCACTTTCTTTCTGTTTATTCTTTTAAAATGTTCTCTGTCGACATTTAAACTGGTCATTTTTCAAACATTACCTCTTAGCTCACAGTAAGATTAAACATATACTCTTTTCCAGTTAGCCCTGGCATTCTTACTTTCTGTTTTACATCAATAGCCTTTGTACCAGTAGCTTATCCATTCCTACAACATGTTCACATAGAGTCCATATTCTCTGAAGAATACAGATTATCCTTTATTGTATATAGATTGTTGGGAGGCAGAAACAGACAGATCTCTGTGAGTTTTAGGCCAGCCCAGTCAACAGAGCTAGTTCCTGGACAGACAGGGCTGTACAGTGAAACACTGGTTCAAAAAACCAAGGCTTGGGTGAGGGGAACCATAAGGCCTCGTTAGCATAACACTGGTTCAGTTAGACTTCATGTAAGTAACAATGACCTTCTGAAAGGTGCCCAGGAGGACCATCAGTTTGGAAACTAATAATCATTGATGAGTAGAATGTTTAGAGAAAGGAATTGGAGAGCACTTGGGATGCCCTAAAGAGGTTGTCTGAAGATATAGCAAACATCCTTCTTGTGTGTATGAGATTTTTTTAAAAATGTGTAGGAGTTACAGAAATGCTTCTATTTGACCTAAAAGTTAAATGGAAGAGGCTAAAGTAATGACACAATTAAATTCCTTTTATCTAAGGGTTTTAGTGGGGACCAGATGATATAGCCCTCACATTTTTAAGAAGAGATTCTTTAGTGTAGAATTAAGTTTGGGGACAGATCTCAGAGAATAGAGCAGATTGGAACAGTTAATAATCCCAGTTAAAGTTACTATTGTTTCTCCACTGGTGGTACTTAAATTTTTCTACTGCCATATTTACATGCTTATCAGGAGCCGAGAACTATTATGCAAGCATGGAATAAAATGGTAGATAAAATAGATAAGTTCCCTAAGAACAATCTGATGGGGGATTCAAATAAAAGACCAAAATTATTTCATAGAGCCATAATAAAATAATATGAAGAGGTGGGGTGAAAATGATGGGGGGTTTGGAACCTAGAAGTCTTGAGAAGCAGTCATTTCACTGTACTAACAAAACTGAAAATATAGGGAGGGCATTCAAGGCAGAAGAAAGTGTGAAGAACTAAATGAAGCAAGCTTAGCACAGGTGAAGGATTCAAAGAAGGCGTTCGTGATCATGGAATGAATTAGGACAAAACAAAACCATGGGATCCGTGAAAGAGACTTTTAGATTTTGTTCTAAGGCCAAGAGATAACCAACATGGATTAGATGTAAATAATGATGAATAACAGTCTTCGACTTGGCAGAGAGAAGGGCTAGGCAAGTACTCTACTGACTGAGCTCCACCCCTCACTCAATCAGAATACAGAAGGGATCCCTGTTAGATGTGGAGACACATACTAGGGAGCTATAGACAGAGGGATCCTGGGCTTTCTGGCCGGACTGTGTAGCCTAAGCTCCAGGTTCAGTAAGAAACTCTCTCAGAAAACAAGAGGAAGGCTGGAAGAGTGCTGAGAGTGGCCTCAGCACAGCTCTCCCACATCACTGTCCTTAGGGTGAGATGCTCTGTGACAGAGAGGGGCTTCTGATTTTTAAATGGTAAGATCAGAAACTGTGTTGTAGATCTGACTATATTCAAATGTCAGATGTTGATTTAAATGAATAACTGGTACCTCTAAATGATAACCTGCTATGTATGAAGTAAACTAGTGGTATCCCTGCCTAAACATTTGCTAAACAACAGCCGTACACTAGACATGCTAGCATGCATTAGGGAAAGCCCAAAAAACCTTAACCCTACACAAAGAACTATCGACAACTAAGCAATGCTGACAACAGGAGAAATAACTTTCCCCAGGGACTAATACATCAGTTGGTTATCCAGTACCATTGGTCATCCCTAGAACCATACATACAAGTTACATTACGCATACTGAGCAGGTTACACTTATGTATTTAGAAATACATATGAATATACATGCATGTATGTAACAACAATTAATGCACAAAGAGGCCATCAATTTGAAGGAGAGCAGAAAGGGGGAATGTGGAAAGGATTGGAGAGAGGAAAGGAAAGGGGAATGTGGGAAGGATTGGAGAGAAGAAAGGGAAGGGGAATGTGGAAAGGATGGAGAGAGGAAAGGGAAGGGGAATGTGGAAAAGATTGGAGAGAAGAAAGGGAAGGGGAATGTGGAAAGGATTGGAGAGAGGAAAGGAAAGGGAATGTGGAAAGGATGGAGAGAGGAAAGAGAAGGGGAATGTGGAAAGGATGGAGAGAGGAAAGGGAAGGGGAATGTGGAAATGATTGGAGAGAGGAAAGGGAAGGGGAAATAACAGTGTGATTGTAATATGAGAAATGAAATAATTTTAAAACAAATAAGCAGACTAAAAGATCTGTAAAAATAACTAATCCCTTATGTTTCCATAAAAGTACACTGTAGGGATTCCAGAATTAGATAGCTTATTGAATTCTGAGTACATAAAGGATTCACAATTTTGCTGTTTCAGAACAACAAAAACCTAGTGTCTCATGTAAAGGGTTATTATTGAATAGTCTCTCTGTGTTCTCCAACATTCATTCTAGTTCTATAATAGGTTATTGGTAACAGCAGTAGGTATGTTTGCAGCCATGACTTCATAAATTTAAAAACCAACCCAAAATTCAGCTATTATTTTAGACAAGCACTCTTTCTTTCTAACTCACATCTGTATTTGTGTCTCCCAGACAGAGAATGACTCTACCCTGCATGTATGACCAATGTAAGCACATGCTGTTTATCTCCTCTGAATTACAAAGATTGCAGGTATCCTATGAAGAGTATCTCTGTATGAAAACCCTACTGCTTCTTTCCTCAGGTTGGTGGACCACCTACTCACTTTTAAGATTAAGATCTAAATATGGCAAATGCATGTGAAAGTTGTAAAATTATTGTTTGCATACCTACATATATAGTAATTATACCAATTCCATTATGTTTTCCTAGTAAAATGATTTTCATAAAGGCAAAATGTAAAAAAGGTATATATATTAAGTGTTGTCAATATTAGTAAGATAAGTAGGTATTGTAACTCTAGGTATGGGATCTGCCCAGGGATCTCTGGTGATGAGGTTCCATAGTCTTCCTTCCTTCTACCCATCCATCTAGATCATGCTGTAAGATGCAGAGGAAAAGTACCAACAGTAATGAGTCTGTTTCTCTACTGTACGTTTGTTTGTAGATAAATAGTGACAACTACCTTGTATGGGGAATGGCTGAGAAAATAACCACAGTTTGTTTGTTAGAACAACCAAATGTTTAATCTTTAGATTTTGGCAAGACTGCTTTATAATAAAAGTAGAAAAGTTTAAAAAATTAAAGAATCTTGTCTATATTAGTTAAGTAATTAATAAAAGGAAAATCATACCTGATATTCTCTTAAAATATATAAAGAGCTCTTCAAGTCAACACTTGAAACAACCCAGTTTTTAAGGACAGGGAATATGCAACAATGACTTATAAAAGAAGATAGAATGAAGACAGTAAGTCTGTCACATACCATAAGGACCTGTCTAGAATGAACCGAGCCAGAGTAGTGAGTATACCAAATCCTGGTTGAGGGACACAGAGCACAGGAATTCTTCTTCACTGCTAAAAGAATAGCAAAGTGGAGTGACCATTTCAGAAGACAGTTTGGTAGGTTCCTATAAAGGTGAACATGGTCTCGTCATCTGGTGTAGCAGTTGCTTATCAGGAAATGAAATGAAAACTTATGCAGCATGGATATTTATAGCCAAGCTGTTTGTATCTGGCTAAACTTAGGTGCAATGAGCTATCATCCAGTAGGCAAATCAATAAAATGATATATCCAAATGATGGTATTATTCAATACTGAAAAGAAATAGGCTGTTGTGCCAAGAAAAAAATACCACTGAACCTTAAATATATACTATTAAAAGAAACTAGTTTCTTTAAAAGAATCTCATCAACTCCAAGAAACAGATGGAGGCTGATAAGGACTGGTTTAAAATGGAAGTTCAACATACCCAGCAATCCAGACTTTTCTACAGAAATTTTACAGGTGCTTGTGGTGAAGATAAGAGATAAACTCTCATTTTTGTCAGTTAGAAAGGGGAATAAAGTGTTGGAAGCACATGTAGTGTTTCCAAAGCAAAAGCAAGCCTGCCCCATAAGAGAGGCTGTCTCATCAAGACCTTGTCTGACGTGGGGAAGAGGCAAAGAAAGGATTCTAGATCCTTATTATAGCCCTCCTGACCCACAGGAGAGAAAAGGGGAAAGTAGGTTTCTAGGAACATTTGGGTGCAGTAAAAGTGAAATGTAATAAGAGAAAGCATTTAATTGGGTCTTGCTTATAGTCCAGAGCTTAGCTTAGTTCATTATCATGATGGCAGGAAAGCATGGTTCTGGAAAAGTAGCTGAGAGCTACACTCTCATCTGCAAGATGAGAGAGAGAGAGAGAGAGAGAGAGAGAGAGAGAGAGAGAGAGAGAGAGAGAGAGAAAGGGGGAGGGGGGAGGGAAGAAAGGAGGGAGGAACGGGTGGACAGATGGACGGAGGCAGGCACTGGGCATGCTTTGGACTTTTGAGACCTCAAAGTTTATCCCACAGTGACACACTTCCAACAGGGCCACACCTACTCAAATAAGAACACACCTCTTAATCCTTCTAATCCTTTCATAGCTCCACTCCCTAGTGAGTAAGCTTATGGGGCCCATTCTTTTTGAAACTACCACAGTACCCATAACTAACATTAAATCTGTCCCAAACCATTGGCATTATCATGTAGGAATTTAAAATAACTACAGTATGTTTACTAAGGACACTACAGGAAAAATAAAGAGCACATGAGAATTAGGAATGAAGATTCATAGACAGCTAAGGGAGCTCCTCTAAGGGCCCCCTAGAAATACCAGATGCTGAAATGATAATGCAGGATGTTCCTAGCAAGCACACCATCAGCTGTCGTACAACCAAGAAAGAGTGAACATAGGGCAAGAAAACCTCCTAGACTCAAATAAAAAGAGGAAAAAGAGTAAGAAAGGTGTGGAGAGACCATAGAAAATATTTTAAGTAATAAAAGCTCAGAAATTTCTAAAATTAGTTATATATACCAAAATCTGGATCCAGGATCAAAGAAAAACAGTAACCAAAAAAAAAAAAAAAAAAATCTACATTCTGGCATATCCTCTTTAAATTTTAGAAAACCAAAGACAAAGGGTAAAAAAATCTTGAGTTATAGTTTTAAAACAGCAATGACAACAACCAACCTTCTATTACTTATACCAGATTTCTTATCAGAAAACATGCAAGTAAGAATGTGAAATAAATAGTTACAAATAAAAGAAAAAGAAACAACCCACCAATCTTAGACAATAGATCCAACAGAATTCCCTCCCAGCAGCGAGGAAGGTGGGGCAGGCACAGTAGCAGGTACCTGGAATCCCAGCACTCCTGACGCTAAGGACTGCAATTCACGCCAGCCCTGCCTACCTATCAAGACTGTCTCAAGAAAACTGCTTTGTTTGGGTAAAACAAAAATCTTCTCAAACAAATGTGTCTTTTTGAAAGGAATTTGTAGTCACCTTTACATCTGTCTTATATGAGCTATTTTAAAAATTGTTCAGATGAGAGGAAAACATGTCAGAATTATGTGCTACATAAGAAAGGGATGCCGGGAGGAAAGTGTCAACTTTCTTCTTAATGTTAACAGAACTGTTATAGTAATAATAGGTATTGGGGCATCTGGAGAGATGGCTCAGCAGTTCCCAGCACCCACATAACAGCTTAAAACTGTCTGTAACTCAAATCCCAGTGATCCACTGCCTACTTCTGACTTCTGTGGTACATACTCGTGGTGCACAAACATACATCAGGCAAAACACACAAATATTTTTATTTATCTTACAAGTTAATAATCACAAACTGGGTGTTTGAAATACAGGACAGAAGTATTGTAGTACTTAAGTCAGGAGGGAAATTCGGATACACGCTGGCATTGACTTTGCCTGTTGGAGTAGTTCTAGTGTATTTTGGAAGGGAGAATAGGTTAGTTGTAAATGTATACTGAGAAACCCTGTCTCGAAAAACCAA
>NW_022196895.1:35543525-35547675 GCF_008632895.1 Mastomys coucha | reverse complement strand
AAAAAAAAAAAAAATGTTTACTGCAGATGATAGAGCAGTCACCTAAGGGGTCAGACTGTTAAAAGGAACAGACAATCATGAGCATTTAAGGAACACTGAAGGCCGGAGTCTAGTGGTTAGAAGTATGCATCACAGGCAAGACACCTCAACTTTGCCAAACCTAAAAAGCATCCATCCTTCCACCCCAAGTGGCAGGCTTTTGTCTCTTATCCTTGTTTACTTGCATAACTCCAAATCTGATGTGTTTGGTCAGAACAGAAGTACATCTCGGGGCCAAGCCAAGCGATGGAGCTCCTTCCCCCTCCTCAGGGTAAAGTTTTATGCAAAGAAAAACTGCTAAGTACAGCAAAGGCAATCCCCAGAAACAAACAAACAAAAAAGTAAAATGGGGCCAGGCAGTGGTGGCACACGCCTTTAATTCCAGCACTTGGGAGGCGGAGGCAGGCAGATTTCTGACCTGGTCTACAGAGTGAGTTCCAGGACAGCCAGGGCTACAAAGAGAACCCTGTCACGAAAAACCAAAAACAAACAAACAAATTAAAAAAAAAACAAAACAATAAAAAGCAAAATGAATTCTTGATGCAAAACTACAAGGAGCAGCACAGATCACCTTCAGACAGCTCCTAGGAGCTGTGTCTAAAATGTGTTCATGGGAGGCATGTCTGCTAAGGAATGAAAACCTGAAGACAGGGCAAAGGTAGACAAGAAAGAGGAATGAAATCAGGATTTCCTCCCAGGGAGGAAATACACAGTAAGTTCAGTATAATGGAGGAAGAAGGAAAAAGGAAAGGAGAGCCTAGAAGGAGAATGGCGGCTTACCCTGATGCCACTGCAGCCGCTGGGAGAGCTTGCTGAATGGAAGGATGGGAGAGCCTGCTGAATGGAAGGATGGGACCAAAAGAGTACTACCCACAGGGATAAGGGGCAGGTTCAGTAAAAAGGAGAGCTCTGGAGCTCTCAAATCAGAGGAAGATGATTAATAATGAAGTGGATCTAGTTCAGTGTTCTCTTGTCAATGAAGTGTTTAAACAACTCCCTTCAAAGAAAAAGACTGAAATCAAAGGCTTGATAGAATTTGCTTTTAAACTCTCTAGCCCTTTGCTTTGGAATAGTTAACACACTACCTCATATGCCTTTAGACACCCTTTCCTGGAGGTACTAACCTCACCTGGTACAGTATAAAGGTTGTAAAATCAAAGATTTTTTTAAAAGCAGGTTCTCATTGGTACACATCACAAATTAGGATTGGTACACACAGGATGACACTTTGCATCCTCAGGTGTCATCACCAGCTCCCCTTAAAAGATGGCAAACAGTTGGCTCTTCCATGGTTATGAACCCCAATTCTCAGTTATCCTATACTTTCACTTACCTATAAGCCGTAGTCCCACTATCCTTTAAAAGTACATGAATTTTAGGATGTATTGAAACGATGAAATATGCATGAAATGTGCTACTTAATGCAGGACAAGTGACAGAAAGGAAAAGTTTTAACTGACTTCATCTTACCTTTTAGTTCCTAAGGAAGGTCTGAAGAGCCAAGAGTTATTTGATGAGATTCGAATGACTTACATCAAAGAGCTAGGAAAAGCCATTGTCAAAAGGGAAGGAAACTCCAGTCAGAACTGGCAGCGGTTTTATCAACTGACAAAACTTTTGGACTCCATGCATGATGTAAGTACCAAACATAAAGCCAAAACTGCAGCAAAAAAGAAAAAGTAGGTGGGGTGGGGGTGGGGCATGCCTTTATCTCAGCATGCACAGAGGCAGAGCAGGTTGATGTCTGTGAGCTTGGAGCTAGGCTGGTCTACATAGGGAATGCTGGGACAGTCAGAAATGCTAAGAGAGAGCCTGTCTCAGACCCAAAGACAGAGAAAGAAAGAGAGAGAGAGAGAGAAGAATTTTGTAGGTCCTAAGGTTATATTTTAATTAGTATATATAATATATATAACTATATACCAATCATCATCTCTTTCCTCAGCTTATATATTATAGTGATTATTCAAGATAAATAATTTAGTACACATTTATCTTATTAGTCTGGTCATTTGCATAAAAATGATTCTGTTAGTACAGAGTTTAATAGCACCTGTTTTTTAAGGCAGTATTCCCTGTTGTACATGAATAAACTATCAGATTACACTAGTTTCACCTTCCTATATATCAGTACTAGTCCAGGCTGGCCTCACACAATCTCCCTTGGTCCTGCTGCCTCCGTCTCCTAAATGCTAGGATCACAGGCATGCTAGGCTTTCATTCTGCATACAGCTTAAGAGATTTAAAAATGCCTTTTTGTTCTTACATGCTTATTTTATTTAAATTATTTTTGATATCTGAGAATTCCAACAAAGATTGGTATGTTTTTGATCAAATTATTAAAAAGGCCAATAGAGCATGAATACAGGATCTTTACCAGGTCTTCTGTGTATGTACAATGACTTCCAGTTTAGTGTTTTTGTGGGATTCCTGAGAATGTGAACCAGTAGGTCCCTGAATCTTGTTCCTTTTCTTGGGTTCTCCTTCTTCTGTTTGTCTGTCTTGTCCAACAATATGATGGTTTTTATTTTATTTTATTTTGCTATGTTTTATTTTACTATTTCCTCTTAGAAACATGCTCTTCTTAACGAGAGAAGGAGTTGAGAGGAACTGGGAGGAGTATATATTACATTACATGAGAAAAGTACTTATTTTCAATAAAAGAAAAAATATGTCAAGACTTGGTGGGGGGGAACAAGAGATATGAGCCATTTACAGTTATGCTTTGAAGGCTCACCATTACCATATCTTCTCTTACAGGTAGTTGAAAATCTCCTTACCTACTGCTTCCAAACATTTTTGGATAAGACCATGAGTATTGAATTCCCAGAGATGTTAGCTGAAATCATCACTAATCAGATACCAAAATACTCAAGTGGAAATATCAAAAAGCTTCTGTTTCATCAAAAATGACTGCCTTAACAAGAAAGGTTGCCTTAAAGAAAGTTGAATTTATAGCTTTTTCTGTACAAACTTATGAATTTGTCTTGTAGATGTTTTGTCGTTCTTTTTGTTTCTGTCTTGTTTTGTTTTAAATACGCACTACATGTGGTTTATAGAGGGCCAAGATTTGGCAACAGAAACAGTTAAGTCATCACTTTGAAGTGATGGGGAAGCAGACAGTGAAGTATAGTGGTTGGTGTATCACAGAAACTGAAAAGTTAGTGGAGACATGTCCACTGTCAGAGAAGGGCCGCACCTAAACCACCAGTGCCCAAAGTCCATGTGATCAACTTTCTGCTCAGACTTTCAGTTGGCTGGTTAAACTTTCTAGACTTTCTGATGGTGTATTTTTCCCATGTATAGTTAGGATAGCATTTTGATTTATGCATGGAATCTGAAAAAAGTTTACACGTGTATATCAGAAAAGGGAAGTTGTGCCTTTTATAGCTATTACTGTCTGGTTTTAACAATTTCCTTTATACTCAGTGAACTATGCTTGCTCGTTTTTCTTAAATAATTTTTGTATTCCAGTTATTGTACAGCTGTTTAAGATGGGCAGCTGCTTCACAGCTCACCTAGACGCTAACATTAATTTCCGTGTGAAAATGGGTCGGTGCTCCTACCCTGATGGCACTGAGCTATCAGAAGACCACAGAAATTGACTCAGATCTCCAGTATTCTTGTCAAAAGCTCTTACTCTGTATATATCTGCTTCCATGGAGAATTACATAGGTTGTGCAGATAACCGTCCTAACTGGTATAGAGCACCCAGCCTAGTGACCTGCTGGGTAAACTGTGGACGATGGTTACAAAAGACTAATTGTAAAATAGTACCTACCAAAAGGCCCCGTTTGTACCTAATGCCCTATCTCTTTAATGGTGAGATAGCCATAAAGTTTGTAAATCAGCTCTTTCAGGACCTTCTGGAGTGGTTTGTATAACATTTTAAAATGTATTATTCCAGATAACCAGCTGTGATAAAGCTAAGAGATTGTTTTAATCAGACCAAGTAACTTCTCTCGTTAAACTTCCCCCCAACTAAATCTCTAATATGGCAAGAATAGCTAGACACCCATTTTCACATCCCACCTGTCACCAATTGGTCTAGCTTTCCTGGTGGTACAGGAAAATCAGCTACTGATTTTTGTTATTTAGAACTGAATGTCAGGCA
>NW_022196895.1:35542466-35543514 GCF_008632895.1 Mastomys coucha | reverse complement strand
TTTTTGTTATTTAGAACTGAATGTCAGGCATCCATGTTTGTCCAACTACACATCCCTACATGTGCCATAGAATTTAACACAAGTCTTGTGAACTTCTTCACACTGAGGATTATCATTTTAAACAAAACAGAAGCTGTAGTAGCCCTTTCTGTGTGCACCTTACCAACTTTCTGTGACTCAAAGCTTAACACACTTACTAAGCCACAAGAAATCTGATTTCTACTTAAGGTGGCCAAATTATTGTGTAATAGAAAACAGAAATTCTAATATTAAAAATATGAAACTTCTAATATATTTTTATATTTAGTTATAGTTTCAGATATATATCATATTGGTATTCACTAATCTGGGAAGGGAAGGGCTACTGCAGCTTTACATGCAATTTATTAAAATGATTGTAAAATAGCTGTATAATATAAAATAAGAATGATTTTTAGGTGAGATTGTTTTATTATGACATGATATATTTTTGTAGGGGTCAAAGAAATGTTGATGGATATTCTATATGATTTATAGTGTATAAAAGCATCCATACAGGCCTCACTGGTCTTGGAAATTAAAACAAGTTTGCTCTAAGTTAGAAAGAGGGAGCTGGAGACTGGCACTGTGTGCAATGGAGGTTCTGAGGCTTTGACCCAATCAGATCACAGGGGAACTAATTCCCCACTTCCCATTCTAACAATCCTCATCCGACCATGACCCTGACAGTGTAGGTTTGCTTTATTAAACTCCCCCTTGCACTAACATACATAAACAGGACAGAAAGGGGTGCTATGTAGTTATAGGCACCATGCAGTAACAGGGTTATCTTCACATGCAGCCTCCACAGGTGAGCACAACAGAGGCTTTAAAAGTGTGGCAATAATGTACAAAGAGGTACCAGCAATATGTAAATACTAAAGAATCACATAGGAAGCCAATAATATACTAACCCTCTCCATCCTCCAATAGTCCATTTCCAAGTAAGATGAGCACATGTTTATGTTTTCTTTGAATGCTTTTTGAATGTTGTTATTTTCAGTATTTTGCAGAAATTATTTAATAAAAA
>NW_022196895.1:35539204-35542455 GCF_008632895.1 Mastomys coucha | reverse complement strand
ATGTTTTCTTTGAATGCTTTTTGAATGTTGTTATTTTCAGTATTTTGCAGAAATTATTTAATAAAAAAAGTGTAATCATTTGCTTTTTGAATTCTCTCTAAAAGGGAATGTTCAGTTTGTAATGGTTTAAATTGGTCTCAAAGTACTTTAAGATAATTGTAACCCAGCTGGATGTGAAATTTATGGTGCCTAAGAAATACCACTTGAAGATTATCAATGACAGTGTTAAGTTTCAAAATGAGCTTCTCAAAAATAGATTATTGTACATTTATGGAATGTTATATGGTTAAACCCAAAAAGCACATCACACATAAATCTGCTTTCAGTCCCAACCAGCTTGGCTTTCAAAAATAGAGCTCCAAAAAAGAAAAAAAGGAAAAGAAAAAGATATACGCTTTGTTATTAACAGAAGGCAACAGACATTCATAAAACTACTATCAGAAGCTTTCCATTAAATGTATAAGAGCTATGCTCCTTGGGTATGTGGGAAAGAAGAAAGCTGTCCTAATTCTGATTGAGTATAAGTGAGGAAGATACGGTACTGTTTGAGAGCAGCTTCCTTTTCCGTGTGTGGCTTCATACCGTTTCAAACTATTTAGACTTTGTAATAGCTTCAGTGAGAGTTGGTAACATGCCTGTATGACTCACAACAGATCTTGAAAACTATCTTTAATTACTGGTAGGACAAAAAGGGACATTCTGGTTATTTTAGGCATTGGCTTGGGATACTGTATATGCAGAAGAAAGGAACCAGGAACCTTGGGGAATGAAGGGGAGCCTAGGAGGCACTGCCTTCCTTAAGGAAAGACAAACCAGTGAGTGAGACCACCCCAAAGGAACAAGGGCCACATAGTGTAGAGTCCTTAATGCTGAGTCAGAGTGAGCTCTGGTGAGCATGGAGAAGCCAGCCCCACCAGCACTGCAGAGCAGGGCAGGACAGGGATGGAGTATTTTGCTCCCTCTTCTATACCATGAGGCAGTATCACCATGGGATGAACCATGCTAGTGTGCTTTGACCTGTCAGCACTCAAGGATCATGGTAGCCTTCAAGAGCTTTAGATTTCAGTTGGTCACCCAACAATAAACTGTAGTTGAATGTGTTTCTTATGTGCCTGGTTTCAGTGTTAGAAGGTGAAATAGAGTGTGCAAAAGACACTGCAAACCACTTCAGATGGAAGTGCTCTCACTTCCCAGACTATTTTCAGTCATCCTGGTCTATCAGCATTGGTGACCAGGTTTTCAGGGAAGGGTTGGCTTCCATCTAGAACATGCCTGAAAGGATTTTATTTTCTGATAAATGGCTGTATGAAAGTACCCTCCTAAATAACCTGCTTAACTACATATAGATTTCAGTGTGTCAATATTCTATTTTGTATATTAAACAAATGCTATATAATGGGGACAAATCTATATTATACTGTGTATGGCATTATTAAGAAGCTTTTTCATTATTTTTTATCACAGTAATTTTTAAATGTGTAAAAATTAAAAACCAGTGACTCCTGTTTAAAAATAAAAGTTGTAGTTTTTTATTCATGCTGAATAACCTGTAGTTTAAAAAACTGTCTTTTTACCTACACAGTGAAATGTCAGACTGTAAAATTTTGTGTGGAAATGTTTAACTTTTATTTTTCATTTAAATTTGCTGTTCTGGTATTACCAAACCACACATTTGTACTGAATTGGCAGTAAATGTTAGTCAGCCATTTACAGCAATGCCAAATATGGATAAACATCATAATAAAATATCTGCTTTTTCATTATGTGACTCCCAACATGCTTTCATAGAACCTGTGCAGCTACAACCGTTCTTGGATTTTTTCTCTTCATTCCACTCACAGCAAAGTTGCCACTTCAGGAACCATAAGATGCTGAGGTGGGCATGTAAATGCAAGTGTGGCCGCTAGTGTGTGCAGAGAGATGACATTATTCAAAAGGACCTTACTCTGATGCCAACAGCTCTAAAAGTCTTCTCACCCATCTGCAGAGGTCACATGCATATGATTCCCCAGGATTCTAAGCACAGGAGAAACTGATGCCTGTAACTGCTTCAGATGTAACAGTCTTTATCCCAAAGACAACATTTTTTGTAAACAAGTGTTATCTCACAACAAAATTAATAGGTTAATTTAAAATCTACAGTGCTCTTAGAAGTACAAATAAGTAAACACAGCAAATGTATAATAGAGAAGATAAAGGTGTGAGAAGCAGTAACCATTTATATCCTTTATTCAGAAGCTTCTAAAACATTATGTTTTTTATAACTTTCCACAATGTAGCACTACCACTATGAAAAAAAGCCATCCTAATTTAAAAGTTAATTTTGCCTTATCACATGTACTCCAACTACTGGCTGCATGCCTCCTATGTAAATGTAAGGAAATGGCAATGAGACTGCGATGTCCAGGACCACCCCTCAGTGTCCTACAGTACAACACATGCACCAGATACGGCTCAGTGGTCTACAGTCTGCATATGCATGTGCAGGGCCCAGAAGAGAACAGTGCCCTCCTTACTGCTCTCTGCCTTATTCTTGAGACAAGGTCTCTCACCAAGTCTAGCTCACTAGTTCAGCTAGACCAGCTAACTAGTGCACCCCCCAGGTCTGCCTATCTGCCCTGCAATCCTGGGCTTACAGGCACATGTAGTCATGTCCAGTCTGTTTATGTGGACTCTGGGTATTCAAATTCAAATACCATGCTTGAAGAGCAGTTCTTCTTGAGCCATACAGTTCACCCACACCTATTCTTGCTGTACCATTCATTCTCAGGTATAAACCTGTTTTTGTAAAGTACCTTCGCACATACTATACCAGTTAACCTTCACTCAGTGAATAAATAAAATGAAGACATTGATGATAGTAACTCAGTTACTAAAACTGCACTGGAAACCTGTGTGAGGAAGCCATGTGGTTACCAGGTATCAGCCAGCCAGTCTCTGGCAGCTTCTCAGACGACTGATACTTTCTGCTTTTGTCTACTGCTTCACGCAGCACTTACTATCTATCAGACACCCTGTTTCTTAATATATTATCTCATTTAATCTTTGCATCTCTTTAAAGTAGTACTCTTGTTCTCTCTCATACATATGAGGACAGTATGGCTTGAAAAATTGAATAATCTTTCAAGGCTTAGAAAGCTTGGAAATGGCTAAATAGAACTTGACACTGGACATCTGGCTCAGGAGTTGACATTTATTTTTTTATTAGATGTTTTCTTATTTATAATATCTCCTTTCCCAGGTTTCCCTCC
>NW_022196895.1:35533222-35539190 GCF_008632895.1 Mastomys coucha | reverse complement strand
AAAAGAAAAAGAAAAAGAGAAAGAAAAAAGAAAGAAAAAGAAAAGAAAAGAAGAAGAAAAAAATAAAATAAGAAAAAAACCTAAAACAATCCCATTTCCTCCCTCCTCCCCCTGCTCACCATCCCACCCCTCCTGCTTACTGGCCCTGGCATTCCCCTACTCTGGGGCATAGAACCTTCACCAGGCCAAGGTCCTCTCCTCCCATTGATGACCGACTTGGCCATCCTCTGCTATATGCATGCTGCTGGAGCCATGAGTACTCCCATGTGTACTCTTTGGTTGGAGTTTTAGTCTCTGGGAGCTCTGAGGGTACTAGTTAGTTCATATTGTTGTTCCTCCTAAGGGGCTGCAAAGCCTTCAGCTCCTTGGGTCCTTTCTTTAGCTCCTTCATTGGGGACCCTGTATTCAGTCCAATGGATGGCTGTGAGCCTCTACTTCTGTATTAGTCAGGTACTGTCAGAGCCTCTCAGAAGACAGCTATCTGAGGCTCCTGTCATCCAGCACTTGTTGGCATCCACAATAGTGTCTATATTTGATGACTGAATATGGGAAGAATTCCCAGGTAGAGTAGTCTCTGAATTGTCCTTCCTTTTGTCTCTGCTCCATAGTTAGCCTCTACAACTCCTTCCATGGATATTTTGTTCCCCCTTTTAAGAAGGAACTAAGTATCCTCACTTTGGTCTTCCTTCTTCTTGAGTTTCTTATGGTTTGTGGTTTGTACTTTGTGTATTCCAATCTTCTAGGCTAATATCCACTTATCAGAAAATGCATACCATGTGTGTTCTTTTGTGATTGGGTTACCTCACTCAGGATGATATTCTCCAGGTCCACCCATTTCCCCCAAGAATTTCATAAATTCATTGTTTTTAATAGCTGAGTAGTACTCCATTGTGTAGATGTACCACATTTTCTGTATCCATTCCTCTATTGAGGGACATCTGTGTTGTTTCCAGTTTCTGGCTATTATAAATAAGGCTGCTGTGAACATGGTGGAGCATCTTCTGGGTATATTCCCAGGAGTGGTATAGCTGGGTCCTCTGCTACTAGTATGTCCAATTTCCAGAAGAACCGCCAAACTGATTTCCAGAGTGGTTGTACCAGCTTGCAATTCCACCAGCAATGAAGGAGTGTTCCTCTTTCTCCACAACCTCTCCAGTATCTGCTGTCACCTGAGTTTTTTATCCTAGCCATTCTGACTAGTGTGAGGTGGAATCTCAGGGTTGTTTTGATTTGCATTTCCCTGATGACTAAGGATGTTGAACATTTCTTTAGGTGCTTCTCAGCTATTCAGTATTTGTCAGTTGAGAATTCCCACTTGATCTTTGACAAAGGAGCTAAAATCATCCAGTGGAAAAAAGACAGCATTTTCAACAAATGGTGCTGACTCAACTGGCGATTAGCATCTAGAAGAAGGCTAATTGATCCATTCTTGTCTCCTTGTACAAAGGCCAAGTGTATCAAGGACCTCCACATCAAACCAGATACACTCAAACTAATAGAAAAGAAAGTGGGAAAGAGCCTCGAGCACATAGGCACAGGGGAAATTTTCCTGAGCAGAACACCAATAGCTTATGCTCTAAGATCAAGAATCAACAAATGGAACTTCATAAAGCTGCAAAGCTTCTGTAACGCAAAAGACACTGTCAATAGGACAAAATGGCAACCAACAAATTGGGAAAAGATCTTGACCAATCCTATATCTGGTAGAGGGCTAATATCCAATATATACAAAGAACTCAAGAGGTTAGACTCCAGAGAAACAAATAACCTTATTAAAAATAAGGTACAGAGGAGTTGACATTCTTAAGCACTTCCGCAGGAGGAGGAGTGTGAAACTCCTAACGTCCAGCAGCTGAGCCGTGAGTCCCTGTCTTCTACCATGATCTCAGTTCTTCACCTTGAGATTGTAGTTGCATTATCCCCCTTCCCTTTCCTCCTTCAAACCCTCCTTTCTCTTCTCCAGACTCATGGCCATTTTCTCATTAATGTTATGTTTATGTGTGTGCTGGTTGGGGGGGGGGGGGTCTTAAATATGTAAGAACAGCCTGCTCAGTCAAACAAATGACTTGTATGGATGTTTTCAGGGCTAACCAATTTTGGACTCGTGGGGAGACTGAGGGTGAAAAAGTAACTGCAGAGAGATTACAGAAAACTCTTTCCTTTTTCAGATATACGAGGGATCTGTAGGTCACTTAACAGAGCTCACAGCAAATCAACTAATCTCCAGGCAAAAGAAGGGAAAGAGCTTACAGTTACACCGAGGAGGAAAGATGTTAGCAAATGAAATCTCTGATGCAAGTCAAATCTGATCTCACCATAACAACAACAAAAACTAGCTAAACCTTGGATATAAAAAAACAAAATAAAAAACACTTGAGAGGCTGGAAATCCAGAGCCAATCAGCCCCAGCTGAAGAGTCATCTTGTGATATCTTTGCTCATCTTGTGAGTGGCTCCAAACAGCTTTTATAAAATATTCTCTCTATTAAGACTCTTGTAAATTAATTAATTTTTAAAAAGTCTCTTGCCTACAGGCTGCATCAAGCTTCCTGTTTCTTAGCTAAAATGAGATAAGGACATGGGTAAAGGAAACACTTTACTCTGTTTCTAGAACTGAGTAGACAGGACTTCACCTATCAAGTGCATAGACAAGTTCTGCGTTCTCTCCGGTCCATTGGAGTAAGGGAGATCTACACTCTGTTCATCCCATGTGCCCTCATCAGAAAACATAACAGCGTTCTAAGCTCTAGGCAGTGAGGCAGTCCCGGCAGCCTTCAAATGGCAGTGTCAGAAATGGAATCTTGCACAGCTACAGAGGGAATCAAAGATTCAAGTTTTAAGTCAACTGTGTTTCCTTCCCTTCTTTTATTGGGAAATGTTTCTCTTTCTCTCTTTCTTGATTCCTCCTTAGCTTTTTGTGTGTTCATAACAAATATACACATTCCAGAAGGAACAGGAACAGTGACAAAAGATGAATACACACAGCCACTAGTGCTACCACTATGTCCTGCTGTCCGCCATTTATCACCCTAGATATGATTTTTTATATTACATCACGTTTTGGGAGAGGTGGCTGTACACTTGCTACAGTGCACTTGTAGAAGTCTGGAGGACAGTTTGTGGGTCCCACCATGTAGTTCCCAGGGATCAAACTCAGGTTGTCAAGCTTGGCAGCAAGGCTCTTCACCTGTTGAGCCATCATAGGGGCCCTGATTTTTGCTTTTAATTTGTTTCTATTGCTCTATCTGTCCCAGACACCTGCTCCTAGATGTAAGCACAAAATAACTAAAACTCAGTGCTCAATGTATGTGCACACACATTCACAGCAGCACTGCTAACAAGAGCTAAGGTAAATAAGGCTTTGTCTTATTAAGTACTATCTGAAGATACCCATGGGGTTCTGATGAAAATATGAATGTAGGTACATGTAAAATCTCCAAGGCTTATAAGATTGCAAGGAATAAAGAAAAAAGTCATTTGAAGGGGGAGGACAGTGTTCATAAAAAGCAGAGGCTCACATGAGAACATGTCACAAGTAGCTTTTGATCAATTTAGTGACCTATTGTGTTGGCAAGCATGCAGATGGTCCAACTCAAAGACCACCAAGGCATTACTAAAAATCTATGAATATAGTCCTGCCCTCAAGGAATTCAATATGAAGGCCAAAGGACTCAGCATGCCCACTTCTGTTTGTCTATTCCAATAAAAACACTTGCCCATTCAATGACCTACATGTGAATGTACATAGTAGTAAAACAGCCAAAAAGTGAAAGCAATCTAATGTCTTTCCATTGGTAAATAAATACATCCAACTGATGTTTGACAAAGGAGCAAAAGCTACACAGCAAAGAAAAACCATCAACACATGATGCTAGAAATAATGGGCGTTACCTGCAAAGGGTAAATCTAGATACAAACTTTACATTCTTAACAAATATAAACTAAATGTGAAACAGAAGTTACAGATTTCTAAAAGACACAGAACAGTCCGCATGATATGATATCAAACTCAATACAAAAGAAAGAATAAGCTGGACTTGATTAATATTTCAATTTTCTCCTATGCAAGAGACAATATGAAAAGATAAGCCATATACTGAGGAAAAATAACTGGAAGAGACATTTCCTCATTGAGCACAGAAAGGCTCCTGAAACCAAGAAGTAAGAGACATGCAGTGTAAAAGTTGACCAAGGACCCTGACCTGAGAAGATGGAAAGGTGATGAACACATGAAAAATGCTCCCGTCACAGATTATCTAGGAAATTAAAAGTTGAAGCAAAATAAGATAGCACTCCATATTTTTTAGAATGGCCCAAATCCACAGCAACTACACCTCCAAATGCTGGGGAGGGCAGGGCAACATGAACTCTTGTGTGTTGCTAATCAAAAGTATGTATGGCATGATGGAAGATGCACGTCTTAGAAAATCCAACATACTTTTACCATGTTAGCAATGAGTGGGTCTGTATTTAGACAGGACTTTGAAACTAAACACACAAAAACATCTACTATAGCAACTCTGTCCATAATCACCAACACGTGGGAGCATTGATATGGCTTCCATGGGTGAGTAATAACCAAACATCAATTGATGGGATATGATTCAACACTAAAAAACAGGCTCTTAGCCATGAAAAGGCATAGAGGAGCCTTAAATATACATTACAAAGGAGGAGAGCTCAGCTGAAAGAAGTGCATTCTGTATGATCCCCAATGCAGGACAGTCTGTCAAGGGCAAAACAATAAAGATGTCTAGTGCTTTTAGAAGCAGAACATGGAAGGAAAGAGGAATGCAAAGAGCAGAGGATATATAGGGCAGTGAAAGTATCTCCACATCTCATGGCAGACACATTCTCTAATTGTCCAAATGTACAGTACCCAGACAGATCCTAACATAACCTATACATTAAGAGCAATGATGCTGTCAAGACGGAGGGTCCTCTACTGCAATACGTGAAGTTTTAAGAAGGAGGGGTATTGAGTCTAGGAGTGCTATTCATGAGGGAGTTAAGGGAGCAGAGAGAAGAACTCTGTGAACAGTTCCGACAGTAACTTTCTCACAGTTTTAAATTAATCTTAAATTATAACATTAGACTGACTTAGTAATACAAACACACCTTTAATCCTAGCATTAGTGAATCAGGGACAAGAAGATGTCTATGAGTTCCAGGCCAGCCAGGGTTATACACCAAGACCCTGTTTCAAACAAACAAAAAAAAAAACAAAAAAAAAAAAAAAAAAAAAAAAAAAAAAAAAAAAAAAAAAAAAAAAAAAAAAAAAAAAAAACAAACACAAAAAAAGCAACATCAAGGTTGGGGAAGATTGGTCGCTCAGTCATCAAAGTGCTTCCCACATAAGCAGAAGGACCTGAAACAAGTGGCATAGATTTGAAATCCTAATGCTGGAGAAGCAACGATAGGAAGAAAACTGATGCTAACTGGCCAATCAGGCTAACCTCATCACTGAGCCCAAGGTCACAGAAAACAACGTAGATGGCTGCTTCGGAGAAGCATGCAAGGTTGACCTATGGCCTCCACATTCATGTCCATTTACACACACACACACACACACAGAAAGAGAGGAAGGGAGGGAGGGAGGGAGAGAGAAACTCTAATCTTTTTTAAATGCAATGTAAAAAAGAAAGAAATTTGTGAACAAATTCAACACATTTGTTGAAATAACTGCCCAAATATGTTGAAAAGAATAATCATAGCACATGCCACCTTCACTTCATAGGCTTCCGCCAAGATCTGTATCCTGTCCACCGGCCCAAGCCCACCTCCCAACAACTGGTTTCATCCTAAGTGCACCCTGCACCACATCTAACCTCTAGACCCAGCAAGCCCTGTGCATCCTGTGCCAGAGCCTTGCCTGGCACACCCAGGTCTCACTGCAAAAATACAAACAACAAGATCAAATCAGTTTGGTTCTCTCTCTCTCTCTCTCTCTCTCTCTCTCTCTCTCTCTC
>NW_022196895.1:35526026-35533135 GCF_008632895.1 Mastomys coucha | reverse complement strand
CACACACGCATGCACACACACACACACACACACACACACACACACACACACACACACAATCTTTCCAATGAGAATTACCAAGATGATCACCAAAGGCACAAGGTTTAAAAGAACAAAACTTCATCAAAGAAGTCAAGTTTACAGAAAACCAAAAGAAACAAGTCAATGAACTTAAAGAGAATAAACCTGAGTAAGGCCCAGGAAAACACAAGGTTGAATGAAATGGCAAGGATAATCAGTTACTCAAAAACTGATTCCAATAAAGAGCTAAACTTTGAAAAGGCAGAAGCTTAAAATGAAGATGGAATTGAAAAACTCGACAACACAACTATAAAATTTAAAGGAAAAAAAAAAGCTGTAAAGTGGACTGATCAAGTACAAGACAGAATATCAGGACTTAAAGATGAAGTAGATGAATTAGGTCAAACAAGCAAGAATAAAAAAACTTAAAACACAAGAGTGACTAGAGAGATGGTTAAGAGGCTAAGAGCACTGGCTTCTCTTGCAAAGGACTCAGGTTCCATTCCCACCACCCATGTCACTGCTTACAACCTGGAAGCAGCAGTTCCAGAGCAGCTGACAGACGTCTTCTGGCTTCCAAGGGCAACAGGCACGCACATTGTACCCAGACATGCATGCAGGCAAACACTCATATATCTAAAATCAAAGGAAACACACACACCCTGGGGGAGGGGCACACGCAGGAACTGTGGGGCCCGTGAAGAGACTAAATCTTTTCATTATAAGCACAGATGAAGGAGAAGAATCCCAGGTCAGTATCATAGGCCAGATCTTCAACATTGTAGAATAAAACCTCTCCAAACCAAGGAAACACACACACATATATAAGAAATGCACAGAATCTTAGAACTACAAAAGATGTCAACTGGCCGAAGCAATCCTGAACAAAACAAAAAACAAAGCTGGGGGGATTGCCATTCCAGGTTTCAAGACATATTACAGAGCCATAGTAATAACACAGCATGACACCGGCACAAAAACAGATATGTAGACCAATAGAACAAAGCAGAAAACCCAAACATGAGTACATGTTAATTACAGCTATTTGATAACTGACAAAGTTGTCAACACCCTACCCTAGAGAAAAGACAACATCTCTAAGAAACGGTGTTAAGACATTTAGATGTCCATAGGTAGAAGAAGGAAATTAGATGCTCATCTAGCACCTTGCATAAAACGAATTCCAAATACATCAAAGAGCTCAATGAAAAAGCTCAAACTGCTACAAGGAGACAGGGAGAACCCTAAAAGATATAGGTATAAGCAAGGACTGTCTTAGTAAGATGCTACTGTTCTAGGAATGAAAGCTAAAAATTGGTAAGTAGACTCTCAAATTAGAAAGCTTTTATACAGATAAGAATACCAGCAACTGAGTGAAGAGGACAAAGTGGAACAGAATCTGCCAGCTAGCATCTTAAAGAAGATTAATGTTCAGAATATATAAAGCTAAAACACAAAAACAAAAACCCAAGAGCCATGAAAACATGCTTTGAGATGGCTTAGGAACTAAAAACACTGGCAGCTCTTCCTGATGACTTGAGTTCCATTCTCAGCACCTACATGGCTGCTCACAACCATCTGGATGTACATTTCAGGGGATAAGGCACCCTCTTCTAGCTTCCTCAGCCACTGTATGTACATGGTGTACATATACACATACATACCTACATATATGCATACATACATACATACATACATACATACATACATACATACACAACATCATACCCAGGAAATAAAATAACTTTCTATGGCTCTGAACAAAGAGTTTTCAAAAGAAGAAATAAAAACTGCTAGGAAATTGCTCCAAAACTGTTCATTATCTTTCTGAATTGGGGAAATGAAGATTAACACAACACTGACTTTCATCTTACCCCACGCAGAATGCAAAGGTCAACAAAACGACTGACAGCATATGTTGGAGAGGATGTAGGAAAAGGAACTCATTCATTGTTGGTAGAACTGAAAACTGGTCCAGATACTCTGGAAATCTGTGTGAAAACCCTCAAAAAAACCTAAAAGGAAAGCTACCATGTCACCCAGCTGTACCATGCCTCAGAATGTGCCCAAAGGATGCTGGATCTTCTCCAAAAGATACTCGGCCATGCTTATTGCCACTTTATTGACAGTAGCTAAGAAATGGAAATGATCTGAATGTCCTTCAACTGATAAACAGATGATGAAAATATGATATCTATATTTATCTCTATACATACACAATGACTGCTAGTCAGCTGTAAAAAACAATGAAATCTGCAGGTAAATGGATTTGAACTAGAAAATATTATACTGGGTGAGGTTACACAGGTCTGGAAAGACAAAAACCTCACTTTCTCTCCTATCTGTGGTGCCTGGCTCCACATCCTTAGTGGTATTGAGGGAGCCTGGAATAACCGTAGAAGCCAGGAAAGTAAAAGGATATTGTGAGGAGATGTCAGGAGAGTGCTAGAGCAGAGAGCAGCAGAATACAGATGATGTGGAGCAGAAAAATAAGAAAACTGGGGTGGGTTATTGAAGAATAGGGAGGTAGGTCAATACAGAGGGAGAGAGCGAGAGAAAGGGAAATTTTATTTACCTAAGATTAGATATAATACATATGTGTATATGAATACACATACCTATATTAAAGTCACACTCCTTGGGCATACTCCTTAGACTATTTAGCAAAAACTCCAGGATAAGGTATGAGAAACCCCCTTTCAAGCTGTTAGTCAGGGTTGTCCAAGATTCACAAAACAATACAGACTATTGCCACTGCCTGCGGTTGACTCCCAAAGGTTGACGTTAAGTCCCTATTACTGGACACCATGTATTTTGGACACAGGACTCAGAGGATTCAAGCTGAGTCAGATGTGAATGCCTCCACCATGAGAACTAGCTTTCATGTTACTAGACGGTGCCATTCAAACTTCCAAGGGAGAGAATCAACCAATAGTTCTACACACCTATAACACCTACAAGCCACAACAACTACCAGCATGGGACAGGCATCCTAAGGGTACAGTAGTGGCTCTCATATCTTGATGGTAATCAACAGCTGCCTAATTGGACTGAAGGCTGCTCAACAGGAAGGAAATCATGCCTGGTACTAGAAACCTAGTCAACTATTACATGAAGAAATCTCAAAACACAGAGGAAACCATAAAAATATGGCTATTGGTCTCTAGAAAAATATAGGCTACATTAAATAATAAACCATTTCCTATCCATTACAATTCTATACTTAAAAGACTGACATACCAAGTGTTATGGTGTACAGGACCCTGATTCACCATTGATAGGAATGCACAATGGGAAATGTATGACAGAGTTTTATTTTTAATTGCTTTCTGGGTATAAAATAATGGGCTTCTTTATGACATCATTGTACTTTGCTCAAATTTGCCCTTTGTGATGGCTCATCTTGGTTGTCAATTTGACTACATCTGGAGTTAACTAAAACCCAAGCAGCTGGGTACATCATTTGAGGTAGGCAGACCCACCCTAAACTAGGACCTTTTGAGGTGGGGAGATCCATCTTAAATCCAGACCGCACCTTCTGATAACAGCCTGTATGAAGGACAATGAAGAAGGAGCACTGCTCTCTGCTTGCTTAGCCTCACTCCCCTGGCAAGTCCATTCCTTCACTGGCATTAGAGCCTACTTCTTCAGGATTCCAGTCCACACTAAAGACGAGCTGAGACAACTAGCCTAGATACTTTGAATTTCCATTGGGAGATAGTCATTGTTCAAACAGTTGGACCATAACCTATAATAAGCCACCCTAATAAATCATATTTTTTTTCATTCTATCAGTTGTTTCTCACCTAATCAATACACCCTCCACAAGAGTATACCTACCCCTCCTCCCACCTCCAGTTGCCTCCCTCCCTCTACTCAAATAGTGCTCTGTATCATAAATATAAACATGTGTGTACATGTATATGTATTTCAATACGGACTCCACATGAAAGAGAAAAAATGAGCTAATCTGCCTTCCCCCGTTAGCCCCTCTTTTCCTCTCCTCCCTTTGAGCTCCTTTTCTCCCCACACAAGGACCCTCCTACCTACACACACACATATATTTTCATATCTATATTACATATTTATTATACATATTCAGTATGGTAGTTTCTTAAAAGCTGTACACACACACAAATGTGATTTTGTCTAACACAAAAGAAAATATTATATAACCATACATTCACGTTAGCTTGCATGTGAATACTCATTTTAGCATCATTGCTTAAAACAAAAACTGTACTTAATAACAGCAGCAGCAGCAACCCACCAGCAAATGAAATAAAAAAATTGTGATATATTCATGCAATGGAATAATGCTTAGTAATAAGAATAAATGCATTGGGGGTATAAGCTCAAACATGGGTGAATCTGGAAAGCTAAGTGTCAGAAGTCAGCCAGAAGTTTCATACAGGCCAGTCCAGTCCACAGCAACCCAAATTAGACCTGTGGTTGTCACAAGTGGACGGCAAAAGAAGCCACTTGACTGTGTTTATTGCTTATACTGTGAATATAATGAAATATCATACTGTTCAACTTCAATATATAGAATGCTGCCAATTATATCTCAATAAGTGGGGGAGAGGGGAGATTTTTGTATCTTAGGCCAAAACTATTTCAATTAGCGTGGGATAAAAACTACAACCTGACCTACATCCTGCCACTCTAAAACTAGAATCCAGGAAACTGTTAGCAATCTACTGTCTACACCTGGCTACAAAAGAGCAGCAGGAGACTTTTTAAGATTTCTCAAGCTTCAATCTTAAGTACTAGTTATGGGACCTTAAGTCGCCCTGGGCTCCAGGGATTTGCATCTATAAAACAGGGCTGTTCACTGTAGTTGTCTTTGGGGACCGTCACAAGAAAGAGATGAATTTACGTGTGTGATAAACACCCGGTGCACAATGAGGCAGATCCCCTTCCTGGGCGACCAACTCTTTGGGCATGCGCAGGATGCTCAAGGACTGTCACTTGGGGATGCTGGTCACATCACCAGGGCCTTGAGCAGCCACAAATACTGGAAATCCTACTCAGACTATACTTTAAAACTAGAAGCTGTACCTCAGGCTATGGCAGCAGCAGAAGGCAGGACTCCACGCCAGACTCTCCCCTTCCCCAGCAATCAAAGGCTTCGAGCTTGGTGCCTCCTCAGGCGGCAATATGGCCGCGCCAAGATGGCGCTGTGTGAGGGTGGGTGTGGGTGCGGGGACGGGCTCCTCCCCAGAAGGCTCTGCGTGCCCTCTCCTTGCCTAAACTGGTTTGCAGCTCCTGCTGCTGCTACTGGTGCTGCTGCGCTCTCTCAGCTAATTGGTAGCTAACTCTGGCAGACTTTTCCTCATCAGCTCAAATCACAGCCTCTTAGAGGTAGAAGGGAGGCTTTCCGCAGTGTCTGCCACAAAGCACTCAGTAAATATTTGCCGAGGGCGGGATGGAGCCATGTGTGGCTTGGTCTATGATATACTGGAAACCTTGCCCATGTAGGAAGATTTTTCTTTTTCTTTCTAAGGCAGGCAAGGGGACGGACCAAGGGTTGTTTTTGATGAGTTCTATATAATTAAGCACTGAATATTCTGAGTATACTCCCAAGTAACTTCTGGATAGTTTTCTGCAATTAACCATAGGCTGCCGTTAATACAGCCAGGTGAAAGGTGTGAGTCAGACTAGGTGGCTCGCATACTTGCAGGGAAGACAGAAGAATTCCGAATGAAACACGTCTGGGCCCAAGAGCTTTCAAATGCTAGCTCTACGGTTTACTAGTATGCAATCTTAGGCAGGTTGCCTAGCCACTCCAGGTTTCTGCCAAATGGGGAAAAACAGTTCCTACTTTATAAGTGTTCAGCACCTAGAGTGTTTAATAAATCTTAACCAATATTCTCACTCATAATAAATCCATCCTGAATCAGCTTAGCTTCCTGTACACTGTATGTGACTTTTCTCTGACTCACACAACACATTGGATGAAATGACAGCCATTAAAATAGTCCTTGTACGAGCTGAGAGGTGCTGGGTGGGCAAGCCTCTCTCAGATAAAGGCTGCCCATCTTGGGAGCTGGTCCAGTCCCACAACAATGCCACCATAAACTCCTTGAATTTGCAAACACTCTCCAACTTCTATATGGCAAGTTGCCGCTAGATATCTGTTTAAAATCTGTATATTTAGTCAAGAGAAATGAAACCATTTGCCCCCCCACACCCCCCCACACAATGGCTTTTACATGAAATGGACATAGCAGCATTGCTCATAATAATAAAGATATAGCAAACAACCAAATGTTCATAAGTGGCACACTACAGTTTATTCATAAAATGAAATACTGGGTGATTAAACAGAATGAATTCTGGTATGTGAGTCCCCAAAATGCTTTTTGAAACAAGCAAGACACAATGGGCACATACTGTGTGACTCTGTTCATTTACCAAGCCAGATAAGCCAAACTAATCTGCACTGGCAGAAAGTAGATCTGTGGTTACATGGGGCCAGGGCTTGGGGCAGGGATTGATGGGTAGAGAGCAGGAGAGCGTTTCAAGGCATACTAGAAAGATGCACATTCTGCCTGTGGGTATGAACTGTTTGAATGAAAATGAGTACAAGATATCACATGTAACCAGTATACTTCAGTAAAGATGCTTTAAAAATAATAATAAATGGCTGTAACCTTTTTTTTTTTTTTTTGGTTTTTGGTTTTTTTTTTTTTTTTTTTTTTTTTTTTTGGTTTTTTTGAGACAGGGTTTCTCTGTGTAGCCCTGGCTGTCCTGGAACTAACTCTGTAGACCAGGCTGGCCTCGAACTCAAAAATCCACCTGTCTCTGCCTCCCAAGTGCTGGGATTAAAGGCATGTGCCACCACCGCCTGGCTGTAACCAATGTTTTTAAATAAAGGAAATTATTCCAGAAAGTCTCAGACATGTGAGAAGGGCGTCAATATTTTGAAAGGCCTGGAGAGTAGAGCTTTGACTTATTTGGGAAAGAAATTCTACCTGTGGGCTGCAGGGTTCCCTCATGCCTGCTTTCCAGTCTATCCTGTGTATTACAGGCTTCCCTAGCCAGTGTCAAAGGCCTTATCCACAAAAGAGTAATTTACAGCAAAA
>NW_022196895.1:35520787-35525957 GCF_008632895.1 Mastomys coucha | reverse complement strand
TTTTTAAGTAAAAGAGCAGCCCTGGTTCATGATTTTGATTTTTTTTTAAGTACCTCTATGAAAATAGATGAAAAAGTTAATCTATCTGTGGAATTAAAAGTCAGGAGAGCACAGGTGTGGTGGCACTTGCCCTTATTCCCAGTGCCCGAGAGGCAGGTGGATCTCTGTGAGTTTAAGCCCTGCCCAGTTTACATTACAAGCTCCAGGTTGGCCAGAGTGACACTGTGTGACCCTGTTGCAAAACAAACAAACAAACAAACAAATAAAAAACAGCAAGGATGGCAGTTCTCTTCAGGGAGGTAAAATAACTAGAAAGATGTGGGAACTCCAAGCCTTGACAATGTTCGACTTCCTTTGTTTTATTTTGTTGTGAAAGCAGTGAGGGAAAGCAGCAGCGTGTGTGGTAACCAACAGAGACACAGGCTGTGCTAAAACAGAAACCTGAGTGGTCTGGGAATTGCTGCCCTCACACCCTTTGCAGTCCACCAAGTCTAGGTTTAATAGTGGATTTCACCAGTCTCTGCTTCAGTGCCCAAGGGTTTCACCACATCAGTGCATGCCCAATGACTGTTCTTTCATCTGTCATAGCCGTAGAGGCGCTAGCACATAGGCTGTGGCCTTTCCCAAACACAGCTGGAAGAGTGGGATCCTCAGCCAATGCTTGTTGACCTAGCACAGGACCAGGCCTCCTGGAAGAGGTTTGTGACTGAGCAAAGCAGGTTCACACAAGGCTCCTCTTCGCAGTGGCAGCTTTCACAGGTGTTTTGAGGCCTAAGACTCTAGACTAATTTACTAATTTAGATGACTGGGAAGATAAAACGCCCACTGTCCCCCAGATATTTTTCTCCTAAGTCACTTTTGCCCTTGACTAGCTGTAAAATAAACAAGAGGATCCTTACTGTCTGCCTTACTGTCCACTCTGGTCGACAAATGAATAAGTTGCCCTGACCATGAAAGAAGAGGGGTGGGCTGGGGAGGAGTGTGCAGGTGGCTCTGTTCTCTGCTGAACTGTGTAGCCTTAGATGCCACTTTCAGGCAAGAACCAGCCCTGTCAGTTACAGCTCTTTGCCCCTCGTGGCCTCAGCCGTCAGTTGGCAATGATCATATCAGTCTCATACAGCACCAGAGTGAAATGAAGGCCAGAGAGCTCATGCCTCCCTGCCCCCACTACCACCAGCAGCTACTCTTTTTCTTTAAGAAAGGGTCTCCAAGTAGCCCTGGATGCCTTTGAACTCACTATCCTTCTCCTTCAGCCTCCACAGTGTTGAAATTACAGGCCCACTTTGGATGATTCTTTATAAAGTTTCCTTTCCACAGGTCCTACTTGCTAGGTCTAGTATCTCAGGCCAGTGTACTCTGGCAGGGCCACTGACCCAGAGGCGGTGCCAGACATTCTGGGTCCCAGATGTGCATTAACATCCTGAATGGCTCCAGGCTCCACTCTAGTGTATCAGGAACCTATCAGCTATTAATTGTGGTCAGTGCAAAGAAGACTCTTAAGGCAAGCTCCAGGCCAGGGAGGGACCTCATCTCCAGTAAAAGTGTCCTCTGGACTCTTCACAAACGACAACACAAACCCAGCAAGGTGTAAGAAATGTCAGCCTGAAATTTAAAAAATCCTCTTAATGGTCGGTGTTTGGGTTTTGTTTTGTTTTGTTTTGTTTTGTCCTGGCTGGAGTAGAAGCCAGCAGGCTCTCTCTCGCTGGCTGGGAGGAGCCAGTGGCTGTATGTGAAGAGCTGCAGTCAACCTGTCTGCTTTTTGCTTTTTCTTTAAACATTGAAGTAGAGGAAAGGTATTTGGACCCCTCCCAGAGAGGAGACAGAAGAGCTGGTGCAGTCGGGGAACATTCCTTTACTCACCTGAAGAATCTTCCCGTGTTCCTCAAGTTCCTGTGTCAGGCCTCTTGAGGGCCGTCCCTCCCAATCCTCAGAGGCCTTTTCCCCTTCCTGGCTAAGTCTGTGGTGGCGAGTGTGAGGAAAGGCTTTTGTCCTACCTCCTTAGTCCAGGCAGGGGAACCAGGAGAAAGGCTGCCTCTGAAGTGTTGCTTGCTGGGGGTGGGCTCCTGGAGGGCACAGCCTAAGGTTGGGTGCTCTTTGGAGCAGCCTCTGGCTAGCACACTTAGCATCCCACAGGTGCCTCCCTCACAGCTCTCAAAGTTCTTATTGTTCCCAAGTTGCTCATTTTTGCATATGCAAATTATCCGCATCCTAACTGGTTCGTTTACAGGAGTGCGTGTGTGTTCAAAGAGCTGGGGTAGGGTCTGTTGGAATCACCACTCTCGGGTGCAACAGATGCTCGTGTGTTCCTCGGATGAGATCATGCCCTGTCTCGCTGGGCTGGTCCTCAGCATGCACACCAGGTCACTTCTCCACTCTGTGCCCTGGCTTCTCAAGTAACCAGAGACTAGACTTTGGATTCCCCCTGCCACAAACGCTCACATGCTGAGAATGGGTGAGAATAGGGCTGCAGAGAGCCAGAAGCAGGAAGTGAGTTCCTGAATACCCAACAGTTAGGCTCTAGCAACAGGCTAGATCTGAGAAAGTTTGCCAGTCTTCAGCTGGGAGTTGTCTTGAGCCTGTCTTGTTACCCTCTGACTAGGTGCCTTGCTGCCCTCTGACTGGCTGACTTCAGAGATGTTAGAGCCATAGGTAGTCTCCGAGTCCTTGCAAGCTAAGTCAAAGCCTAAGCACTTTCCAAAGCGGAATGGGTATTCCCATAGGAGACGCATCTGGGAGAAATCTTAATGGCAATTGTGTCCACACTAGGCCTATGTCTGTGACTCTACTCCAAGTCCCTCTCTCCTACCTAGCCTTTCTACAGGCCAGTGTTGTCCTGGCCCCTGGTCTCAGAGATGAGGAAGGTCCTAGAGTCTCTACACCCAGGTCCAGTGTACAGATTTAGAGACGAGGACACCATCTTCAGTCAACAGACTTAGAAAGGCTATTCTGGGTGGCATAGACAAAGAAGATCATTTAAAGAGAGTTCCCTGGGTATCTAAACCTAAACATTCTTACACAGAGATGCACACAGGGGAGAAAGTCAAAGAAAGGCAAAGGTGGAGGTCAAGGTGATGTTTCTACAAGCCACAGGTCACCACCAAAGTCTGCCAGCGCAGTATAAAACCGAGTGGAAAGACTGAAAGAGGACCTTTGTCAAGGAACAAGCCATTCTACTTAAGAAAGTATGCTTTAGAAGTTCTCCCTGGATAGTTTGAGGACATGCGTGAACATTTTTATAGGGAAAGATGGAATGGCCTTTATTGTCCTCACTAGAGACCATTTAATAGTGACACTCCATGGTGATCGGTTGCAGTTCAGTGCAGGCTTTAGAAAGGACTGGGCAGGCCTATATACTAAACACAGGAGATGGCTAATAATAATAATACAGGCGCAGCCTGGGGACCCATCAACAGAGGAGAGGGTAAAAAGGACTTGGGAGTGCACAGACACAAACACACATACACAGGCACACACACATGCATGCAGATGCACATACACACGTGTACACACACACACACACAGAATCTTACTCACAAAGGAACATAAAATCCTGGTACTTGGAGCAAAATGACGAGAACTAGAGAAAATGTTTGGTAAGTGAACTAGGCCAGACACGAAAAGACCACACTTCCTCACTTCTGTGTGAGATGTAACAAGTCAGTATGACCTCAGGAGAGCGATGACTAGGGATGGGTACAGGACCTGGGAAGAGAGGGTGCCTGGGCATGATGCACACTGTAAGCATAGACGAAGACATCAGAGCAAACCCCACAGGAATGTAGAACTAATCTGTGTGACTGAAAAAGGGTCTTACAGTGAAAGGTGGGGGGTGGAATAGTGATGGGACAGAACTAGTAAAGTCTTACAGAGACACAACGCCTTGCATTTTATGGGTTGGATTGTGTCAACCCCAAATCCAAATGTCCACGTGTCACCTGGAGACAGTCTTTATAGAGGGAATCGGGTTCAAATGTAGGTGTTATATTGGGTCCTAAAGTAGGACAGGCCCTTGAAAAAGAGGGAAATTTAGACCTGGACATGGACATGGGGAGAAAGTCAATGAAAAGCAAAGGTGGAGGTCAAGGTGATATTTCTACATGCCACAGGCTATCACTGAAGTCTGCCAACAAAGTACAGAAGCAAGTGGAGAGACTGGAAGAGGGCCTCCGACGAGCCTCCGGCCTCCAAAGACAGGGGACAGTAACTTCCCATTATTGAAGCCTATTCCAGTACCAAACCTAGAAAACTAATTTTCTTTCTTTCTCTTTCTTGCAAGTGAGAGAGCTGAGGTGGGTAAGGGCTTCTCGCTGTACTGTATGCTCTTGTTTGTACCCTAAATTTTACTCCCTGTGAGTGTACTTCCTATCCCTCACGCTCCCGAGTCAGGTAATCAACTGAGAATACAAACACAGCCATCTTGAGACCACAGTCCTCAACCTGTCCTACTTCCCACCCTGACCTCAGCGTTGGACCTGCTGTACATTTCGTGAGCCAAGTCGGAGGCTAAGTTGTGAGGTCTCCTTGCTGCCATGCTGGGGTCTGCACTGAACTCATCATCCAGTCAGGGTGTCTGCAAGTGCAGGAGGCTCTGCAGCCATATCTCATCTCTGTATTGGCTGGCGGTGGGAATTTGGAGCTGGTTTAGGGTGGAGGAAGGTAGACGAGTACCGTTCATCTCCACGTAGCAGGACGCCCCACTATTACTGAGCCCGAGCTCTGCTACTGTCTGAGTCAGCAGGTGGCTTGACTCATACATCACAGGATGACTCATTGCGTGCAAAGAAGCCCTTTTTCCTTTCTGGAGTAAATGGGCAGATGGATAGCCACTGTGTTACTCACAGGGCCTGGGGCCCAAATGCCTGTGCAGATGGAGACAAAATGAGATCCCGTGCAGGAGGTACCTACCTCATCAGAATGAGGGACCTGCCCCCCGCGTCTGCCGCACCTGGCAGACACCACAATTCCCAGAGCCACAGAAACCCCTGCAGCAAGAAAGGCCTGGGGACTCGGCATGGTGGTGGCTGCCACCAGGACCTTGGCTGCCTTTCAAAGTAGAAATGATCAGAAACTTGGAACGAAACTCAGCATGGAAGAAATTAGAATGAAGGCTGCTGAGTGCCAGGGTCAGGCTAACCCAGACTCTAAATATCACGCAAAAAAAAAAAAAAAA
>NW_022196895.1:35512015-35520752 GCF_008632895.1 Mastomys coucha | reverse complement strand
AAAAAAAAAAAAAAAATGACCAGGCGTGGGAATGGCCACCTCAGGTATCAAAGCTACTGATGGTGTTCAGTGACTCCTCTCTCTGTGATATAAGAGCTTCAGAAACCATCAGCAGTTAACCCTTACCTTGCTTCCCCAGGCCTGCAAATCCAAAATACACATTTTTCTTTTTTGAAAAAAATAAAAATAAAAATAAAAAAAGCTATCCCTCAGAGAACTGCTGGGAATAAAAGTCATCAGGAAGACACTAAGAAAAAAAGATTCCATGTTCCGCTGAGGAGCAAGGTGCCTTGACTCCACCTACCACTGTATCAACCTTCTAGTCCTCAGAGAGACTTAATCAAAGGATAGTTTGGGACATGCCAAGTGTTTGTGCTGCCCCACAGTACCACAGGCAGGTGATACACAGGCCATGTGACCATCCTTCCCATAATCCATGCTCTGTTCTTTTGTGGGCTACAGGAGCCCATGAGGAAAACGCCTTAGTCTTGGAAAGCTATCTGAGCTTCCAGTGTAAGTGCATAAACAATAATCTGAAAGCTAATAGGGATTTATAATAAACAATGCACTAAAAGCCAGAGCTGAGAGGGTTGGGGAATGAAGGCTTTCGGAAAATGCCGACCTTCATTTTAGACTTGAAGGTAAGAAGGACTCTTCCAGCTCAAACTTGGGAAGAGAAAGTCCTCACAAAATGAAGACGTTACTCAGAAGCCACTAAGAAAGAAGCAAGAAGCAGTTCGGATCCCCGTGAGAAGTCTGGGTTGCTTGGAGGGATGGATGTTCAGGGCAAGAGGAAGCCAGGCAAATGGTTAAATGAACAGGGCTAGGTAGGACACTGCCCTCTGCGCCTGCGTTACAAGAGAGCCGATGTACGTTTTGCCATGGTGAGAGATGGTGAGAACACAGAGAAAGAGCTAACAGGCACAGAGAGGAGGTAGGAAGACTAGCTTGGAGCTACTGAGAATTCAGTGAAGAATGCCAAGACCCCAACAGTCAACATGTGAGGTCTGAAGAGGAGGGTAAGACCTGCATCACTGTGGATTCTGAAGGGCCAGGTGGTACAGAGGGAGCAGGTTTCAGGGTTTCTGACTTGGCTGGTAAAGAAGATAAAAGGAGGGGTCGGCTATCACCACAGACATGTTTTGGTGAAGAGATCATCAAGGGTCATCTAACTAGAGATGTCCAACAGGCTGGCAGAAATGAGGGCGTGGAACTTGAGAGAGAGGACTTGGAAGGCATATTTTTCCTCTGACACATTTTTGTTCAGCTTCCATTCCTGAGGTTTGGCTCAGGCCGCTGTGGACTGGTGGGGGAAGTGCCGCTCTGAGATCCTGGGGGTGTTTACAGGGCCACAGCAGCAAAGCCAGTGCCTTCCCAGTTCTGCGTAGGGAGCAGAGCTTGTGTAGACTCAGGGGTCCCTGGTAAGATGCCAAACTGAGAACATAGGTCTGGGTTGGCACTGAAGGTCTGTCTCCAGCTGCATATCCTCTAGGTGAGCTTCCCAGGCAAACTGGGTTCCATTAGGACTGCAGAAGCTCAGGAGTTCCCAGGGTTTAGCTAGCAAGTGGTAATCTAAGGTGGAAGAGGAAGACAGGAGGCAGATCTCTTCCCTGGGATCCCAGAAGGTCCTAGTGCCGGGGGGGGGGGGGGGGGGGGGGGGGGGGGGGGGGAATGGAATTCTCAAAGTAATTAGTGATGTGTGTTGTGAAATGGCAGGCTGATCGAGACAGAGAAAGGAGGGTGCCAGGAGGGTCACCAAATAGCCTATGGAATTGTTCCGACTCGGGGTCATCTCAGGATGCTATCACAGTGGAGCCATTCAAGGACGCATGGCCACAAAGCCTGTCACTTACAGGATCTTGTCAGCTGCACCATCTGTCTGAGCTGAATTCCATATAACAGCCCCGATGCCCATTTTGTAGATGAGAAAAGTAGAGGGCAGAGGGATCAAATGGCTCTCTCCAAATCACCTCTCCAGTCAGTAGTGATTCTGCGATTTGGGGGGTAGTCTGGCTGATTCCGGAGCCTGCCTTCTTAACCACAACGTGACAGACTCTACCACAAGGCACACGGCTGATGTATTCACAGGGCACTTTGTGCTGCTAAAAGCACTCTCTTATGCTTCTGTCCTCAAATCAACAGAGACAGAGCCAAGTTTAAACCCTTAGCCTGGAATGGCTTCTTAACAATTCTCTTTGGGGCTAGAAGCTAGACCAAGTGTCTGGTACACTGCAAAACAGCATTGAAATAGCTGAACACAGCACAGGGCCACACAGTTCAACCTGGACCACACCCCAGGAAACATAGGGAACTCCTCAAGAAGAATGATGTGGACTTACGCTTTGTGTTAGAAAGCCTACAAGTTAAAAACATCTTCTAGTGAGTCCCCATGTTGGCTTTGCGGCCATTTTTGTTTTGGCCTTTCAAATAGTATATATCTATACTCAGAATTCATTGACAGAGTAACACATGTTATTGGTTGTTTGGCACGTGCTGCATACTTCTCTAAGCATGATATTAGGCTTCCAAAGATGGCAATAAACCAGCAAATTCCTAGACCCAGGTATGTCCAATGTTTAGTATCTAATTACATTTGCTTAACGCACCATCTGTCTCAAACTTTTAAAAGATTTCTCTTATGTTTAAGTATATGTGTCTGTGTGGGGGTACGAGTACAGGAGTGCAGGTGCCCCCGAGGCCAGAGGCATAGCATCCCCTGGTGTTGGAGTCACAGGCTGTCGTGAGCTGCTGGGAATGGGTGCCGAGAAACAAACTTTAGTCCTATGCAAGAGCAATGCAAGCTCTGAAGTGCTGAGCTGTCTTTTCAGCCCCCTTTGATTTCTGTTTGGTTTGCCACTTAAGAATACTTGTAGGCAGATGTTTACCATCACATATACTCTCTTAAGAGTCTGCATCAAAGTTCTCCCCTCTCAAACGAGAATGTATTTCCCTCCGTCACAGGACAAACATGTAGACCATGTAGTCATCCACTCTTTCCCTCTTATTCAGATTTTTTGCCAGTTGTCTCTAGGATATCCTTTCTAACCACAGAAATCAGGCTTATATATTACATCTCTTTTTCATGTTCTGGGGCACTGGAATCCTTCTGAAATCAGACATCATTTTTTTTTTTTTAGAAGTGAACATCTCAGTTTAATTTGCTAAATATCTCTACACTGATTTGTCTTCATTGGGTTTGGTTCAGATTAGACATTTTTGGAAGGTTTTTTTTCCACCATTCAGCTGTCCCCCGGGAGGGACACACTACTGGTTTGTCCCATGAAAGTCTGCTTTAGGGTCAATGAGACAGCTCAGCAGGTAAAGGCAGTTGTCATCAAGCCGGACAACAACCTCAGTGTGAGCCCTGTGACCCACATGGTGGATGGGAAGAAGGGACTCACAAAAGCTGCCCTCTGACTCGCACTTGTACATGCACAGAGGAAAAACTAAATGTAAAAGGCAGGCTTAGCCTCATCGTGCAGTGTACAGACCAAGTCCTAGGTACTTGGAGGACTGAGGCAGGAGGACCTCTTGAGCCCAGGAGTACAGGCCAGCCTGCAGATCACAATTCACACAATAAAAGGCCAGTATCTGCTAGGTTCCACCACAAAGTTACTACTTTATCCATTGGGCTGGAGAGGTATTCTGTGAAGAGATGCTTTGAGTTTATGCAAATATCTGACGTGAATCATCCATTGATGATTCATGATTCACTCAAGCTCTTCTAGTACTATGGGTGGGTAGAGTGAGCGGCATCCTGTCTTCTACACATATAGGTTCCTTTCACCCGCTGTATGAAAGAGGAGAAAAATAAAAAAGGTCCTTGCATATCGTCATTATTAAGACTCAGAAATTTTTATTTAGTTAGCTACAACTTTTTCTTACTGTGTTTGATGATCACTAGTTCTGGACACTTACCAAATACTTTAGGTAAATCACTTCATTTAATTCTCAAAAAAATTCTCCTTTTCTGATCAGGACTATCCTTGCTTTGTAGACAAAAGGCGAGCAGCTCATCAAGATTAATGTTTACACAAATTAACTGGTAGTCTCCATACTTTTTATGTCACGTGCCTGACTCTGTGTGTGTGTGTGTGTGTGTGTGTGTGTGTGTGTGTGTGTATGTGTGAGAGAGAGTATGTGTATGAGTCTGTGTGTGCATGAGTGTGTATATCCATGTGTGTGTGTACTTGAGGATGCATATGAGTGGTTATTTCTAATCCCCCTGACCTCTCTATAATTAGGAATTCCCTTTCCTTCCCACCTCCATGACTTTAAAATGAGGGTTCAAAGGTTAGACAGGAAAGCGGTGGTAAGAACCTGAGGGGCTCACCACAAGCCCCCATTATCTTCCACCTGCATAGCCCTTCCTTTTGCAGATGTAGTATGAGTATCTGGGCTTTGGTGCTTAGCTGAGTCCATTTGGGACAGGTGAAAGCAGAATAGGTGACTTTCTTTTTCACATCCTGTGTCTGTGTTTAGCTTTGACCAAAAGCTGCAAGGTAAGATCTGGGGCCACGCAGAGCCTGCTGGAGCCCTGTGTATATCAGCCACTTTATGGCAATTGAGTTACTGGAAAGTCAATTTCTTTCAGTGGGTAAATCCATTTCATCGTGCAGAGGAAACTCTGGGGAGGTCTTTCATCACATGGTTAACCTCTGATTTATCATCCAGGTAAATATGGATTTTTCCATTCTCTGCATTCCGTGTTAATCACTGTAAAGAAACTTCTCACTCATAACATCTGTGAACCACAGGAACTTTCTAATAATATCGTAAAACAAATTAGAAGATCTCAATATTTAATTGAAGGAAAACACATGCGTTAACACACCAATCATGTCTGGCTTTGATACACACACACACATACACACACACACACACACACACACACACACACACACTGCCTTCAAGAGACTTTAGAATTACTTTTGAGGAGTCTTATACTCACCTCGGAGGCCTGCTAAAACCACAGAATCTGAGCACCATCCCACACACACCGAATGTAAGTGCCTTGGTTTTAAAAGGGGCCTAAGAATGCCAATGCGTCCTACAGTGGCAGGGTGTGCTCGGGCCTCTGACAAGCCTGGCTTCCCTGGACACTGGGCCATGCTGGCTTTACCTCATCCTTCTTTCTCCTGCCCACAACAGTCACCAACGGAAGGGATTGTTCCTCCACCCCCAGAGAAGCCCTGAATGGTCACTGATAGTTGCGCTGGCCTTAGGGAAGTTTCCATCTGGCTGGGCTCCCTAACAACTCTCCACTGTGGAGAGTGAACCCATTCTGCTACATGCTCCTATGTACGGGATCTGCATGAAGTTCCTTGTAGTTCTAACAAAGTTCTAAGAAACTTCCTTGGGGGAGGGGGAATAAATAAATCACTTATTCTAGGTCCTATTAAGTCTGATGCAAATAAACACAAGCCATCTGTTAATGCCTGGCTGGGAAGAGGGCAATTTTTTATCTCCATAATAAGTCAGTGTGGAGCTCTGCACTACTCCATACGAGGTTTCTGTAGCTTCTTTCTAGTTCTATGAGTTGTCTCCATCCCTCCATCCTTTCCCCCTCTTGGATTAAAACCATCTAACTGTAGACCAAGCCAAGTTCAAGTACCACCAATCTAATCAACACTCAGCAGTTCATCAAGCAACTCCAAGATTTCTGCACATCTACCAACCCGTTGTAGAGAGCCAGGATGAGCTGGCTCCTGTGGGTTCCAAGAATTAAGTTTCTTCAGCTTTGTTTGGGGCCTGAGCAGTGATGGGCAGAGCTGGCTCTGCAGTTAGGATGGATGGCCAGCTAGGCTTCAGTGGAATGGCATTCACTGTCCTTCCTCCCCAGTATCCTGGATCCATGAATGTGTTTCAGAGGTGGGCTTGAGATTTTCCAGAGTGCCCAAATGCTCAGGTTTGTCTGTCTTAGGAAGCCATTCTAGGCATCGCCAACGGAAAGATCTTAAGACCACAGAGAGAGAAGACAGCAATGGTTCCTGCTTGTTCAACGCCAGTGTGCATGTCTGCGCACACGCACGTGTGTGTGTGTGTGTGTGTGTGTGTGTGTGTGTGTGTGTGTGTATGTGTTGAAAGAGCAATCTGTAATGTTAACAATGAAAAGAAAATAGTTGCTTGTGGGAGCTATGAGCTTAGCTCATGCACATTTCTAAGCCTATCCTCCCCACTGCTGCTTGGAAAACTGTTCACTCATGTAGATGCCCCACCCTGGAAGTCTGAATTCAAACCAAAAATCCAAAAGGCTTCACAACCCCGTGTTGCCACATGATCTTGGGCCAATCATCCAGCTACCCAGAATCTCTCTGCCGCCAGTTGAGGTCCATCCAGGGTCTAGGGAGGACCCTTCTGGTATTAAGAAACAAGTCACTCAAATTCACATATGTGGACATGTTAATTTTCAATTCAGAATGATCATTTGGGATTCTCAATGCACAACTGGTCCCTCTAGGGGATTGCAAAGTAGGTCAGGACTTTTCTCTCTTCCTGTGGTTCTGTCTGTTGTCTTCGCAAAGCCTCCTGCTTACCACACAAGGCTCCTTGTGTCTTCAGGTGTGTACCTCACATGACACAGCTATCAGCCCTGGCTCCATCCCAGGAGCTCTCTGTCTTTTGTCCCCATTTTGAAAGGCAGCTTCCATCTTTCAGGAACCAAAGTCTGGCTTGCCCCATGCCCTTTTGTTTAGGCTAGACCATGTAAGTTTCAGAACACTGGCATCTTGTCAGCCTTCAGCACAGATGTCCGTTCACATCTAGTCCTTTTGACCATGGCCAGGGAATCAAGTGGAGAAATACATGATGGTAGATGCTAGCATGGTCCTTCGAGGAGCAGTGGGCAGGATTCATGTAGTCCACATGGCTCCTAATTCAGGTTGGCCAAGCCCAGTCAGAGCCATGAAGAATATAACACTAATCTAAATATTCCCAACTCTTTTGGAGAACTCCATACTGTAATACCCAAGTCTGAGGACATGGAAATTTAAGCAACACATTAGTGCTACTTCGCTGACTCAACACAATTTCTGATGGTAAACATTTTTATATTCACTTTAAAGATGAAGAAGCCAATACTCAAAGACGATATAGACTCTCCTGATGGTCGCATAGTTGGGGAACAGCCACGTTCTATGCTAGCTAGTCCAGTGTCCTGTCCTCATCACAGGAGAGCTGTGGACATCACCATAGTATTTACCTAAATATGTGGCTGCAAGAGGAAGAAGCCACAGCAAAGCATGCTGAAGAAAAAGAATTCACTGGCTGATATTCTGATAAGGCTGGGGAGTGTCTGGTCCAGTGATGATGAGTGCTCTTCTTGCTTCTCACAGCTTCATGCACAGGCTGTCTGGTTTACGGGCAGGCTTCCCATCAAAAGGCCGAGATGACTGCCAAATGTCCTGCTGATTCAGATTACTCAGACAGAGAAAGCCTCCCATTACTGCTGATCTTAAACCCCATTTGATTCTCCTCATGCTTCATTAGCCTCGTGCCCATTCCTAAATCAACCAGTTCACCTTGACCAGGTAGATCTGATGACCTCAGAGGCCTGAGCAGCCACGTGGTGACTGACCTTGGATCCAGGGTTGATCTTGTGAAGGGATTCTTGGTTGTCAACATGATTACATCTGGAATTAATTAAAATCCCCAAATGGAGGGCACTCCAAAGAGAATTTTTTTTTTCTTAATTTGAAGCAGGAAGAAACATTTCTAATCTGGATCTTGAGATGGGAAGACACATGCCTTAAATCTGGGGCTTGAAGTGGGAAGACGTACCTTTAAGGTGTACCAGAAGGCTACAACAACTACTGCTGGCAGCCTATACAAGGACATGGGGGTAGCAGGCTTTTACTCTTTGCCTGCTTGCCCTTGCCTTGGTAGGGAGCGCATGCATTCACTGGCATTAGAGCCTACCTCCTCAGGATTCCAGTGTCTACTGAAGACAAGCTGAGATATCCAGCCCCATAGACTGAGAAAGCACTGGGTTCTGGGACTTTCAATATATAGAGAGCCATTGTCAGATTAGCTGGTTCATAGTCTGTAAGACATTCTAATAAATCCCCATATATATGTATAATACATATGTATGTATATATATTATACATATATACGGAAAGAGAGGGAAATTCTGTTACTCTAGAGAACTTTAACTAATATAGATGACAACTCATGTAACCCATGAGTCCCAAGGGCAGGAGGGGACTTCCCTAAAGGAAAACAGATGCCTCAAGCAAAGAAGGAGAAGAAGAAGAAGAAGAAGAAGAAGAAGAAGAAGAAGAAGAAGAAGAAGAAGAAGAAGAAGAAGAAGAAGAAGAAGAAGAAGAAGAAGAGGAGGAGGAAGTTTAAGGTAAGAAAATAGGCAGGCTTTGGCCACTGATACTCCCTTGGCATGGGAGGCACGAAGGGTACTCAGGCGGGGTTTAGCTAACCTCAAGAACACAAGTGCGAGATAGCAGCTAGCAGCTAGACACAGACACCACAGATGCCTGATAAAAGCTGTTGGCGTGTAAGAATGACCTGCTATAGAGTGGGGCCATCTTAAAAAAAAAAATTGAGGCTAGTTTGGGAAGAACCCTCAAAGGCTACATCAAAGAGTTAGGATTTCTCCTTTCTCATCCCCCTTCCTTCCCACGAGGAGCTGTTGAAGTTTTCATCTCTTCCCTTCTCCTCCCTCTCATCTTCTTTCAAGTTCCCTTCCCTCCCCTCCCTCCTTTCAAGTTCTCTTCCCTCCCCT
>NW_022196895.1:35506468-35511880 GCF_008632895.1 Mastomys coucha | reverse complement strand
ACACGGACACTACACACAAACACACTCTCTCAAACACATACACACACACAGACACACAGACACACACACACACACACACACACACAGACACACACAGTCAGAGAGAGAGAATCACTAAGTAGGCTCCTAGGTGGACTAGGAGTGTCCTTCCTAGCCTGCAGGCCTTCCTGTCAAGGCTGGAATTTTTACTTTTATCTGGTAGTCTTGATACTGTGAGCACATCACAGACACAGCATCACAGCAGGGCCTCCAAGGGAGGCGAAGCAGATACACCCACCCCTGTCCCTCTAGAGGCCCAGCTATGCTACCCCACCCAAGGAAAGGTGAAAGTCTGGTGTTTCTCAGGCCTGCATTCATGGGACTGCTGAGCAGGTCTGGGTGTGGCCTCAGGGTGTGCTCAGCTCTGGGATGAGTGCTCCATGGGCACCCAATTCCATCTCATGGTTAGACAGGATTTACTGCTGTTCCTGCTTAGACCTACCCTGGGGGTCCTTTGTGAGAGCTCTGAGATGAAGCCAGCTCAACACTGAGGCATCACTGCAGGGCCAGTAACAGGTTGAATCAGCGGGGGCTGGGAGAGTCTTGTAGAGGACTCTGACAGACATAATTCCTCCCTGTCCCTAGGAGATGTAGTCATGGCTCCTCCTAGCTCAGAAAGGAGACCAAATGTCTGTATAGTAAAAATGAGCTTTGCTTGCTGTATGGAGACAGGCACTAGGCTTTTCTTTGTGTGAGCCAATTCCAGCATTGCAAAAGCCAGGACAGTGTTTGTCCATTTTATAATCACAACACATCCAGGTTTCTGTTTGCTATCTGAGGCAACTTTTCTAACAGATGCACTCTTCAGTCTCAACAACCAGTCCACATAGAGGAAGGGGCCTGATCCTGGGCTTTAGATAAAAGATGGGATAGCTTCCTATCTGTGACCCAGAGAAGCTTCTGGAGGGTGGGTATGCTGGGGTTTGTGTGTATCGTTCCAGGTCAATGGTGTGGCACTGTAGACCCTGGGTTTATTCCTGAAGCAACCAAACACTTGATCTGACACCAGGCCAGAACACATGGTCACCATGGGGAGGCAGGGTTGATGCCAGGTCATACAAACCCTTGGGACTGGAGGGTAAAGGGGGCGTGTGGTTTTCTGAAGCAAAAGTGAGGTACTCTCACCAGTCGAAAGGGTGCTGGCTGTGAGCAGATAAGAACAACAGCTATTCTCTCTGGGTGGGGGAATGAAGGAAATGGGGATGAGGAGCCTCTGGGCCTCGCCCAATGTGACAGTTGTGGATGGTGTGAGTGGGAGCAGTGGGGTTAGCTGGGGTTAGCTCTGCCTTGTTACTTATTAACTCTGTGACTTTGAACCAAGTTGCCTAATCTGGTATTTGAGTTCCTCACGGGGCATAATGGAATAACAGCAGGTACCTGTTTCACAGGGTTGGTTTTCGAATTAAATAAGCGGGTGCGGGGAGGAGGGGGGGAAGAGTCAGTGTGAGGCCTAACAAGTCCTAGTGGGCTCTGTAACACAGACCTGCTCTGTTCTCTGCTGTCCTCTTGAACATTTCAGGTTGGCCTCACAGCATGGGGGGTTGGGAGGGAGTAGTCAGCCCCAGACCTGAGGTAGGCCCCACCTCTGAGGTAGGCCCCACCCCTGAGGTAGGCCTCACACATCAGATGGGCCTCTCAGGCACTGGTGTTCTTTTCACTTTAGGAGAGAAGCCAGTACAAATCAGGTATTCTCTGGGCCCTGGGACCTCAGCTGTCATCTACTTTGGGGTCCCCTCCCCCTCCACTAGTTCTTTTAGGCTCAAGAAGGAGTTTAAATGCCATGCAATGATCTTTTGTGGACACATGGTGATTGGGCTGGAAATATTTCTTGTGGTTTTTACACAAGAAGACACAAGTCTATGGGATTTCCCTGGCCTGCAGTTCTGCCCTCAGCAGCTGGGGAAAAGAAATGTTTTCAGAATAAAAGTTTTAAAAAAATTTTCACGTGCCACATTTCCAGTCAAGCAAACATGGGTGGGCCTCTGCTGGGGCTGCCTCTACAGTGCAGGCTCAAAGGTGCTGGGCCTGCCAAAGCTCGCAGCTGGAGTCGGGAGACTGACCTGAAAACCAAGGGTATGTGCAGAAAGCCCAACAACTGGGGAGCAGACAGCCCAAGATCAGGGAAGAAGAGGCTTCCAGAGGAAAGACGGTTGTCACTAACAGGCCCAGCTCATTCTGTCTCTGTAGACCACAGCTCAGCATCCCAAGACGCTGTGCTCGTTGAGAGCCTCGATGCTTAGAAGGCCAAGAGGAAGCTGTTGACATCACTCACAGGGATGGAGAAAACAGAAATGGGGGCAGAGCAAGAGAGCCAAAGCAAAAAAACGGGAAGGATAGCCCTTTACTGAGCTTAGAAACGGTCCTGTGTGGGGCATGTATGCACTGAGACACAAGGAAGGCTGTATGAAGGGATTTCTAAAACAGTTTTCAGAGAACATATGGATGATAGAACTAGATAGATTTATGCTCGGATTGTAGGTTCACCTCATCCTAGCTTGTGTGACCGCCAGGAACAGTTGCATTACCTATTAGGTGGGACAATTATACTGCTTCATATGTCTTGAAGATTTGGGGAGGGGATATAGCAGCGTGCTGGATGTGCCCACTGAGAAAGAAAGAATATTTTCCACTAAGACTAAAACAGAAACCTAAGCACTCAAGTGGGAACAGCTGAGGGTGGGCCATTTGCAACTTCCAGAAAGCCCTATCTCCCCATGGTCCAGCTATGCTGAGGTTACCCCAGTCCCTGACCCTATGCCGTCATGCTTTGGTGTGCCTGCCTCTCTACTTGGGTGGATTTGGGACTGTTCTCAGTTGGCCTAACTGGCTCATGCTCTCCAGCTATCAAGAGCCACCTTGAAAGTCACCTCTTCCAGGTTTTGTCTGGTTCTTACTTCTAGCTCTTGTAGCAAGGATCTATGTTCGTCTGTGAGGCCCAGGTGGGAGTGCCAAGTGGCTAGAGGCGTGCTCCTTTCCTGGCACTAGCAGGTCCTGGCATGTGAATTGGTCAAGGGCAAACTACTGAGTGGAAGCATAAAAATTGAGGGTTTCTGCAAAAAGGGTGGAAACCAGTTCATTGTTCACCACACAAAAAGCCAGGATGGAAACGGATTACAGCTGCACCATGGGAAACTTCAGTCAGACACAAAGAATTCCCATAGTGAGAGTGATAGATACCAGACCGGATCCCATGGGACAGCGTGGAATTTCCGTGATGGGTCCTTAGGAAGAAGTCCTTTTAGCGTTTAGGGTAATTCTGTGACTTGTTGAAGGGGCCACCAGCTTAGCACGAGTCATCAGTAACTCAGATGACAGTGAAGGGGCTTTTGGTCCTTAGTCAGGGGCTTATAGCCAGATGGGTTGTTGAGCACTAGTCAAGAGCACCAGGCGGGGAAGCTGCATGCCTGAGTGAAGAGCAGAAAGTCTCGTCCATATAGGCTTTACTCTGAGCCTGTGAGAAAATGGAGCCTTTTGTGAAGGGTCACTTAACCTGTAGATTCTAGTTAATGAATACAGAAGGGACATCTGGCCATAGTGCTGGAGCACATTTGGAATTTAGGGTAGGCACAAGCCCTGGTAGGATGTGAGTTGGTATCTCCAGAAAGAACCCAAATCTTCACTGGAGTTTTGGCTTGGGTCAGGAAGCAGTATTATAGCCAGCTGGGCCTCACTAGCAGTGGCTGTGGCCAGGCTCCTGGGGTCAATTCCATAAAAGACCAGCTAGCTATGTAGTGTGACAACCAACCACTGTCAGATACATGTTTGATCATTTCAGTGGAAAACCGTCATGGTTCTCATCAGCAAATGTCTAATGTTGGCTGATTGTCCCAGGGTGGTACTCTGGTACCTTGCTATGACCCTCCCTTCTCCCAGAACAGCTGTCCCGGGCCAGAAGCCTCACCCACCTGAGCAGTTACTGCCACTGTTAGAGCTTCTTTTGGTTGCTGAGAAAGCCAAAGTCAGCTAGCTTAATGAGTTGCAGCTTAACCTAGTGCTATTAAAAGCATTGAGAGATGTGTGGTGTTTGAGTGAAGTCCTAGGAAGACCTGGGGAAAGAAGACAGACATGGCATAATTCTCAGGACTTGAGAAAATATATATATTTTTTTATTTTGGACCTGAGGTAATATTTTTCACACCCAGTACCAGTCACCTAATTTCAGTTGTCAATCATGTCCTTTTCTAACCATAGTGCTCATGTAACTAACCAACCAACCAACCAACCAACCGTGCTGCCAGAAGCATCAAGAGCACATCAGCCAAGCACTGGACAGGACACCATTCAAGATCTGCTCCAGATGGCTCATAAAAATAAACTAAAATTAAAACCATTCTCATCTTGAAGACACAGAAATCAGAGTGACTGGAAAGCCTGTGAGAAAGGACAAGGCCATGTAAGATGGGAACCGACTCACATAGTTCATTCTCTTGGCAATATTATCAGACACACATGGGCTTGGCTGGTTAGTTCTCGTCAACTGGGTACGAAGGAGAACCACCTGGGAGGAAGGAAGTTCAGTCAAGGCATTGCCTTTGTCACACCGACCTGTGAGCATGCCTATGAGCCATTTTCTTAATTTCTAATTAACGTAGGAGGGTAGCCCACTGTGGGTGGTGTCATCCCTAGGCAGCTGGGCCTGAGCTGTAAAAGCAGCCAAGAAAGCTAGAGTGAGCTAGTAGCCTTCCTGTAGCATCTGTTTGACTGAGTTCCTGCCCTGGCTTCCCTCAACTGCACTGTTGATGGGGCTATGTATACCAAATAAATGCACCCCTGCCCCAAGTTGCCTTTGAACTCAGAAACCAAACATGTTGCATGTGTAGTCTTCAAGGGCTGTTTTTAGAGGACTTGCAGGCTCGGTGAGGACAACAGGTGTGGGACATTTGGTCTGTTCCCAGAGCTCAACCAAGGCCAAGCTTGACAAAGAAGGATAACGTAGACTGTTCACCTGTGACCTACACATTCAAATAACTTCCTCCTTACAACCAGGTTCCAAAGGAGCACCCCTCTCTCTTTCTTCTCGTTCTGTCTGGGTCACCTTCCTGCAGAGGCATCCATGAGTTGTTGGAAATTGAGCCTGAACTAGAGGCTCACTGTAATCCCAGATCCCAAGCCACAACTCAGGACATTTCTGGAAGGCTTAAAAATTGAGAACAGTGGTATAGTCAGCCTGCTGTGATCTGTATTGAGTCCTAGAAAAGGGTTAACTGATTAGAAAACTTAATTTTAGAAGATTCAAGCCTATTATGTGTTCTTGGAGATAAAATTATTAGTGTTGTGTGGGGTGTGACTATTTGAGGTTTAACTATATGACAGGCCTGAGTAGCCAATTCAAGTATACTAGCTTTTGACTTCTTGGTAAGTGGAACACAGAGC
>NW_022196895.1:35473481-35506458 GCF_008632895.1 Mastomys coucha | reverse complement strand
ATAAAAAGAGCCCCGTAGTTGACAGTCATAAATGTAAGGGCCTAGACTTGTGACCTTTGATCAGTGTATAAATTATGTTGAGTCAAAACTAACCAGAAACCCAAGAAACAAACACACCATCAAATGGCAAAGTCATTTAATTCAAAATCATAATTCCACTCACTTTATAGGGATTGCCACAGACACGAACCAAACATAAAAAAGCCAGGTTTCAGAGGTGCCTGACAGAAATTGTATTTTCTTTATAGATACGCACAATGGTACAGAAACATGTTTTTTTTTTTTTTTTTTTTTTTACAAGCCTGAACATGGCCAAAACTGTTGTTTTTTTCCCCCTCTAATAACAAGAAAAATGTTCTATTCTAGCTGCAGGTTACTTTTTAATTACAGAATTTGATTCTATGTACCAGTCAATATTCAATACTGAAATGTATAACAGTGTTTTTATGATTTCTCAAAAGAAAATATTAAAGTGCCATTTATAAGTACTTTACTGACGATATCACATAGCACTTTACAGTATACTCAACGGTAGCCTAAAAGATGAATTAAACATGCAAATGGTTTCTTTCCCAAAATATGGCCTAAATGTCTTTTAGAGTGCTTTTGAACACTAGCCTAGCATTAGCTACTGGGAATTTATGGGTTTGAGTTTTTAACATGACTTTTAATAAGTCACCAAGGAACACAGCTGTGGATAACTATGTGATAAACACGAGCAGAGGCTTCAGATGACGACTCATTTGTAGCTTTGATCCTTTGCTAGGAAGCTGAGAGTCTCTAGTTCCTCTGACACGCTCCCTCCAAATCTTCAAGGCTGAAAGAGCTTTACAAGTGCCAGCTCATGTGTGTCTACACCTGAGGCTGCACCTTTACACATGTATGTGCTACACACGAACACATACACATGAACACATACACACGAACACACGCGCACACACACACACATTTTGGAATCACCAGATGTCCGCTTTCACAGACACCAATCTGATTCTGGCATCTCGAACCCCAAGAACGCTGTGTGCTGGAGTGACTCGGCAACCCGTGGGAATGGTGCCTGGTATGATGGCAGGGAGTACATTGGCCTGGCTGAAGCTGCTCCAGGTCCCTCAGACACCAAGTTGCCAATACTCTGCTCCCCACTGACTACATGAATGTGAATCTTGACAGGATAGTTCTTGGCTCTCCCTCCATGGGTTAGGACTATACTCAATTCTTGCTCTCTAGAACATTCCGTCGTGCATTTTATAATGTCCTACAGACATGTGAAACATTTTTAGTTGTGATTTTTTTTTTTCTGTGATAGTTCTTCCTCCCAAGTAAGAGCAGTGTCTCAGGTCTCCTTAAAGATGCACAGCTCCTCAGTGTGTCTCACCTTTCCCTTCCTGATCCTGGTGTTTTTATATCTATGCTTTTCTTCCATGAGTACGGGGCTGCCTTGGAGTGACACCTGGCATCTCTGTCTACATGGGAGGCTCTTTAAGTTAGACAAGTGCTTTGGGTGGCAAAAGGAAGAAAGCCAATCGTTGCTTGGTGGAGTCTTGTCTCAGGCGTGTTGGAGGAATGTGCAAGGTTCACAACTCTTTGCTGTTGTCATTTTGATGCTATGTTCACAGACAACCACTAGATTGGCATGGCTGCAGAAATATTTGAGCACAAAAGACATTTTTCAAACACCACTATGGGGCACCTGACTGACTAAAGGGCCGCTGGGACAGAGCTGTCAACAGAAGTGATCACTGTCAAGTTTGCCAGAGGTGACAGACAACTCCCTTCCCAGACCCCTAGGAGATTCCTCTGAAAGTCAGGTAGCTAAGCATGCTTGGTTCCCTCGACTACTAAGAACAGTGGGTGCTAGAGCAAATGTGGGGTGCCAGGGTGGTCACTGGTGCAACCCCGAACTCCATGGCTATGAAGCTAGGTAAACAAAGCCTTGTCTCAGGAAGCAGATACAGCCAGCCAAGAACAGATGATCTTACCAGCTTTAGTCTACTTCACCCTGCCTCAATAAGAGATGCTTCTGGAAGTTCTATGTCTGAGAAGCAGCTTTTGGTGTGGTTGCTACCATCTTCAGGAGGAAAATGCAGTTGAGAAGGATTTCCCTCTAAGATCCAGGTGTGGCACTCATGTCTGGAGTGCCTGTAACTCCCAAGCCGCGTGCATGGCTCTGGCCCACCAGTGCTAGGTTGTAAGTACTCACTTCTCATTTCTTCTCTGTTTTATTATATATATAAAAAAAGAGCATCCAGAAGACTTCACATAATGGTTTTAAAAATACTACAAACTGGCACTAATCCTAAAGACTTCGACGGAGGCTTCCACTGAATGGAAGTCAGTCACACACATTTATTTTGATTAAAAAAAAAAAAAAGAAAAAATTAGAGAATTTCATCAGTGTTGAGCAAGGCCATCTTCCTTGCTTGGGGGCAGGGATCTGAGAGCAGCTATCTTCTCATTGCATGGCATGGTATGGTATGGCACTGTTCAATTATGGAACTCTGCATCTCAGAGAGTGAGGCCAACTATCTCAATGCTCCAAAATTCAAACCAAAACCAACCCAACCCAGGGCCTTACAAGAGAAACTCAAAGCTCCTGGGAAATCTTTGGGACTCTGGTCAATGAACTTCCATTCTGATATAAACTCATTTCTCATGATCTATGCCAGTTTTCCTTATTCGTGGGGAGCTGAGGGGTGTTCAGAGAGCAGAAAGGGCACATTTCACTTTTATAATCTTCAAGTTCCTTCCCACTTGGCTCACATTAATCTCTCCAGTTCTTTTACCTGAGAAGGGGGAGGAGGAGGAGGAGGAAAGCCTAGCTAAACAATGGGAAACAGAGCAACCATCTGTCATAGGCCACACATGGCCTTAGGGAAACAGAAAGGAGGCCAGCCTAAGAGAACAGCTTCAAAGCAGGGCCAGCTCAGGAAAGAAGGGATATGCATCCAAGCAGTCATCCTGGGCCCTGACTACAAGCATACCTCATTTACTATGGGGCAGGTGACGATTTAAACCATCAGATATATTAAAAGTATCGTGCTGGGCTCTTTCAATTTGGAAGGAGTAATGCTACTTGAGTGTGCATGCCCTTCAGGCCCCATTGCCCAACCTTTTCTCAAGCTCACAAAGAACAGGACTAAAACCTGAGTGTACTCCCTTTCTTCCTTTAGTTTTCAACCATTCTCCTGACTCACACCTGGCTGGTGTAGGACTTCAGCAATCCTCTTGTCTTTTTCTCCCTTTTTCACACCCAGCAATGACAGTTTGGAATCCTGTGCTTGCCTGACTGAAATTTCAAGTCTCCCTTGCTCCTGGGTCCTTGGTTGGCAACACTACAATCCTGAACTGGTAAACTCAATACCGAATCCTGACAATGAACTATTTACATTATAGCCACTCAAAAAACAAAAACAAAACAAAACAAAAAAAAGGGTAACAGTGTCATCTGCATTCCTCTTGGGGCTTCTTTTTTACTTTGGGGCTAATGGAAATGTGGAGGTGAAAGGGAAGTATGGGAACATGTCTATAGGAAGAGAGACCAGGAACCACAGCAGCTGGTTTTCGTTTTGTTCTTAGAGCTGATGGACACATATACAAACTAGCTTGGGAGATTATATACATATAATCACCTTAGGAGATGTGTAAAAAGGAGTTGTTGTCTCATCTCCTTTTGTCTGGACATTCTGGGGTACCAAGAAATACACCTGAGAAGAACAAACACACAAACAAAAACAAACATGTCACCCACCCTCTCCCCACCTATTTAAATCCTGAGTATCACTTTACTGTTGGGTGGGAGTTCTTTGAAATTTCATTGCCTGAAGATACTCTTTTGAACTCCAAAGCCCCAAATCACATGTAGATAAAGACAACTGAATACAACCAACTTTTCAGGCTCACCAACAGGAACCATGAGGAAACATTCTTTCACTGGGCCAGAGAGGGCACATGACCTTGACTCTTTAACCCGGCCCCTCTTTTTAACACAACCTTTTAAACACATCTTTTCAGCAACCAAAGTACTAAATGTATGGAGCAACTAGCTTAAAGAATATCAAATATAAAACTTTACCATATAATATTTCAAATCATTCTATTTACAAGTTTATCTTTAAAAAAAAAAAAGCAGAAGATACAGTAATTCAACACAATTCAAGTTTTCTTTTCTTCATTAAAGAACCCTAAGGGAATTCCAGGAGCCAAAGACACTCTCTGCTGCAGTGTTGCCATCAGAAGGGCTCCTGGAGAGTGTGACAGTTTGTCCAGAGTCCCTCTAGCAAGGGCATTCGAGTGCGAAGATGCCATGATTGTGTTCTTTTGAGGTCATGTGATGCTAATCCAGGTGATCTCCCATGCAGGACAGTTAAGACCCAGCCCCTTTTCATCAGAATTCCCTCTCTTTGAAGGTACCCAGCCTAGCCTCCAGGCCTCAACGGTTTGAGGTTCTACAGATTCTTAATGGCCTATCCTCGTTAATGACTCCTTTTTTTCTGGGTGGCAGTGATAAAGATGTCCTTTTAAAATCAGGCTACAGGTTTGGCCCAAGAATCATCTCTAAAATCCACAGGACCTCAGTCACAAAAGGTTCTAAGGAGCTATCTGCCCCAAACAGACCACTCTAATGGTCTAATCCTCTGCTTCAGATTGTTGGAAGACCATTCCAAAACAAAAAACAAACAAACAAACAAACAAACCAAAAAAACCTCACCAGAGCTGGGAGAGGGGGTTGTCATACAAAGAGGAGTATTATTTTTGGCTTAGTTTTAGAGTAGGTTGGGTTGCTATGGTTACTAGGTGATGGCAGTGATGGAAGCCTTCAACAACAGAGAACGTGAGGGCCATGTGTTTCTTTGCATGAGAGGACTGGACTGAAATCTGCTGATTATAGGCCAACAGCTGCTCAAGAGATGGTGAGAGATTGGACCATATATAAACAGTGCAGCAACCCCTTTATCCTGTGGGCTTGCAGACAGGCCCAGCTGCCTTCAGCACTGTGTCTCTGGGAGAAGGAAGGAGAGAGAAAGAACGTCTGCTATAAGCAACAGTTGTACAGGCAGCCTGCATCTTGTGCCAGTTTCTTTGCCCTGCCTCTCCTAACTCAGCATTGCTGTACTTTCTTTAGCACTATTCTTATCCTGCTTCCTCTTCCCAGAAGGCTGGGAGTTTTGGATGCCTGTTGAAATGAAATTAGGGCTCTCTATTTAGGGCACTCATGAGAAGACAGCTTTGCAAGCCTTCCTCTGGGTTATCAAAATCCAATGGCCGCCCCTGCTGATTGATGTGCAGTTCTTGCAGCATCATTGTGCTGTAAGCTGAGATGATCATGGAGAATGGTGGCACACGTTCCCAGATGCATTCTTGTTGGCAGGAAGCAACAGTCAGGCTCCCTGCTTTCTCAGTGGCAATGAAAAGTGGCCCACAACACCAGAAGCAGCAGTTGTCATGGAGACCACGTAAAGCTCAGCAGCTCCACTGGGGCTCGAGGTTAGAGGAACTCTACATAGTTCTCTGGGATGAGGCCAGTCTTTCCATTCAGAGTTCCCTCCAACCAGCCAGGCTCCTGAGATGGATGAACTGTACAGGAAGAGAAAGAAGAGACGAGGTTACAGGCAGCCCAGGAGGTGGCTGTGCTGTGCACTGGAAGATGTAGGAGGTAAGTCTGGGGAATGAGTACAGCTGCTTATTATGTTACACAATTCTAGGACTGGTTTGAAAGAGAGATCCTTAACTTTTTGTGAGATGAAACCCTTCTGGTGAAAGTTGTTCTGAACTCTTTCTACAACAAAAAGGGAAGCATTCATTCAAATTTTTACATGCAGTTTCAGGGGCATTATGAATTTTCTGAACTTCATGTTTTAAACTATATGCAACAGATTTATAATTCTTTAAGTTAGAGGTCAACAGTTGGGATGCTCTCCAACCATCTACCTATCCATCCACTCACCCCTCCATCCATCCATCCACCCAACCATCCACTCACCCATTCATCTATCCCCCATCCATCCACTCACCCATCCACCCACCCACCCATGCATGCATGCCTGCATACATACAATGCATGCACACATCAACCCAGGCCATCCACTATACACTATGTACCAAATGGCATGTCCTGGGAAGATTGTTAAGAACTCATCTTTACTGGTAATCTATTTTGTGTGTTGGTTCATTTTTGTTTTTTATCTTTTCTTTTTAAGACAAATCTAATTTGAACTCACAGCAACCCTCTTGCTTTAGCATTATAAGCCCTGGGATTAGCTGCCTGAGCCACCACACATAGCCTGACCTATCTGCTTTGTGTCCTTAAGTCCACAGCCCTGCTTCTCATGTCCTCACAGACCCTTTCCTCATGTTGCAGACTTGGAATGCTTCCCTTCTGTTCCACCCACGATACTCTAGAGTTTTTCCTATAAACAAGTCAAAAAGCCGTCTGCTTCCTCTACTGAACTTTCAAAGCTCCCATCCTTCTGATTTTTTCCAACAACTACAGAATATAGATCCATTTCTGTTATGGGAAATACCAAGAGTGAAGAAATGGAGAGAGCTGGCTGAATCTGTAAAGAATACCATAGTGGGAAGGAATAGAAATGGAAGCGTGAACCTCAGTGATGAGTGTGTCTGGGAAATGGGGGTGTTCCTACTGTGAAACAGCTAAACAAGTACAGGTCATTTTGGGGTGGGGTAGAGGTACTCAATCTAAATGGATTAGGAAAACTCTAGTTATCCAAAATTGTGTGGAGAGAATGGATTTCCCCCTGTTCCTTTCCTGGGCTAATTAAGCGACTTCCTGAGCTTGTTTTAGAAATGCACTTCCGCCCCAGCACTACTGTAAAATTCTAGTTTCACTTTGTAGGGAAAGAAGAACAGAAACTGATGGAAGCCAATGGGGAGGAAACAAAATTACAGGCTCCAAGGCTTCTAGAAGAGCTAAAGTATGTAGAGGCATTTCTACACTTCCTTAGGGGAAGGCATGGTCAGACAACTATTAGCTGCCCTTCAAACCCCTGCCTAACTTCCTCCCACCAGTGAAGAATGAGACCTCAGGAGATGATTCCTCAGACTTGCAGGGAGGACAAAGAGAAGAGTCTGAAGCACTTAGGGGTGACTTGGCCTCCCCACTTATGAAGGGGCTTTCTAGGCTACTATAAGAAACACTGAGTAGGCTTGCCATTTGCCTGGCCACCAGCTGACTTCCAGTCTGCACCTCTACAATGGTGGCAGGATCTTTTCTGTGGTTTCTGGTGTGGATTAAAGGAGCCACCCTTAGTGTATTGTTAACTCCCAGTGCAGTCAGGAAGTAAGGCACTCCCTCCATAAATCACCAGCAAAGGGGCTGGGACCATGACAAAGGTGGGGATAGCCCTTGGTCTATCAGTCCAAGGACAGAGTTCAGCCTCTCGGAAACCATGTAAAAAGCCAGCTGGGGCAGGGTGCATCTGCTATCCCGGTACTTGGAGAAAGAGACAGGAGGACCTCAGGTACCTTTGACCAGCCAGTCTGGGCTGCACATACCAAAGCTTCAGTAAACCTTAGATGTTTAGAACCAAAAGTAAACAAAATAAACCAATTCTCTCAAAACAACAACAACAACAACAAAAACCAAAAAACTGAGTTAGAAAGAAAAAATATCTGAACAAAATAAAGACAACCAAAACAGCTCTGCCCCTCCATAGCATGGCTGCTCAGTGGGCGGATGTGTGTCCACCTCCTCCCAGAGCTGTTCGAACAGCACAGGTAGTGAGGTAGTTATCTAGGAACCGGAATGGAATTGTCAGAAGCCTGTGAAGAAACCACAAAGGCCTAGAGATGTACCACCCAGGCTTCAAGGGGTGATGCAGTCTTTGTAAGTGTCTGCTGACTCACTGGGTCTTTAAGCCAGGGTTTCTTAAATCCTACTGCTAGACAATGTGCCAGCTTTATCTATGTGCTCCTGGAATCTGCAGGTTCCTCAGCCCGAGGCACCTGCATTGCCACTGGTTGGCAGAAGTAAAAAGCTGTGACTTTTGTGTGTCAAATATCCTTGTGATAATGGTGGTAGTTAAGAATGAACGTCTGAGCTCTCGTCAGCTGGTGGAGGAGGGAGCCCAGAAGCCCCACTACACTCTGTCCCCTGGTCTTATACGGGGCTCAGGTGAAGTTGCAGCTCGTTCATAAACAGTATTATGGACTTGCTTCTACATGTTCCTCCTACCTCCTGATTTCTGGAAAACTCACAGCATACCTCACATAGTGTTCATCGGTCCTATTGATACCTGCTGCAGTGACAAAGCTCTGCTTTGCTATCTGACTTCTCATTAACTATCTGGCTCAACAACCTTCAGCAACTCCCCCACCCACTATGACACAGCCCAGCTCTTTAAAGGGGGAGTATCATGAGGGCCACATGTTTGCAATTTCAGACAAATTAAGTGGATATAGTCATATGGGTAGAACCAGAATTTGAACTGAGAGTAAACCCTTCCTCTGTTCTATCCTGTTTTGCTTCAGTTGGAGGTGGTTCTTAATGGTATGAAGAGGTTAAACACACACTAAATAGCAGAAACTTTACTAACAAGCGCTCCACCTGTATTAGTTTCAGTGTGAAAATAAAGCCAGTTCTGCTGGTATCCTCATTTACAGATGAAAACCCAAGGCTCCAAAAGGTTAAGCAGCCAGCTGAACAATTACAGGGCTGGGAGATAGCGGAGGCACAGCAGAGCCCCAGGACATCTGACCACGCAGCCTGCAGTCACAACTGTGCTTATGCCTGCTCAGGACTCTGACTGGTGAAGCACTTCTTAAGTGGTGGGCAGGCTGACCCGCACCAGTGTCCAATGTACTATATACATGATGCGATGCGTTACTAGGAGCTGCCTAGTGGCAATCTAGCCTAGTGAGCACATCATATAAGCTGCTACTGGGCTTGGGCCCAACTTCTGTCTTTGCTACAGCCTTGGGTACAGTACAGGTTCCTGGCATAACCTGGTCTAAAACAGGTATCCTGTTCACTATGGACAATGGGCAAGTGTGTGACTAAGATCTGTAATGGCTGGCTACCCTCAAAGGGAAGAAGCCCCCACTGGGTTAATAGGCATGTGTGACTAGCAGGCATTTACTCACTACACAAAATATCTTATAAGTGCCTATCTGGGGCCAGACACTGTGCTAGGTTCTCATATATGTCCCCTTAGGGTAGTGGCAGATTATCAATAGACAGTGAAAGGGAGAGGGAGAGGAAGAGAGGGTGGGAGGGAAGGGGAAAAAAGATGGGGACATGGGTAGAGGGAAGGAACGCAGAAAGGTACAATCCAAAGGCTCTCATGCTATCAGCCAGGAATGCTTAGAGAAGATACAAGGCCCTAAGACCCAGAAAAGCTAGATGTGATCTCAGAACGGTGGCCTGTAAACTCCCTAGAAAGGGCCACAGAGGATGGAAAACATAAAAACAAAAGACCATGGAGGGCTGTGCTCCAATAAAACTTTAACTACAGAAAGAAGCAGTTGACCATCAGTTTGTGGAGATGTGCTCTGAAGCTGTGGTGTGTTAAGTAAGATGTGTGTGCACAAGTGTATATGTGTATGTAGACGCCAGAGTTCAGTATTGGTGTCTTCCTCGGTCACTCTCCACCGTATTTCTTGAGACAGAGTTTCCCATCGAACCTGGAACCCATGGATTTGATTAGAGAAGATGGCTAGCAAGCAACTGCCTGTCTCTGTCTCCCCAGCAATGTGATTACAGATACTCTACTACATTTAGCTTTTGACAAGGGTGCTAGGGCCGAGGACTCATAGGACAAATGTGTTACACCTACTGATCTGCCTCCCAGACTCTCATCTCAAAACTTGAAAAGAGTATCCCAAGAACCCAATTTTGGCTACTGCCACGTGAATTTTCTAGGTAACGATCATACTGCTTCCAGATGAATAATACTCCTGAGAACACAAATTACTTCTCTTTCCAGTTACTGTCTAAGGTGCTGGTAGAGCGGGCAGTTTCCTGGTAGATTGGCAAGAGCTGACACTGGAAATATTTCCCAGTATTGCGTATCTATCTCCTGCTACATAGAGTCTAGGAGCTGACTAAGCACCACTCCAGAGTCAAAGTTTGGGCCCTGAAATCCCAAGGCAGAGAGATTACTGGTTATGAAACAGCAGACTTTCACCTCAACACACCCTTCTCTTCCCTTCCATACTCCGCACACAAAGCACACACATGACAATGGCATACACATTCAAAACCTGTCAGAAGGACACTTTAATCTGACAGCTGCATAGAGCACTGAGGCCACTGACATAAGCTTTATCTTATCTCTCTAGAGTCTATATAGGAACAATAGGAAATGGCCACTTTACCTAATGTCATTATTTCCTTCTGTAATGCCTGATTTCTCCAATAGAATGAAAGTAGATTTTTTTTCCCTTCTAGAATAGAGGGAAAAATTACCCAGTGAAATATTACCAGGTAAAGCAGTCTAGAAAGTGGATTATCATTCAGACTGGGGTCAGGGATACAGCTCAAAGGATGATAACACTTGCAGTACAAACTTGGTGACCTATGTTTGAACCCCAGAACCTCTATTAAAAGCCAAGGCAATGGTGTGCTTCCAAACTCCAGAACTGCTAAGGTAAGATAGGAAGCAGGGAGAACCGGCTGGAAGCCAGACTGGATGGAGTCTAGAGCACACAGCAGAAACAAGGGAGATGCTGTGCCACAAAAAGGTGGAAGGAACTGACTCCAGACAGTTGTTCTCTGACCTCCATGTGTGTATCATGGCATGAGCATGCCTACAGTCACACGCATGCACACAATGTCAGTATAAAAGAACTGTGAGAGGCCCCTGGAGATTGCAGGAGCCTGTGGGAAGGGAACCAAACTTCTCTTCTTGCTACGTGTGTCTTTAGAGGGTTTGTGAGGGTTACCTCGTGGTAGTGGGAGGAGTCCCAGAGCTGGCTGGGCAGAGCATCCCATTGGGAAGGAAAGGCCCTGGCAAGTAAGAGTCATGGTGGTACTTGCCTGACTTTGTGTTGTTGTTCAAAAAGGAAACTTAAAAATGAAATGGGGTATGCAAAGAGGTACAAGCTCCTTGGAAAAATAGTCTGGCATTTCCTCAAACAGTAAATATGGAGTTGCCATGTGATCCAGCAATCCCAGGAGAACTTATTTTTTAAAACACTCAAACACTAATGTCAATAGAATAGCATTCTTAACAGTGAAAAAATGAGAACCAATAAGGTACTCCAGCAATTAAATGATGGATGTTCACGTAAAAGGTGGTATAGCCACACAATGAGATACTACTTGGCCATAAAAAAGAATAAAGTGTAGATACATGTTATAATATGGATTAGTGTGAAAAAATCACATTATAAAAAGGAAATTCTGTTTCAAAGAACACATTTTATGTAATTCTATTTGTATGAAATGTCCAAAGCAGGCCAATATAGTTTAGGCAGTTCCCTTGGGCTGGATAGAGAAAGTTTAGGGGTAAAACCACTATGATTGCTAAAGAGTATGGGTGTGTGTGTGTGTGTGTGTGTGTGTGTGTGTGTGTGTGTGTGTGTGTTGTGTTGTCCTGGAATTAAATCATGGTGAGAGTTGCATAACTTTGAATATACTGCTCATCTGTGGCAGGGGCACAGCTGCTCCATCAGGGATGCCCATTCTGATTTGTCTGCAGGGGAACCTGCATTGTGTTATTACAGCTGGTCTGTGCAGGGCATCCTGACCATGGCATGGTTAGGGGCAGTCTTCAGCTGACCTATTATACATGCCAGTCTGCTAGACTTGCAAGCATCAGCTTCAGGCAGGAGAGGTGGCTGCACTGGCCATTTTATATGCTCTGATTATTAAAGCTCTGAGAAGAAAGTCAACAGAGTCAAAGTTTTAGGACAGTACTTTGGACTTGGGGAAGCATCACAGTGGACCTTGGGCTTATCAGGACACATACAGTTTCAAATTTGTCCCAATTGCTGCTGGCCCAGGAGGCCCAGGCTGGGACTCTCCCTGCACTGTATGCTGTTTCCCACTCTGTCTACTCATGCCTGACTAATAAGTGGGCAGAATACAGGGTGTGGGATACACATGGTGCCAGGAACTCTAGATTTGATGGCAGCCTCCAACTTATGGCTAGCTGATAGACAGTCAGGCTGGGACCATGTTGGCCAAAAGGTAAAGCTACCCTTGCTTATAGGTCATAGTGCCATGGTCTTTTTCTAAGATAGATACAAGATCCTGACAATAAAAGAGGAAACATACTGAATACCTCCTATACATTAAGTGCCATTTTATACACACTACATATTAGATTGATGTCCTTCTACCATGCCCTGTAAGATAGGTGTCTTAGCTATTGTGACAGAGAAGAGAACCAGGTCACTGTGGGGTGATGGCAGTGCTTCAGGTCACATCAGAGCAAATGGTTAGGCTGGGACATGTACTGTGTCCTGGCTCTAGGGTTCAGGCTCTCCAGTGCTGTGCAGGCACCTCGACTGCCCTCCACCTCTGCTGGTTCTCTGTCACATGGGGAGAGGTAGGTTTAGGGCCAGGCAGGGGTGCCCAGCCAGATTGCTATGCCCTTTGCCTTCACTCTACATGAGGCCAAGGAGTAGCCAGAGCAAATGCACGGGTTCTGGAAGCAGGCAGCTGCCTTTCTGGCTTCCTCTGAAGGAAAAAGAATTAACTGCTTGTAACCCTGAAGGAGAACTTCACCCATGGAAAACAACTGTCCCAGAAACTTGCTATTTGCACAGGAATCCAGATTTTCCACTTAGGTAAATAATTATGCCAAGCTATGGCTTCACTTCTAATTATAAAGTATGCTTTTAGGAAGGAAGACAGAAAAGGCACAGGACAATGGTGCACCAAGCAGGTCCTTACTGCAGGTTGATGGAGTGCCACAATACACTTACACCAGGATGCTGGGGCAGGCCGCTGCGGCGGTACAGGTGACATCACACTATGGAGTCTGTTCTGTGCCCTCAAGGTTGAGGGAGGAGGCTTACTGCCTACATTGCTGTCTGGGGAGTGGGCCTTGTCTACTAAAGATAATTCAGGCCCAGATCCCAAGGGGAAAACAGGACAGAACAGGTGAACTTAACTTCCTCTGGGGTCTCTGCCCAACTGCCACCATCCTATACTCCAGTCCCTTGTCTCTGACCCTGTCTTGCTCACAAATGCTAATCACCCAGGCCAGGTACAGTCTCACTCGGAGTTCGAAACAATTCAGTGACTAGATGTCTATATGGGTCTACTGATGGTAATACTCCAGAAGTCTAATTTTGGGGAGAGATACCCATGCCCCCAGATTGGAACTTTGTCCATTTGCTTCCCTTCAAACTCACCATTATCGAAGATGGCGCCTGCTGTGAAGGAGAGCTCCGAGTCGTGCTCAGCTTTGCAGGCATACAAAGCCTTTGCCTTCCGGAGCGGTGTGCTGTGTGGAAAGGCAAGTTTATTTATTTAACTGTTTTTAACCCCAAAAAGCCACAGATAGTTCAGGTTTCTTTTTTCCTTCCCCTGCAAGCCACCTAGTCCTCTCTCCTGGGAAGAGCCCGGACAAGGCAGCCAGATGGCAAAACAGGAGGTGGGCAAGTTGGAAAGGCCACAGGAGAAAACTGAGGAAGAATCAGGAAAAGGCCATACGCTCTAAGAAGCCACAATTCTCCAGGGTCACCTTGTGCCCCAGAGAAACTTTACCTGGGAATTATAACAGCTGGACCTGCGAGGAAGGAGCTGTCCTGACAGAGAGCTTGCAAGTAGGAACAGACCCAGAGCTTGGCAAAATATGACCAACACTTGCTCTTGGAGGCTGACAATGCCCAGTAAATCCAGGAGAAACTCCAGCAGAGCCAGGTTTCAGCCCAGGCAGGGGTAGCCATGAGTTTCCACAAATGTTCTCCATTGCTGGTGGGGCAACATTTTAGAGATGAAACTCTTCAGCCCCAAGGGGAGCAAGGATGGCAGAGGTGTACAAGGTGGTGTATGAGCACACATGTGCACCAGTGTGGCAGTTTACAGAGGGCACGGGAAAAGGAAGGGATAGAGGTTGATCTCGTATTCTATTTTGGGATCTCTTTGTCAATGAGTATTGACAGCATTCTTTCCGTGTCATTAGATGCCCTTAAGAATATTTACATGTCCTATGGACTTTCAGATAGAACCATACGTAATAGAATTGAAACTGGGACTATTTGTATGTCACTTTCCAAGTGATTCTTCCATGCAGCCAGAGTTGAGGCTGGCACATTTCTGTGGTGAAAGGGCCAATCTTTGAGCTCTGGAAGGCATGTGGTCTCTGTTGTAACTACTTCATGCTACACTGCTGTACACAGCAGCTAGGGGCAACATGTAAACAAACCAGTGGGGGATATGTTCCAGCAAAAAGCTATCCACCAGAAAACAGGGGCAAAGTTTGACCATCAGAGGCCGTCATGTGATGTCATTCGTGAGGGCAGGGTAAATTTACTCTCTTCTGTCAAGTTTGACTTTGGCACCTGACCACTCTCAGCAGTCTGCAGACTCGTGAGTCACAATGACATCTAACTGTCACAAGTGACTTTCTCCAAGTCATCTGAGGGAGTGCACTCTGGAATTCAGAGGCACATTGTTTTAAAAGAGCCAGAAGGAGCACTAGCTTAAGAAACAAGTCAAAAAGATGTATGTCATTTGATGTGTCTTCAGTTGAGAGGCTCTTGGAGCTGGTGGTACCCCAGCCCCCAGTGTGCACTGGCTTCTAGTGGCTGAGGAGGCAGAGCATCCTGGATCTTCTGAACTACTATTGCTTAGGGATGCCAAGTGCAGGCTCTCTTTGGCAAGGATGAGGCATGAGTGATGGAAACCTAGAGTGGGGCCATTCCTTTGAGTCCTGGGTCCTTGAAAATTGAAAGATTGACAATCGAGAGAGTCTGTCATACAGTAGTAGGGTGAGCAGAATTGGTGGTTATCCAGAATGTGTTGCCAGGGAAGGTTCAATTTACTGCAGTTCTCTCTGGTCTTCTAATAGCCAAGGAATGATGGTGGGAAGGGCAGACCTGAGAAAGGGGGATAGAATAATGCAGAGACACCGGGGATGGGGAGGAAAGCCTCTCGTTTTCACTGATTCCAGCTGGACACAGCTCTTCTGGTGTCATCTCATTAAACAATGAGCCTGAATGTTGGTTAGCAAGGGCTCAAGCAGTCAGTGTGTAGCCTTTCAGATTGGACAAAAGTGTACTCCTTTCTCTGCCTCCTTGACTACTGGAGGCTGCAAAAGGTACTAAAACAGCCAAGCCTTATACTGACAAGCATGTGGAGCCTTGTATGACATGCAGGGTAAAAGGGGAATGCAGGCCAAGGCCAAGGTAGCCAAGGTAGAGACCATGCTGAGGCAGGGCTGCCTCTGAGGGCAGGGCGGCACAGGATGGCATAGTCCGGAGAGACCAGAGAAGGAAAGCTTTCTCTGGATAGCGTTCTCCTAGACGTAACTTATTAAACTCATTAAATAAAGGTAACAGAACAGAATAGGAGCCACCCAGGAAACTACTAGGACTGTGTGGTAATTGGGAGAGCAGAGGTCATGGTCTCTTGCATTCACAATTATTATTTGAAGGGATTCACACTCCACCAATATTAAAAAGTTGCAATTTAGTAATGAAATACTAAGAAAATAGTGTGTTAAAAGTAAAGATGAGGGTCAGGAGAGAGTCTGTTTTTCTGTAACAGCTGACAATCACTGGGAAGATCCTCTCCAACTACCTAACAATATACAGAAACCAGAGGGGGACTCAGAGAGGGACAGAATGGGTGTGTTTATGTATGCATGCATGTGTACACACACACACACACACACATACACACACACACACACACACACACACACACACACACACACACACACGTTGGTAGTGCTGGGGATCAAGCCCCGGGCAATGTGGATATCCTAGGCAAGCATTTATCTGCATGTCTAGCCCTAGAGGGCATGCTTTTAAAGGGAGTTGTCCCCATTCCCCACAAGTATGGTCACCAGAGAAAGGATACCTAGTCAGATCTGAATTTTATGCAAATAATATTTTTAAGTATATTTAAATATATTTTAAGTATGGATATTTAAGTAGATATCCATATACTAAGAAGTACATTTTTATTTATGTACAATTCAAATCTCAGTAGGCTGTATGTTTATTTGTTTTGCATATCTGGCAACTCTAACTGGGGAAGTTATGTCTTGTTAAAAGTCTGCCATTGCTGTCAGTCTTGTACCCAACAGCTCCCTGTCAAAGTCTCAAAAGCGTTTGCTCCAAGTCCTGCCCCAATGGAAGATCGTGTTGGCTAGAGACCTGGGTTTGGATGCTCTAACTCTGACCGAAGGCAGCATTGTCGGTTGTTTGGTTCCTGCCCTCCTCTGCAGCTGGACACAGTTCCCATCAGAGCATTCTTCAGCGCTGGGCTGGGCCTTCAAGGGCATGAACAACTTTGGAGCCTTCTGCTGGTTCACTTTTAATTTTTGCCTCTGAGCATGGAATGAGGCCAGGAAAACACTCAGAGGAATTTCCCTCAAATGCCCTTGCAAGCTTGCAGAATGACAACCCACTCTACGGTACAAGCTACTGGAGGGGGAGGGGGCAGCTTGCAGTGGCTTGAGCATTAAGGCAGTTCTCTGGGGCCCAGATACAAATTAGGGGGGGTCTGATATGGGTTCTTCTTGGGAAGGGGACTGGCAGGTAGAGAGACGGGGCAAATGTTAAAGGGGGGCTCCTCCAGGGCTCGTGTTCTTCTGTGCTGAAAAGGCATCTCTACTTCTGAGCTTGAAACAAGAAGCTCAAAAGTGTCTTGAAGGGAGAGAGGAAGCCTTTCCCACAGGTTTCCAGGAACCCTAATTAGGCCTCATCCAGAGTCTGTCCTTAAAAGCCTTGTCAAAGGAAGGTAATTTGAAGTTTTGTGTTCTTTTAGTCAATTTGGGGAAAGGTGACACTAGACCTGAACAATGGGTGTATGCCCCCACCTCTTGGCTAGACACTGTAACAGCAATTAGGGACTGGAACCAGTCTCTGGTCTCCTAATGGGCTGTCTTTTCCAGCAGGGTCCTGATCTGTGCTTATCTTAGCATAAGCAGTAACTCCATGACACCCAATTCCAAGCCCTACTGTGGCTTGCCTATTTCAAAATGGCAGATTCCTAAAAGATTGTGGGAAAGCCTCATAATGGTGCTCCTCTAACAGAGGCCAGAGGAGGCAGTACTGAGCAGCCATTTACTTGCCTCTAGGCCAGCCCCATTCCCCTAATGCCTGAGGCTATTTAATAAGTGAGTGAGCCATTGTAGGTGTTCTGCTCCAGGTCCTCATGGGTCAGTGACTGACCTAACTGGTATCATCCACATGGTTTCTGGTGGCTAGAAAGGAAATTATCTCCTAAGTGCCTAAGGAGACACTAGCTTAAGATTTAAGAATTATTCACTGCCCAACGAATAATTCACAAGTAGCTTAAGTGTTAGGAAAACAGTACCTAATTTTTACTTTATCTATGGGGTGAGGAGAAAAAGAACATATTGCAGAGCCATCTCTCCCATCGTCTAGGACCAGGCTAAATGGAAAGTCATGTCTCACCCGCAGAGCTGAGGGCTGGGATGGCACAGAACCTTCACTGGGGCTGTCCAGGTCTTTAGAGGAAAAATGCTGGGCAGATGGCAAGCACCCCTAACTCTGCCGTGGCTCTCATTTAATAAAGTGATCGTTTTCTTTTTCTACAATATGGTTCAAACCATTTGTCTTCTGGTTCTCACATGAGACAGAATGACACAATAGATGTGAAGATGCCCAGGGGGGGGAATAAGTCATGTGCTTGCATACACAGACAGTGTGGCTTTTCTAAACAGTGAGCATCAGCTTTATGAATTAGGTGAGCCTGTGTGATGGGCTCACTGCTAAGGAGAAAAGGCGGGATGCAGAATTCTAACCAAGGCTAAGGATGCTCGTGATGCTTCTACCTGGACTCTGCACTTGGCTTGTTGAATTTGTAGGCCTGGTCTGCGAGATGCCCAGTGAGGGTCCCAAACATAGAGGAAGCCTGCAGGGTCTTTGCTCCCCTCTTTCCCTGAATTTCAAGAGCTGCTTTTCTACAAAGAGCCCAAGAGCAAACCCCCACACCACTTGGCTGTGGAGCTCTGCAAGGCAGGACTGCAGCATGGCCTTCTGGGAGAAGAACTAGATCAAGCCACTCAAAAAAGAGATGGTGCCTATTCCTATGAGCACTTAGGGTTTATGACCTATAGAGATACAAATGGGCTGGGAGGTCAGAAGATTCCTGGAATACATGGGGGCTAGGGAGGTGGAAGCCCTGAGTAATTTGAAGAGTAAGTGATTCATGTCTCTGACTTTTATTCTACGTTATACTAATCTCTCATTCAGTGGATCTGGTCTCAGTGGCTAGCTGTCAATGCTCAGGGTTACCGGCCCAACCCATAAGCATATGGTGCCAGATAGTACCTGATAAAATTGTGACAAGGAAAGGCCAACTTATGTCTCAACATTGACCCCTAGAATATTATCTTCCACCAAAACATGGAGAGCCCAAATGATTCAGAAAACCATTCAAAATAGGTGCTATTTTTGGAGATTCTGTTCCGGGCAGCAAGGATTAATATGGGTAAAGGGTGGAAAGGGTATTTTTAAAATGCCATGCAAGGCCATGCGTATTGTGCCTCTTGGCTTTGTTTCTTAGGATGGGGTCACAGGAGAGCAGGGGAGACCCCCACTGTCCCGGACCAGCTCTGCATACACGGGGACAGGTCAGTCATCATCCGTACTTTTACCTGGAGTCTTCATGGACCACTTCTTCTGGCCTGTCAAAAAGCAAGTGCAGGTTTGGATGGCAGGGAACAAAGTTGACGAGGAGGCTGAACACTGCATGAAGAGAGGACCAAGCCAATGAGAGAACAACGGCAGCAACATAAAACCAAACAAACCCTGCCACAGACCTGATGGGGGATGAGTCGCTGGACGTGGATGAGGTGGGCATAGGGCTGGATGGCGCCGAGAACATCGGCCATGATGGCGAGAGGGGTGAAGTTGGGCTTGGATTCGGGGGGCTGCAAGACACAACAACCAGAAAACTCATCAGCACATAGGGAAGCCACGAAAGGAGCACAGGTGGTTTATGGGAGGCCAAATGACAGGGCGCTAGAGCAGAACACGGGAGCACCAAAGTCCAGAGGCATGCTGTCAAGTCTCCATGCTCCAGGTCAGTCTTCTGTGTCTGAGGTAGTAATGCACAGACAAGCCTCTTTGGCCTGCCTCACAAATGCTTTCTCAGTGGCCTGAGGTTCTCCACTATCTATTTACCACTGGCCATTGGTGGACAGGCAGTGGACCTACCTACATGAATCAGTATCCATGTGTTTTGCCGCCTGCTTTGGAATACACTGACCTCACTCTCCGCCAGCCTTTAGCTTTCACTGTTGTGTGCTTTTAAAGTTATGTCTCAGCAGAAAAGAGTATTTTTCTGGGCCACAAAGGCCATTCAGCCAGAAAACAATTTCCTGTTTACATTTTTAACTACATGGGCTGTGTGCCATTGGAGATCTGAGTGTGCATTAAGAACACGCTAGGGGACAGGCAGGATGGACACACACCTTTCAGAGACAGCACTTATGGCTATGAGCAGCTCCCTGGAGATGTGCAGCCCAGGTCTGTGCTTTATCTTGTTTTGAAGATACTCCAAGAATAACCCCAACCAACAGGCAATTTTACAAACGGAACCAAAACCTCAAATTTGTCCATTTTATAATGGGATGGGCAGCTGACCAAGGGCCAGAGAGGAAGGGTTGAAATTATCATAATCTGGCTTAAACATTTTAGTTAGCCATATTGGCCACCTGACTTATTTCTGCAAATTGTACAAACACCTTAGCACCTAGGGGGAAAAAATCACAGTATGTCACAAAAAGTACAAACCCAGATGCCTGAGAAGATGAGGAGTGTAGCTAGTCATGTAACCAGCCACACTGCCTGAACCTTCAGCTGGCTGCTAGACTGTTCAAAGCTCTTTATGGAGGTACAGTGGACAGGAGTCAGTCCTAAAGGACAGTCACAGATGGGAATTTATGTGATGGGGATTTATATGCAAGAATATGTGTGTGTGTGTGTGTGTGTGTGTAAAATGCTGTTAACATGAAGATCTGCGTCAGCATTCAGAAAAAAATCAGTGTGAAGTTCATATCCTTGAAACTGATGAAACATTTAATTAAGTGTCAGCATGAGTATTATTCCTTTGCTGTAGCTGGACTGTCTATGTATTCCCTGCAGGTATTAGGTGATAACTAGTAACTACATTAGTGGCACTCACTAAGATACTCAACAAGCCCACAGACAGGCACTGCTGGAATTTCCACTTCACAGATGTGAATCCCTGGGCTACAGTAGCAAAGCTTGCCAGTCTTTAAGTGACCGTGCCAAAGATTCACCCAATGCTTTGACCCAAAGCCTGGGTCTTGTTGCCAGTGTTCTGTCTCTGGGAACACTGTTCCGCTAGGCCCCCCAAAAGCTGCTTGACAGACCCACAGCATTAGTGATTCTCTTAATCACTGATTTATGAGTTTCCTTCAGATATCTACCACATTTGCAAGGGAGAATGGAAATGTAGTCGCTGATTCAGTATGACACAACACATAGTAAATTCCATAGACTTCACTGTCCTGTCTCCAGGGTCCTGTCTGGTAGACTCATCCATAGACTTCACTGTCCTGTCTCCAGGGTCCTGTCTGGTAGACTCATCTAGCAGATGGGATTCATACAAGGGAAGAAATAAAATTCAAGAGTAGATCCTTTTATCAATTTATTCAGTCCGTCAATGACTCATTGATGAACACCCATAATGAGCAAGGCAAGACAGTAAGTACAATTTGCTAAAGCTCCTGGCTCAAAGAGCTTAAAGCATATTTGACAAGATGCAACAGGTGAAAAAGAAAAGCAACAACCAAGACAGTAAGAATCACTGGTGGTAGGTCGGTGACTCTTGCTATGGGTTGAGCATCTACTACTCCTGGGGACTCTCACTTCAGGAACAGCTGTCCCTCACCTCTGCTGTGCAGCCCTCCTTAGTACTGTGCCAGCAATGGAGGCCAAGCTTTGTCAGGCCCCTCTCTGTCCCACTTCATAATGTACCAGTCAGGAAGGCCTAAAAAAGGACTCCTGGATCATGGCCAAAACCAGAAAACTAAGTGGTACCATGGGAGGGTCAAAGGAAGAACTTGGACTCAGAGGCCTGGTCTAATCTGTTCCTGTGGCAATGCCACTGAACAATTCAAAAGGATTTACGAAATAGTTTAAAATGACTTCTTTATTGAGGAAATGCCTGTAGCTTCCTATCTCATCTGTACGGGAAGTGTAGTCTGGGGATACAATACAGGGTTCTGAGTGTTCTTCTCTATCCTCAGACAGCTCAACAGTAAAACATGGCTGAAAGTATTGGGGGGGCAGGGGAAGGGGGAGGGCAATTGTAGCTTCTGTAAGAAGTGACTCTTCATGTCTCTTGTCAACTGCCATAATATTAACTGCTCCTTTAAATGTCTAACAGTATTTTATTTGTTTGCTTTAGTCATAGCAATAACATTTATTTGCTATGAAATGACTAGAGTTTCAAGTCTATTACCACTGTGCTGGTGTTCATGTAATAATCACACGCACCCTCTTCAGTACTTTTTATGATGTGTTCAACTACTAAGGCAATTATGCTTTTCAGTTTATACTTCAGAGGCGTGTCATAAATGTCCCTATCAACAGCACCAGCATACATTTTGATATGCTGAAGAGAGCTTATAACAACAGAAGGGTTGTACACATAGAAGTGATTCTCTAAGAAACACGGAGACATTCTCCTTTAGTTTTGATGGAATTCATATAGCATATAGGAGGGACTTAAAATGAGCAGAGATGATGATGATGACGATGGTGACGATGACAACTCATGTGTGTAAAACCAACAGTTTCCTCTTTACTATAGCAACAGCTGGCTATAGGTTCTTTATTAAAATGACAAGAATTAACAACCAACCAACCCACAAACAAAACCCTCTCACACCATTACAATCCCAAACAAGTCAGGTCACCAGAAAATGGTCAATTTCACCTTCAGCCTTAAAACCTCCAATAAGAAATTCTGGATTCTTTTCCCACTAATAAAGCCAAACATAACAAACAATAGAGGTTAGAATGGGAGGAAATAACTTTCTAACTAGAGTTTGAGCAGATGACCCCTATAAAGGCTTCTTATAAGCCTCGGCCCAGCTGGGTAGTTCCCAGTTGAATACCCTAGCACATTTTTCACCCTAAATATTCCTGGAGTCCCGCCAAGCCTTCATCCAGGCCCAACTGCAGCAATAACAGCTTCAACTTTAGCGTGGAAGGAACGTTTGCTGGGCTGCTTTGCATCTAATTGGAAGGCTTGCACCAGTTATAGCATGCTGGCCCATGGTGCCCTCAAAAGGAGTTGTCTGCCTAGGCGGTTCCTTTGACATCTCACACAGTGAGAGAGTTACAGTTTAGGAAGAAGATAAGCAGAGGGCTTGGCAGCCTGTGAGGTTGTGGCTGATAGTTCAAGTACAGTGTGTAGTAATATCATCAGCTCGACACCCTCTGTCGTGAGTCACTTGAAAGATGGGACGTGTGATGTACCAGCCAGGGCACGCTTGCCATGCTATGAACAGCGTTACGTGGGCAGGCTTCCAGTCCCAACAGAGAAGCAGCAGACACTTGGGGGTCTTTACACCGTCATTATAGGGCTTGTATAAGAGGAAGGGTGCTCTTACTGGAGACATAAGCTCACCAATAAAAATGAAGTTTATCCTGGGTGAAGGGTGTATGACATAACGTGTTCATCTGCATATGCAAGGCCCTGGGTTCAGTCCACAGCACAAGAGATAGAGGGGGAAGAAAGCTCATCTTTCCAAATTCTTATAACCAAATTATGATTTTATATAAAAATGGAAAAATACTTAAGAAAAAGAAAAGCAGGGAAGTTGTATATAATTTACAGAGCTGATAATCACTTTACATCTTAGCCAATGCTTTCTGACTTTTGGGATCACCATAATATTATATGCATGGCTAGCAGGTTGTTTTGTTGATGTTACTCAATATAATGAGATTTCCAATGTCATTTAATAGGCTCTAGTACATTTTCAGTGGCTACAGTGCATTCTAATGTATGGTATACCTGATTTATGTAGTCATTCTGTATGTAGTCTAGATTGTTCTCCCCTTTTCGCCAGTATAAATAGCACTGCCATCACATCCTTAAAGAGGATCACTGCCTGTGTGTCATCAATTGTTTCCTTAGCATAAATTCCTGGAAGTAACATTAGTGGGTAAAAGGTTAGGGATCTTCTTTTAAGGGTCACGATATATCCTGCCAAATAGCTTTTCAAAAGAGATCTAGTGAATGCATTCCAACAACATTGAGCATTATCATGTTCAAAAGACTAGACAGGTTGCTTTGGTTTTAAGATTAGCTTAGATTCTCCCTCTCTTTCCTGGTATTTCCAATGATGTGAAAATGAGTGTAATATCCTCTCAGTGCTCTGGTTCTACATGGAAGCAATATTTATGTTTCTAAATTATATCAGCCTAATGCTAAGAAGTGAGGAAAGCACACAGACAGATGAACAACCACACCTAGGGACACTGAACGAGGGGTGGAGTCAAGAGAAATGGGAGGAGTGAGTATTCAGCTAGCCTAGAACTCTGGAAGACGGATAGAAGGAATGAGGAGAAGCTGAAGGCTCCTGAGCCAGCATCACACTGTGGAGAAGACATAACACTTGCATTTATTCCTCTGTTAGAAGTGACTCATGATCTGTAGCCCATGTGCCTGTAGTTCAGGCCTGGGCTAGGGCTGGCCTTCAGACCTGGAATTGATGCTGAAGCTAGTAAGGCCAGTCTCATCTGGCTTTATCTCTTTTGTCTTTATCCTCTCTCCCAATAAGGAGATGGAAAAAACAAAAGCATCCTGGGTAATATAATTCCAAATCAGTGAGTACCTGTTTTCTAGAAACAGGATTTGCGTTAGAATATCATGCAAAGAGCAAGAAAGTCAAGCCAGCTGGGTGAGCAGGGCTGAAAAGAGTGTTGGTCATCATGATGACAAGAGTGGGTCTGGGCAAATGCTGCAGGAATAAACGTGTAACTGTGACAACTGAAAATCACAGACTCCATCATAGTGTGTGTACTCAGCATTTTACAGCAGACACTATGTATATGCCAACCTTTAGGAACTTGTAAAATGTGATTTCAGCTTAACAAGTAGAGAAAAAGACGCTCATATGCTCTTGAACCTCATTCTGTGTTCTGTTGTGACTTACAAGTATGTTTCTGTATTCACACAGATTCTTTCTCCTCATCCATTATATTTTACATATATTTAAATTCTGACAGTTATAGAATGATCCCTTGTCTTAATGATGCTGGCTGACAAAATTCCCTTAGGGTCTTAATAGTCATGGGCAGTTGCTCTTAAAAACACTTTTCTAATAATCTGCACTAAAATACTCAACTCATCCACAACAGCTTTTCTGTTTTTCAGCTTAAAAAATTCTGATGGATAAGTTTCAAATCAACTTTGACTCTGATGCTGTGGTTGGAGATGAGGAGCAAGCCCAGGCTTTACAGCAAGCTAACCAGGTTAGCAGAGGTGCCTACTGCCTACCGCTCACTCAGTGAACAGGGTGAATCTTCTCCAGAGATGAGTCAGAGAGGGGAACTCTTGATGTGGAATGAGATGCCTGGACAAGAGTTCTAGTTCAACTTCACTGTAGAGAAAGCCCTCTATAGAGGGAACCAGTACACAGCCCATGGTAAGCTCAGTCTCTCATGTTTTTTAATCGTACACTCAGGTATACCAAAACTGGTTCCTAAAATTAAATATATTTGTTTTCTTTCAACCAAAGAAAATGCACAAGTTATAATGCTATTTGTAGGATGCCTTGAACATTTCTCATTTTTGGAGGGAACACTGTAAGAGTTAAGCATTAGCAAATATAAACTATCTGAATGTTTACGAAGAAGTCCCAATGCCTCCTTAATAGGCATATTACTATCTTAAGCTGAATTTAGAAAAACTGGCACTGTTTATCCAACGAATATTTTTACCTACAAAATGAAATTCATGAAGTGAAAACAAAAGAAAAGACAGCGTCACTGGACTGACTCTTCCGTTCTACAGTAAGTTACAGCAATTGTTCTGATGTCATGGAGACATAAACATGGTTCTTAAAATGAAATCTGCAAGCATGGGTAAGAATGATGTAAATATAGCACTCATAGATTAGATTCTCTAACATAAAAATGTAAGGGATTCTTCTATAAACAGTACTAGAATAACTGGATACCTAATAACACTGGGCCTCCTATCTCACCTCCATACAAATCAAATGATTTCCAAGTAGACTACAGATCTTAATACCAAAGGCAAACAATAAAGGCCATAGAAGATAAATCCAGAGTTGATTTATCCAATGGTGTACTGTAAAGGAAAATACAGGTAGACTTGACTATATTAAAGCATTAACTTTGAGCCAGCAATAGTGCCATGTCTCTGTAATCCCAGGGCTTGGGAGGCTTGTAGAAGGATTATAAGTAGAAGCCAGCCTGCGTTACATAATGAGTTCAAGGTTAGTACGATCCTCTCTCAAAACAAAATAAACACAATCAAATTCCCCAATAAAACCCAAACAAGTATGTTTTCATTAAAATATAACATTAAAAGAAAGGAGAAAGGTCTCTGACACATAAACAAACATGGAACTCATCGCTGGTTTCTTGAACTACTACTGACAAATAAGAGGCCCCCAGTAGACAATGGGAGAAGAACCTGAGTAGAGCCTTTGAAAGGGAAAGCCAAAGAAAAAGAAAGTGTTGTGCTTTTCTGTAGGCCAGGAAGAATACATGAGAGCCACAGCAAGGCAATCCTATATGCCTATAAAATGACTAGAAGGTGGGCTTCAAATAAGAGAAGGCTGGTGCTCCATGTGGAACACCCCAAACCACTGAAATGTACTGAAGGGGAGGTAGAAACTCATGGCTACTGCCATTCTGATCAACATGAAGATCGCATCTACAGTCCAGCAGCTACATTTCCAGGGTGTCCCCTGCAGCACTGTGTATTCGCATCCTGAAAAGCAATCCATGAAGAACTGTTGTATAATCAAAATATTTTTCTCTTTCTTCTGTCTCTCTTTCCTTCCCTCCTTTTTCTTCTCTTCATTGTTATATGAAAAAAAAAAAAAGAATGAAATATAGGGTTATTTCTCAGACCTGCCACCTAGAATTCCTTTCAGTTAGACAAATGTGACAGTCTGCCACCTGCAACAGACATGCTGGCAGAAAGTTTTCTGCATGTGGCAAAGGCATGTTCACATTGGCTGTACTAGCATGAGATCCTTGTAATTACATCAGTACAATTTGCCTTCGAACAGATAGACAGCTGCCATGATGTGAGACTCAGGCCAAGCTTACTGTTGTAGAAAAATATTAGTGGGGAACGATAGTGTTCTATTAACTTATACATTTTGTCTCTTTAAGATTGCTATTCCCTTGTAGTGTGTGTGTGTGGGGGGGTGAGGGGACTCTAAGCATTACATCTTCATGGACAGCCATTCAAAGACACTTACAGTCTTCTCTGGATATAACATATTTGGCAAGGGGTTTGATGATGAGACATGTCAACTTCCTGCATGAAAGCTAGTTCTAATTACAGATCTCAATGACCACTATTGCCAGTAATGCGTGCATTTTACTCAGAAGCTCACAAGAAAAAAGACCTTTCTTCCAAGGGTTTCTATCTCAGAAAAGGTTGCAGCAGGGTCGTGAAATTCCAGGAAGGATCCAGGAAAAGATTGCTCCCTGAGCAATAATGCCTAGTGCCAACTTTATTAGCTGGACTGGCACCTGAGGTGGCTAGAGACAAAGGATAGTGTTGTAAGACTATGAGTGAGAAAGAGGGATACATACTGTGTTTCTTCTTTCTGTGTAGCTAATTCTGATTTCTGAAACAATTTGTAACACATTTTTGGGAAATTCAGATGATCCCAACTAAGCATGCAAACCACATGTTACTATTCTGGGAAACAGCACGGAAGGCCTGGACACTTCTGCACAGTCTAACAAGACATAAGTAATATGCAGAACAGGGCAGAGGAGATGGCTCAGGTGTAAAGTGCTTGCCCTGCCAGCACAAGGACCTCACAGGTTTCCTGCCCAGAAAATGCCAGATGCGGCATTCACTAGGACTAACAGTGCTGGTGAGGAAGAGACAGGGATCCCTAGAGCTCAGCGGCCAGCCAGCCTAACCTATCTGGAGTCCTCCAGGCCAATGAGACCATGTATCCTGTCTAAGGAGCCACCCCTGAAGCTGTCCCCTGAACCACCTCTGCCCAGAGTGTGCAGCACTATTAGTTTGGAAGAGTAAAACATGGAACCCTCAAATTTCTGGAAAAGAAAAGTAGAAAGTACTTTTAGCATCTTGATATAACGGCGCATTTTATTACAACAAAGATGAATGAGTCGTGAATACATGGGTGGCCCTTAAAACTGTAAAGCAAACAGGACTTGACCAGAAAACCTGTTAATGAAATTCTGCTTTTATGGAAACATGCTATCTTTATTATTCCCAGATTCCCTGTTACAAAATTTACCTATTCTCTACACTTTACTTCTAACACTGAAAAAAACAAACAGCAATTGGGTGCTTTAAGGGCAGCCGAGTATCTGCTTAGGAGGAGTGAAGACTCTGGGTGACGTGTGACTGTGCTCAGGAACGTCATGGCAAGCCTTCCCTTACTGTAAAGCTGACACACTGTAAGTGCTCTTTCAAGGTCTGTGTGCACACATCTCTGTAGTTCTTAAACATTTTATTTATTCTTATTTTATGTGCATGAGTGTTTTGGCTGCATGTATGTATGTATGTGTACCACATGTGTGCCTGGTATCAAGGGAGGTTAGAAGAGGGGTTGGAGCCCCTGGAATTGGAGTGATGGATGGCTGTGAGCCACCATGTGGGAGCTGGGAACTGAACCTTGGTCCTCTGCAAGAGCAGCAAGTACTCTTAACCACGCAGCCATTGCTCCCGCACTATGTGTGTGTGTGTGTGTGTGTGTGTGTGTGTGTGTGTGTGTGTGTGTGTGTGTGTCTGTGTGTTAAGCTTCATGGCTTAAGTAGTTTTAGGTTTATAATAGAATTGAGTAGAATGTCCTAAGTTCCCTTGTCCATAAACAAACATTGTCTTTGTACATTTAAATAATTTCCTGTACTATCTACCACCCAAATGGCTCACTGTACTCTTTAGGATGTTTGAGAAAGCCAAAGGATAGCTTAGATTTTATGTCACCAATCCGTGTCATGTGTACATTTCCACTTGGCAGCTCCCAACTGATGCTATTCTCCACCTTTTCAGTCAGGCACCATTAAGGCTCCTACTGCACACCTTCTATGCACCATAACAAACCCCCTACCCTGCCCACCTCACTGAGAATTCATGCGGACTATTTTAGGGACTTTTCTTTCTTTAGTGAAGTTAATACAACCATCCACAGCCTCTTTTCTTTACTGGCGCACAGGAAAGTCAGGGAGGATGTCTCTGATGTCACATTCTGAGTAGGTTGGACAATATGTTATGGACACAGCAAGAGGCCAGACCATCTGGCACACTTTTCTATACAGTCTCCTCTCAGGGGAGGTTTCCTGTTTGCACTACTCAGAAGTGAGCAGGGAGAATTTTCAATAAGAGCCAAAATGTTGACTAGCAAAAACAAAAGAGTATCTAAAATTAGCAGCGGTAGTCTCAGGCTTTTTAGCTTTACAGTAATCCTGTAAAGATAAAATAAGGAGTCTAAAATAATACACTGTTCAGAGCTTCCAGCAATAGAAAAGGGTTTTCTGCTAATGACATCGGCTAGAAGGGCTAAATACTTATAACTGTACCAATGTCTGGATACCACAAAAGGCTTACGAGGCAGAGAGACAAGGAGAGCGGAGCTCTGTTGCAAAGGCCAGCACCCTCCAACTCTCCTTCCTTCCTTCCAAGTGACTAGCTGACTCACCTTGAATTCTACTGTTTACTCAGTAATCTAAGCATGTGGAAAATTGTTGTGCTTTGATTTCAAGCTATAAGAACGTCTTCCCTATTCCATCTTCAGTGCCTGGCCCTGCTCCTTCAGTGTGCTAAGCTGCAAAACTCTCTCCAGTCTCCTGGATTTCTACGAGTCCTCCCAATACCAGGGGTGCAGGGGCAGTGGGCTTTACTGTGATTTCTCAGCCCCCTGGTTTTTTAGTTCTGAGGACTTCCTGACTTGACTGTAAAAAATTTTGAATGATTTTCCAGCAAAGTCACCTCTCACTAAGGGGAAATAAAAATAATTTTAACATCTGTGAATAAAAACAAATGAAAGGAATATGATTTTCATATTCTCTTCCAGTTCTTATACTTTAAACATGGCACTGTCTATGAAGCAGATGCAGTAAGACAGTATTAATTATGATGTCACAAAATAGCATCCCTGTTTCTGTTCAATTTGAAGGGGATTCAAATGTACCCTGGAGAACCTAAGCAAAAATTAACACAGAGAACAAAACAAAATTTTTATTTTATTTTTTAACTGGTTCTTTCAAAATTTTGTGCAATGTTTTGATAATATTACCCCCTCTCCAGACCCATCTCCCCAACTTTGTGCCCCTATTCTATGAAGTGTACTTGGTTAACTTGGAAGGGGCATTTTGGTGATGATTTTAAAATATAAATTTTGCCATATAATTTCTCTGCTTGAAGCATTTCAATGCTTCCTCACTAATCAGAGGATAATGACTAAGACATTCTCAAAGGAATAGCCAGTCCTATTTTTGACCCATCTGACAGCATGCTAGATGTACACAGATCTCTTAAACACACTGTTCAATAAAGGTTGAGACTTCCCACTGTTTACTAAATGTAGCATAAATCCATTCCTCTGGCAGAGTTGCATGTGAAAGTTTAGTTCATTACTTGACAGCAGCTTCGCCAGCTCCCTTCACCTGGAGAAGCTCTTACCCACCCTAGAGACATGTCACTCACATCGCTGCAGGGAGACATGGAACCTCCTCCCCACCAGCACAGCAGCTGCTCCACGGACGAGCGGTATCTGGTCACCATGGACTCACAGGGCATAAGTCTCAACAACCCCCCTTTCTGGATCTAACACCTTAAGTGGATTGGAATAGGGGGAACAGAGATCTTGTTCTATAATCGCATGGCAAATATTTGCCAGCAAATGAAGTTCTAAAAAGAGAGGGATGAGAAGCAATCATAAGATCAGTAATGCGATTCCCCTGGATTCAATTGTACTTAAGGTTGGATATGTTGTGAAACAAATGCACACTTAGAACTTTTATTCCAACTCTCCAGCCTACGCAGGTTTCCCTCATTTGAAGGTTTCTCATAGTGAGGACCCAAAACCCCTTTCATTACTCCCCTCTTTTGGGTTTTTACCCCTCTTCCATGCTACTGTGGATTAAACTCAGGGCCTCATGCTTTCGAGGTGAGCACTCTTAATCTTGAACTATATATAGTCTCAACCCATTCGAGCATGTGCGTGTGTGCAAGTGTGTGTGTGCGTGTTTGTATTACAGAGTCTTGTTATATATAGTCCAAGCTCTCTCTCTCTAGCGTGCTCTCTCTCTTTCTTTCTCTCTCTCTCTCTCTCCCCCTCCCTCCATCCCTCCCTCTCTTTCTTTCTCTCTTTCTCTGTGTGTGTGTGTATTACAGAGTCTTGTTATATATAGTCCAAGCTGGTCTTGTGGCTATGAATTTAAGATCATCTTGCCCTCTTAAATGCTAGGATTATAGCTACCCACCACCCAATTCTTTCCCTATCACTTTTTACCTTCTCCCTTCTCCTTCTTTTGAGACATATTTCATGCAGCCTGGGTTGAACTGGAACTTGATATATAACTGAGAACATGCATAAATTCCTGATTCTCCTAACTGAATCCCCTATATACATATAGACAAGCACTGATATTTTCAGGTATGAGCCACCATGCTAGCCTTCCAAAACCATGGCCATTGAATGACCATGACGTAATAGTTTAGATAGCAGACTAATAAGCAAATTTGAGGTTATTATGTAGATACCCTGTATAGCCATTTAAAATATTAACTGCTCCGCCCCATCCCCCAATCCCTACAAGCCACAAATAAAGTGAACAGGAAGACACTGTAGCCCCGCCCTGTCTGGATCTGGCCCAGGAACCTCAGGTTGCCACCCTGTTGTCACCACAGCTGTAGTTGACATGCGCTTTGGGCACGCTTTAAGTTCCCCGCTCCTTGTTCCAGTGGGTACACATGCCTCTGCCTCTAATGTCCCTGCGCTCATGCTAGCCATGGCCTATCCAGTTATTCAAAGCATGCTTCAAATGCCGTCTCCTGCCTGATGCATCTATAATATCACAAGGAGTCAAGGAGTGCATCTTTCTTTTCTTAAGCCTTGAGGACTCTATTTCTCTCCTGGTCGTGACTCTATCTTGTACTGTCATTATTATATCCTCTTTGAACTTCTTAAACACTATAATAAGTTTCTTTGAACTGGCGATATTCAAAAGCTATGGTAAAATGAAAAACTCCACAGCCTTAAAGCAAAACATTTTAGGAAAGGAAATAAGTATTCACCAGAGAGCAAGGGCCAGACAACTGGCAGCCAGGGAAGCTTGCCATTCTGAAATCAAAATGATGAGAGGTCAAAGGGAACTGCTCTTTCTGGTTGGTCAAAACAGCTCTGCAGCCAGCCACTTGTTCACCAGCCTAGGATGATTATGCTTAAGAAAAAAGAGATACACTGTCAGGGGAGTTTTCCACGTCCCCCCCCCTTTTTTTTGGTAGGAAAGAAGGGAGAGAGAAATGCTGGGTGAATTCCTCAGCTTTGGTATTCAGTCTCAGTCACCATGACTTCCTCTTTCCAGTTGGATAACATGCAGGGCTGTCCTGAGCACACATATGTCCTTAGGATCATGACTCGGACTTGGCTGATGTCACTCATATGTTTTAAATATGTAACATTATTAAGTTCTTTAAACTGATCCCTCCAATAAAGCATACACCTCTACTCTAATCCTTTATTAAATAATAAAATCTTATTATTCTTCTAGTCTGTCTGAGCTGGTGCCTTGAGTAGACCTTGGGCGCAAACTCCGCAGCCAGTCCCACAACAGGATCAGAGGTGAGGAGGACATAACATCTATCTCAACACCAGGAGTAACTGGGACCAGCAGGACCCAGGCACACAGGAAGTCTGCCAGCCCAGTGACAGGGGTTCCTAACGGTCAGTCTGGGCCAGTGCCCTGAGAAGACTTTGGGCACAAACTCTGTGTTTGGGCACAAACTCTGCAACTAGTCCCAAAACACCCAGAAGAAGCTCCACTCCCAGGTGCTCTAACAAGCCCAGGATCCCAGGATCCCCAGAGACATCTTAACTCTGAGGAGTTCTGACACAACCAGGATCACAAGAAGAACAGTTCCCAGTCTGATTTAGCAAGGGCAGGTAGCACTAGAGATAACCAGATAACCAGAGGGCAAGCATAAGAAAATAAGCAACACAAACCAAGGTTACCTGGCATCATCAGAACCCAATTCTCCCATATAGCAAGTCCTGAACACACCATCACACCGGAAAAGCAAGATTCACATATAAAATCACTTCTCATGATAATGATACAAGACTTTAAGAAAGACATAAATAACTCCCTCAAAGAAATACAGGAGAACACAGGTAAACAGCTAGAAGCCCTTCAAGAGGAAACACAAAAATCCCTTAAAGAACTACAGGAAAACACAATCAAACAGGTGAAGGAAATGAACAAAACCACCCAGAATCTAAAAATGGAAATAGAAACAATAAAGAAATCAGAAAGAAGACAACTCTGGAGATACAAAACCTAGTAAAGAAATCAGGAGTCATAGATGCAAGCATCACCAACAGAATGCAAGAGATAGAAGAGAGAATCTCAG
>NW_022196895.1:35472306-35472940 GCF_008632895.1 Mastomys coucha | reverse complement strand
ATAATAGATGGAAAACACCAACATAAGGAGCAAAACTACACCCTAGAAGAAGGAAGAAAGTAATCTTTTAACAAACCCACACAAACCTAATTCTACCTCTTACAACAAAAATAACAGGAAGTAACAATTGCCTTTTCTTAATATCTTAATATGAAAATTAATATTACCAACATATCCTAATCAATTGAAATTCAAAAATATGAGGGATTAGAAATTTGTTGACTGTCATCCAATGGTCTCTCTAATTTTGTAATTGGATAAATAGGTCCAATATTGGACAATCCATAAACACTTTCTGCTTGTTTGTACATGACAGTGTCTGGCTGTGTACCACATAATGGTCTTGAAATCTTGCTTCTCCTATCTCAGCCTCTCTATTAGTAGAATTGTTTATTTCATGTTTTTACACTATACTATGGTTTTCAGAATAGTTTACATATTTCTAAAGTATTGATACAGCCAAAAGAAACATAGACAACTAACTTGGGAGGTGGCTTGTAAGAGAACAACAAAGAGTAAGACTGAATACTTTGCTTGACATGTGTAACTATTGTATCAAGTTTAATGAAGAGGACTTTATAAGTTACTCTTTCTCTCAGATGAATGCTTTTCCAAATTATCACAGCTAATGAAC
>NW_022196895.1:35462360-35471868 GCF_008632895.1 Mastomys coucha | reverse complement strand
GTGATTTAATTCTATTTACTTAAAATATGTTTTTAAATGTTAACAAATTCAGGTAAATTGAAATCATGCATCTTTTCTCATCATAATGCAATAAAACTTAAGTCAATAAAAAATTTTTTAAAATATCTCATTATTATTAAGGCAAAAATAAAAAGTTCATCCATGTTCCATTTAAAATTAGCTGGGTTCTCCAGTAGCATCCTGCTTACACTTGGGAAATCTCTTAGCCACCAAACCCACTTTTTCAAAAAACTTTTGTAAAAGTGTAATATATGTTTTTTAGAAAGTCTAACATTTTGAAGAACTAAGTAATATATTCAAACATATCTACCCACTCAGGTGCTCACAGTCCTGTTTTTCTAAAATCTTTATTTTGTTATCATTTGTTTGTATTGTATCCAGGAAAACAACTATCAGCAGTTACAGACTTCATAGTGCTCTCATGAGAGCTCAAAACAAAACTTTTGTTGTGTGACTTAGATCAGTCTTTGGTGCACAAGCTTGGGAGCACAGAGAAGGTGTGTAGCTAACTGTTAGGCGCCTCCCGGCCATCCGCAAACACTGGGCAGCATTTAAGCCCTACATGTCTGCCTTGCCCAGACACTTCACAAAGCGAGCATATCTTGTATGGTCTTTTGTGGTCTGTTAAATTCATGGCATATTGATGAGGTTTATTCATGCTGGAGCACATATGCTAGTCAATTCATCTTTATTACTGAATCATATTGCCTTGTGCAGACACCTACTGTCTCCTTATGAGTTTGTGAGGTTTCTGTACAGATTGTGGACACAAGTAATTTATTAGGGATGATCACTACAAATATGATTTTCTACTTACATCTTGTCTTTTAATTTTTCTCAAGTGTTTTTTGAAAGGCCAAACTTCTTTTTTTAAATTGACTTTTTATTGAGTCTTTGATTATTTGACATCATGCATCCAAACCCACTCATCTCCCTGTCCCTTCACATCCCTGTCTGCTCTTGCAACCTAGCCCCTCGAAAGAAAATAAACAAACATTTAAAAAGTAAACAAATAAAACCTAAACCAAACAAACAAAAAAACCTACAAAGCACAGAAAATCTTGTCCTGGAAGCTGTAATATGTCACAATGTATCCCTCAGCGTTATCTTGTGCCCACACATCTTTACTAGCAAATGTTCACCGTAATTAGCCGTTGGTCTGGCTCAAGCCCTCCAGTTTCTGCTACACTCTCCACACTGGATCCTCACCCGGACTCCTCTTAGTTATACTGCTGTTGAAAAGGCCAAACTCTGATGGTCTCATTCACTAGGTTTTTCTGCTGTAGATGATGCTTTGGTTACCATATCTAAGAAATTTTTGCCTAAAGTATGCTTTTCCTCTCATATTTTCTTCCAGAAGTTTCCTAGAATGTCTTAGTTTTCCTCCATATTTGAAGAACAGGGCCTCCTCCAGTGTTCCTGACACCAGGCACTGGATGTCCCCCTATGGCATTTTTCTACTGTGTATTTTCACACGCAATTTACTGAACACTTCTTGTTTTATTTAGGAAGCACGTGTTGGAAGACTTAAAAAAATATTTTTTGGTTTGGTTTTAGAGGATATTTTCTCAAAAAAACCTAGCAAGCAGGCCTAGTGAGACCATCTGTTAAAAGAAAAACCCTGAGAAGGCAGTGTCTGCCTGTGGGAGCTGCACTCCCACTGTAAAGATGCACTCATCTCCCTGGGGAAGGGTTGGATCCTTACAGCAAATCTCTTACTCAGCATGGCTTGTATTAGACTTTCTGGTCCTAAACCCAGGGTTTTTCTCCTGTACCCCAAAGGTACAGTAAAACCTCCACCACTGAGAGCATGTTGAGGGAACTGTTCCTTAGCCCTGTTTACTTCCTATTACTAAATATTTACCCAGTATTCCTAGGTGATTTTTTAAAAGGCAGGAACTCTGGCAGGCTCAGGAACCCTGTAGGGACACCTCTACCCTCAGACCACTCATGTTCAAGCACAGTAAACACAAAGGTAGAAAAGAGGAAGAAAAATTACCAGTTTGTGCACTTTTTGTAACTACCCTTGTAGAATTTCTGTTTCATGTGCTTTCTGATGTGTTGAATATAAAATGACTACAGTAGAAATAAACTTTATAAATAAGCTAACAGAAACAGCACATGCATATTAGAGGTACTTGCTCCAAATAGTTTTGTCTGAGAAAATTTTGATTATTGTGATTTTAAAAGTTTAGCAAGGATCACATGTGATATGAATATTAAAATAATGGAATTTAAGCAAATAAAAGTAAAGAGAATTCATTTCAGATGGTATTGAGAGCTAAGAAAAGACATTATAGTCAGGGCAGTGTAGAAGCGGGTGCCTGGGTGGGAAGGTGGGTGGAGTGATGTGAAGTCTGTGTCCTAAGGAAAGGGAGTGGGCCCCCTGTGATGTCTGACCTTGCATCCGATCCCAGCTCCCTCGTGAACTGGAGATGCAGCAGTTTGTGCAAAGGAAGGACTCCCCAGGCTATTTGGCTGGTTGCGTGGGTCTCATCTAATTGGTTTTACCAAAAAGAAAGAATCCCAGCCCCCCTTAAGGACAGGACAGCTTCTTTGGGGATGACACTTGAGCAGAAGTCTCAATAAACCCAAGCATGCAGCACCCTTTAGTATCTGCTATCTGGGATTAAAACCAACTTAACCCCCCATTTTCTCCCCTTGTAATCTTTTTAAGAATAGTCTTGTTCCATCACACTGCATAAATTTAATGGGCAAGGTCTTATTTTGATAGAAAGCTCTATCAAGTGGAGATCAGTAGGTAAGGGCCTGACTGCAACAGAGCTCTCAGCAGCAGCTGCTAATAGCCACACAGACTTATTCTGCGAGCACCCGCTTCTTGGCAAAGCTAAAATGCTGTTCTGTCTGGGGAATAAAAGCTTGCCTCTTCAAGGATGTCTCTCTATGTCCTTAAGGGGAGCTGGGATTCTTCCTTTTTGGTAAAAACAACTAGATGAGACCCAAGCAACCAGTCAAACAACCTGGGGAGTCCTTCCTTTGCACAAACTGCTGCATCTCCAGTTCATGAGGGAGCTGGGATCGGATGCATGGTCAGACATCACAGGGGGCCCACTCCCTTATCTTAGGGCACTGCTCTACACCAAACACTTCTGAAGTTCATTCACTTTTTGTCAGCAGGTAGGCTTATGACAATTCATGCACAAAGTTTCCCATTCCGTTGACTTCTAAGTCACCAGTCTGTATTTTCATACACTTGAAACATAGATGATAAGTTTTCCACAGTGACAATCCGTCTCTATACATCTATAAGCCCTTTCTTCCAATTGCCCTCCCCGAACCCCAAATTTACCATGACACAATGGTACTCTGCTTGTACTAGGACTCCCTGTCACTCCTCTAGGCAGCTATGGAAATGGAAGGAGGACTCCCTTGGGAGAGTCCTTCCAAGGGAAGAATATTAGAAACTATTATACAGATGAAAGACAAGAAAATGTCCCTTCCTAACTCTTCGGCTAGCTGAATGAGGCCAGCAGGGTTGTAGCCCATGAATCTATACTGACCGTGCTAACCTTTCCTTGTATCATGGGTTCAGATGAGCAGCCAGAGACTGCTAGGTTTCTACTGCGTCCAAGTCAGCTTGGACCCGAGGACACTCAGTACAATTCTATTCCTTTAAAAACTGACATTTTTCATTTTTGGCCTGACATCTCAGTAAGGCTACTGTGGTTGTCACTGCTCTTTAAGCATCACTGTTGCTCAAGGACGACCAGAACAGCAAGGCCAGAAAGTCAGCCAATGAAGACAAAGACCTAGTAAATAAGTCTCACGGCAAGGCCGAGAAAGGGTCCCGAGGCTGAAAGAAAGGGTCTGAACAGGCTCCTCAGCCATAGCTTTGTTTAACAAAGCTATGCTTGACAAACTGTCCAGGAACTCGCAACCATAGCTCATTCCTCCAGCTCTCACCCCCAGACACACACACACCCTCCACCCCACCCCCAGAAACTGAAGATCTGAAGTTCCTTGACCAGGGCAGCCTTTGAAGAGCTACTGAGTGGAGGACTTATCAAGTTGGTTTCAGATCACAAAGCTCTGGTTATTTACATGAGAAACACAAAGGGCTGAGATGCCACAGCTGCTGGCAAAGATGCACAAACAGGCTCACTCATGGCACACTTGGAAAACAGAACTACATTAAAAAAAATTGTTAGAATCAACTTTTACTACTCTAAAACCACACATTAAGCTTCTTATCCACTGAATTAATCAAATTTCAATGGTAATCTACTATTTAGAGAAAAAGAATAAAGGAGTCTGGGTTGGGGTAGGTTGAGACCCTGTCCTGTGAAATATGGTACTTCCACACTCCCTTCCAGGGTTTAAGGTTACTGAGTCTGTTGTCTCATGCAGTTGGAAAAGGACAATCAAGGTCAAGCACAAACCAGGTCTCTGTTGAGACAAGATACAACACGGACACAAAGCCCCGCTTCTAAAACACCCAGCTAGCTATCCCTGGCAAGAGAGCACACTGCTCACATGGTAGGTCTGGGCCGGGTACAACTCTTTGCTACTGACTTGGCCTAATCACCTGTGAAAGCTGATTTGGTTCTCCAGTGTGCTAAGGTAAGGGTTAGGGAGGCTGAACCACTTCCTATGGTACATACAGTGGTGAGGCCAGGGGTTCCCCTCCCTGCTGCTCTGGGAGGTACTTACAGGGCTGATGCCTCTGTATGCTAAGTTAAAGTCTGGTGGACAAGAGGAACCTGTCTGGCACAAGTCCAGTAGACGTGGAGGGAATCTGCTTGAACTGACCCAGATTCTGTTGAAGCAGTCACAATGCCAGTTTCCTGAGCTCATAAACACACATGACACAGAAAAGCGTTTGGAAACCTTTCAGTAGTTTGATGGGTTGTCTGTTTTCAGAGAATAGCTGTCATACATGATAAACAGACTGCTAAATGAAAAGAATATTTTAAGAATAGTGAATCAACAGTTGGTGTGAGAGTTTGGGATCAGGCGGCCCTCGAGTAGCTCTGAATACTGGTTCTACCACTTTGTTCCCATATCACCCAGGGAAATTTACTTAACTTCTGTGTGCCCAATTTTCTTCTCTTGCAAAACGGGGATCATTAATAATGCCCACACCCCTAGGGACTGCTGAGAAATAAGTAGACTGTACACACAAATGTGCTTAATCCGTTAAGGCTTGGCGCATACTAAGTGTTTACTAGTCGGCAGCTGTTGTGAGTAGGATATGCTTGGCTAATGCTGTAAGATGATGATTCTCTGTTTCAGAATGGAAATTAGGCTAAAGGACGCAGTACTTGGTAGCTGCAGCAGCTATCACGCCTAAGGCATTGATATAAACAGAACACAGACATATACCATGCCTTTAACTATGTAGAGAGGGAGATCAGGTAGTGTGTATTTATAAATAGCTCCCTAATAGAGGACACTGAAAGCCCTGGATTCCATGGCGAGAGGGAGGCCCATCTGTGAAAGCCCAGCCTCTTTTCCCACAGGCAAGGAGGTGGTACCTGCTTTCATATTGGCTCCTTGACTTCCTTCCAGTGATGTCACCAGAAGCCTTGATGAGCTTCCTGAGAAGCACCGGACCCTATTCCTATTGAGGAGGATGGGGACCAGGACTAGCATGGATACCACAATTCACGGATGCTCAAGCCCCTTGGATTAAATAGTGAAGCATGCTTAAATTATTTGTGATCCCTAAAGTTATATAAATGCTATCCAAAAAGCCGCTTTTCTTTCCTAAACAATATAGCTAGAAAAGTCTGTATGTGTTCAGTACAGATGCAATTTTATTTTAGGGATAACGTTTAGTTTTCAATTTGCCATGGGTTAAGTGTATCCTACAAGTGTTCACCTGTTGAAACTTAATCCCTGCTGTGGAGAATTGAGAGGGTGGAAACATAATCTGACTGGATTGTGTAAAGGTGAGGTCTTTGGGAAGTGACAGGATTGGGTAAGGTCATCAGTTAGGACTCCCATGAATACCTAGAACCTTAAAGGAAGAGGGAGAAAGACTAGGGCACGCACTCTCTGTCCCTTACTAAACCACTTCAAGACTATCCAGCAAGAAAATTACTACCAGGTGTGGCCTTCTTACCACATACATCATCTGAATTTCTTTTCTTTCTTTCATCCATTGATCCACCCATCTATCCATCCATCCACCCACCTGCCTACACTTTCATCATCTATCCATGCACCCATCCATGCACCCATCTATCCATCCATCCATCCATCCATCCATCCATCCATCCATCCATCTATCCATCCATCCATCTATCCATGTACCCATCCACCCATCCATCTATCCATGCACCCATCCATTCTATCCATGCATCCATCAATGCACCCATCCATGCACCCATCTATCCATTCATCCATCCACCTACCCATGCATCTATCCACCCATCCATCCACTCATCTATCCATCTATCCATCCATCCATCCATCCATCCATCCATCCATCCATCCATCCATGTATCCCATCCATTCATCCATTGTTGTATGTATGTGTTCACAAAAACCTGAGTGCCAAGTGTGGCAGTCAGAGGACAACTCTATGGAGTCAGTTCTCTCCTTCTCTCTTTACCTGGGTCTTGGGGATTGAACTCAGGTCACCAGGCTTTCACATTATGTTCCTCCTTGGTTTTGCCTCATGGCTGACAATAGGCTAAATGCTGGCTCTTTAGCAGGGTCGCTCCTTTGAGAAAGGCAACCCTAGAGAGCATTCAGTGAGAAACTGGCCACAGTGGATTCAAAGTGGAAGGGGCAGGGTATGCTCCTTGAGACAAGCAGTATGCCCTTACCTCTTTGCTTGCAGCTTTGTAACTCTGCTTCACTCCCTTTCCTTGCCAGGAGAAAAATGTTGTGAACCAAAGAGCTTGGGACAGTGCTTAGGACACAGAAAGCATCCCTGACATAAAGGCAGGAATTGTTCATGAATTTGAAAATGCCAGGCATTCAAGGACAGGAATCAATAACCATAGTATCTAAAGTCCTACACAGTGTTCTAAGAACACAGCTAACTAGGAAGGGCTTGGAGGTGCTTTCAATTCAAACAGCCAAAGCCAGGTGACTTTTTAAAACTTTTCTGTCATTTTGGTTCTTAAAAAAGTGATGTTCATTATACCTTTATGTTCATTAGACCTTTTAAATACAGAACTCTGTGTGTGTGTGTGTGTGTGTGTGTGTGTGTGCACGCACACACACATACATTTATCTGAAATATAGAGAAAAAGCTTATTGTTGCTAATTCTAGCTACAAATAAAATCCAAGCTTAATGTACAAAATAAAGAAATAATAATAAGTGCAACCCAAATCAAACTAGTCATCAAAAGGCTCATCAGCCAATACACTGGGTACTATTTTAGATTTTATATATGAATATATATGTATATATACATCCATGTATGTCTTACATGTTATTATGTTTTCTCCACAATTACCAAGTTTACTATAAAATATCTCATGCCAATAAACAGGCATCAGCACAGTACTATTTAATAGCTGTGTTGTAATTCTTCAGCATGTGAAAACAACCAATCTCTCACCACTGAGAGATACTTTATATTATTGCTCCTTGCTATTACAAATAATGAAAACCTATTTACCTTTGTGGAGATCTCTGATTATCTCCATATAACAGAAAGCAGAAGAGCGAGCACTAAGTCAAAGCAAAGCCTGTGGCTTTCACTAATGCTGCCCTCACACACACTGCTCCCAGCAAAGGTTTCGCTGTTCTATAATCTTGCCCACAGTGGGGCAACTTGGGCCCATCCCTGTTGGCTCCTCCTCTCTCCTTCCTATTTTTGGGGTACATAGATTCTGATGCTCTTATCAAAGAAACCCATCGAGACAGCTAAGATAAAAATTAGCAGATCTAATCTGGGACTGCAGCAGTCCTCTAAAGTGAATCTGAGTTCTCAGATGGAACTTCTTTGGATTTCTGTAGTGTTGGATACAAGGCAAGCACTGAGTATTAGTGAGTACCAGCTCTCACCTGAGAAGGACCGGCTTCCTCCAGTGCCTAAGTCAGAAACCTGCACTTGAACACTGAACTGAGGCGAGAGACTGCATAAGTTTAGATATTGTCTAGTCACCCTGCTGAGAATGCATGCACAGGTCCCCCCTGCTCCTCCAGCAGCATGGCTGGATTCATGTGGGAAGTAAAACATCCTCCATAGCCACTGCAGAGCCAGTGAGGGAGCACCTTACTTGATCATTTTCTTTAAAAGGGGACACAAAGGAGAGAAAAATGATTTGGGTTAGAGGCCTGGAACATTGCAATGGCTACGTCAGCTGGTTATGAAGAGGCATTCTCTACCCGCAGCAGACAGGAGAGGACAGCTGGTATCTTAGACTTGGCAGGTCTCTCCTGAGTGGTCAATGTTGTCTCTGTATGTGACAGATGGGTCTGGTCCAAGGTATTTGCTGAAATGGATAATGTAATAGTCACATAGCCAGCATGGACCCACGTGCACTGCTTCTCTTTAACCCCTTTCCCTCAGGGAAACATCCAGAATCTCAACACCTTACCATCTTACTAGAGAGTGTTTCTCTAGCCAAGGAGAGGAGGAGAATTTCAAACCCTGTGGCAATCATAAACAAATAAAGGGAAATAGAAGGATCTATCTTTAAAAAATGTCACTTAGAGACCTGTGAGGTGGCTCAGAGCGTAAAAGACAAGCAATCAAGCCTGAACACCTGAGTGGTATCCCAAGGACACACATGGTGGAAGATGATAAAAACTCATCAAAGTTGTCCTCTGACCTCCATTACATTTCATGGCCGCCTGTGTGCCATCATAAGTAATAAAAGTAAAAATATTTTAAAAACATAACAGTCCTTCTATCTACTATCTGCCTCCCTTATATTCTACCTGTAAAACATGACGGGCTACTGGAGCATTGTGAGGAGCAGGAATACTTCCATGGAGCCTCAAAGCTCACATTAGAATTTAAAGACCTACCATGGACAATGAGGACATAGTACAGAAAGCCATTTCCCTGTACACCTTCACCCAAACTAGAGACAGGGAGGAGTGGCCTCCAAGGGAAGCCTGAGGGGTAACAGCAGCAGCCTTCTGGGTAACTCACGGTACGCGTGGGAAGGGATGAACTTGAGAAATGAGTTTCCAAGAGTTAATTCAGTCAACAAGCTGCTCCCCGGCAGATTATGGATTATGGGAGAGTTTTGCTGCTTCTCAAGACAGGGCAGAATCCTATGGCATAGCATGAACACACAGGACTTTGTTTACTTCCAGAACAGGCACTGAGATGCCTTAACAATACAGCTAGCAGGAGTAGTTAGCATTCTCTGAGGGTCCTTGTAAGGTAGGGCCACTCAGCCCATTCTGTCATCATTCACATCCCCCAGCAGGCCCAGCTAGCAGGTCACTTCATAGTGAAGTGAGTCCATCATTTATGAACTTGAGGTTCTACACAGTCACAGAGAACCTTCTAGTATACTTTACACTGGGCCTGTGCCAATCCTCCTCCT